>NW_026067909.1:29160350-29208204 GCF_014885135.2 Alexandromys fortis | reverse complement strand
TGGGTGGGTGGATGGGTGGGTGGATGGGTGGGCAGATGGGCAGGTGGGTGGGTGGATGGGTGGGTGGATGGGTGGGTGGATGGGTGGGTGGATGGGTGAGTTTATGGGGTGGCTGTCTGGGTAGATGGATAAATGAATGTATGAGCAGGGAGATGGGTAAGTGTATGGATGGGTGCGCAGATGAATGCATGGATGTAGCAAGCTTCCTTGTCACACTCTCCTTGGACTGCCAGCCTGCAAATAATGACCTGGAGACTTATTATAAATTACGAAAGCTTAGCCTTAACTTAGGCTTTACCCCTTAGCTCTTATAACTTCAGTTAACCTGCTTTTTATCAATCCACCTTCTGCCACGTGGCTCAGTTGCCTTTACTCTGTACAGCATACCTGATTTGCTCCGCGCCTGCTGGCGAAATCCACATGCCTAGATTCTTCCTCCGAGTTTCTCTCTCTGCCCGGAAGTCTCGCCTATAACCTCTGCTGAACTATGGGTCACTCAGCTTCATATTACACCAACCATAGCAACACATCTTCACATAGTGTGCAAATATCCCACACCACAAGGGAGGCTAGATCGGTAAGTGAATAAATAATACGGTGGATGGATAGGTTGATTAATAGATGAGATAAAAGGTGGATGGGTGGTAGATAAGTGGACGTATGGGTAATGAGATTATCAGATCAGAGGATGAAGAACTGACAGGTAGATGGGTATATGAATAAATGAATAGATGTATCCACAGGTAGGTAGATGGATGGCTGAGCAGAAGACTAAACGGAAAACTGAAAATGAATAGGAAGGAGATGGTATGCCCTCCAGTCTTCTACCTAGATTTCGTATGTTCACAAACACCATTTCTCACGGTCCTCACAGGAAGCACACACCTTCTGTATTGGCTCTATTCTACAGAGGAGGAAAGTGGGGTTGAACGTGACTTGCCTGAGCTCAGGGCAGGATGCCCACTCTGTCTCCCCGACGCCCTTCCTCTCAGAGCCTGACACGAGAAAGGTTTCCAGGGTCAACACAGGCTAGGAAGTCGTGGCCCTGCTGTACCTTGAGCAGATACAAGACACAGCCTGTGTGTTTCCAGAGTGCGGTGTTGCGCCACGCTTGTGTTTCTGCTGGTGTTAGAGGTCTGTTAGCTCATCTCGCTAGACTGTTCTCCCAGTTCTGGAGATACTCTGAGGGAGACCCCCTCCTCCCACCATCTGGTTCAACTCCAGGGTCAGCGTGCTGAGCATCTCCAGGTTTCATGCCTGCCCTCTCTGAGGCCTTGTCGTGATGACTGCTTTTGGTTCTAGTGTCTCTAGCGATTCGTTCACACTTTGCAAACCACCCTGAGAACTCATCTCCCTAGATGCCTAAAATCCTTGTCTGTAAAGTGTGGCAGTGCCTGTCTCAGAGAAGAGCAGAAATTTGAGAGTGTGTAAGATGTAATGTTCCCCCGCCGCCACCCCACCCTGTGATCCGGGGTAAAAGGAAGCTGTGGATGTGCACAGAAGGCAGCCTTAGAGGACACAGATCGAAACCAGCGCTGACAGCAGGCATCTGGGGATGGCATTGGCAGCTCAAGGGAGGGAGAGGATGGGGGTGTTAGCATCTCTCCAGCCCCTGGAGTAATAACCTACCTGCTAGCGTGAAGTAAACTGGGTGTAGGAAGTCAGGTGAATGCCATAGTCAGTTCAATCCCAGAACAATCACTACACTCCACAGAGGCGTGCTGCAACTGTGTGGGGACAAAAGTCCTCTTCTCTGGTGTCCCTGAGCTGGCTGCACGGTGTGGGTGACCCCTAAGGCTGGGCCTGTGAGAATGGGAACACCTGTGCAGCGGCCGGTTCGTCAACTCGATACTGTTTGCGGTACCTTCACCCAGGAAGAGAAACCCCAACTGAGAGGATGCCTCCATCAGATTGGCTTACAGGCATTTTCTTGACAAATGACTAACTGGGGGAGCGCCCAGTCCACTGTGGGCACTGCTGTCCTTGGGCAAGGCGGTCTGGTCCTGGGTTGTGCAAGAAAGCCGGCTGAGCAAGCCGTGAGGGGCAAGCCAGTAAGCAGCTCCCTTCCACGGTCTCTGCTTCAGTTCCTGCCTCCAGGTTCCTGCCCTGACTGCCCTCCCTGCCCTCCCTGATGGTATGGTTGAGATGTATATCAAAGAAACACTTTTCTTCCCAAGTTATTCTTAGTCTTGGTCTTTACCATAGCAATAGAAAGCAAAATAAAATGGCCCAAATACAGGCAAGGCAATTGGGATCGCTGTGAGAAACGGTCCTATTGGCTCCTCCCTCCTCCTTCTCTGCTTCTTGATCAGTCATTTTATAAACTTGGCTTGGAGTCGGGGGGCTAAAAAGGCGTTCCTCTCAGCAGATAATCAGAACAGCAGTGCCCCTAGAAGAATCCATAGCACACAAAGGTGGCAGGGAAGCCTGGCTTTGCTTTGGTTCTTGCATTTTCATCACAGATACCCTGTCACTGGTACAGGATGGATCCACATCCCGTCATGGAACCTTGCTTTGTTCTTCTCTGGACGTCACATCATCAAAATAGACTCCTTTTTGATTTTTGCAGCAGCCAAATAGGTCAGTTCAGTGACGGAGCCTTGTTCTCGGAGAAGTGATGGTTGCTTTAGAAGTGACTTTGCAGAAGGTCAGCTACACACACAGACCAACAAAAACTAACCAAGAGTGTGAACTCCTTTTATCGTCAGCTACCTTGGAACTGCCAGCCTTCCTGAATACTGCGAGCAGGGTCTGGTCCCCACTGTTTCCAGCACAGAGGACAGCCTCCTCCAGCTGCATCAAAGCCTGTGTTAATAGTTGAGGTGTTTCCACCTGTGGGGCATTTAGCTTTGCTTTGCTTCCTTCTCCAGTTAACATGGCCTTTGAGGATCCATTCCTGCTTGATTCCTGAACGTTTGTCTCATCTCACAGGGCATGCGTATTAAGACCCACTTACCACTCAACAGTTTCAAACTTAGCGCCTGTGGCAACCTTCTCCCTGAGTGGAACACAGAGGGAAACCCTGGAACTGACAATCTTGCATTGTCCCGAGTTCCCGAAGCCTGGTGGGTTCACAAGGATGTGCTTATGTCTCCAGGAGAGTTTAGTTTCCCTCTCTGGGCAGAGTGGCCCATAGTGCACCCAGCGGTGCTCAGGGTTCCTTTGGTAGCCTGTGGGATTCCTCTCCCCCTCTCCCTCTTGCCCTCTCTCTCCCCCTCTTTTCCTTTCTCCCTCTCCACCTTTCCCTCTCTCTACCCACTTCTTTCCCTCTTTCCATTCTCTGAGAGAAAAGGATAATAATAAGTGGATAGGAGGTTTTTACAAATTCTAAATTCCTAGGAAAATAAGCAAACTTGTATTTTTATTTTATCATCTCTTTGTTATGTCTTCTGCATATCAGACTCCCCCTTCTTCGCTTCCCTCCCTTCCCTTCCCTCCTTTCCCTCCCCTCCCCTCCCTTCCTTCCCCTCCCCTCCCTTCCTTCCCTTACCTCCCTTTCCCTCCCTTTGATTCATTCTTTCCCTTCCCTCCTCTTCCCTCCGTTCCCTTCATTCCCTCCCTTCTCTTCCCTCCCCTCCCCTCCCATGCCCCCATGTCTTTTTCTCCCTGCCCTACTCTTCCCTCCTCTCTTCTGCAGAACATGTGGATGAAGCCCAGATTTTGGAGGCATCCACTAGGGTTACCTCACTTAGCCTTACGCGCTGTCTTCTTGGTGGAGCCAGAGTGGACTGAATGCCCTGTCTACAGTCCTTGGGCCTCTGGGGTCAGGATGTTCAGGCCACAGGAGCTGTGATTCCTTGGATGCAGTGCAGTGTGTCTGTCTCCTTTGACCATGCTCACCAAGGCTGGAGGAGCCCTGGCATTGTGGAGGCATGGAGTGTGGGGAGGGTCAGAGAGTGCAGTCCCCGCACTGGCCCAAGCTGCCCCATTCTGCAGGAGTCCCAGAGGTGCTTGGGTGGTGGTGAGTCTTTTCTTGGAGGGACATCTGGCCTGACAGATGGGTCCCTGTTTTCCTGCACGCCCTCAGTGCGGTGACGGCTCTCTTCTGCACAGGGACGGAAGGACCCATTTGTACACAACCAGCAGAAGGCAATAAAATCTGCTCCTGCCTCCCCTCCCCCAAATTCCTCCTACGACCTTTAGGGCAGAGGGAGACAGGGCTCAACTGTCCAGTGATGCCTTGGGTCCTCATTTCAAAACTCTCCTGGACATGCGGACATGACCAGTGATTCCCTCTATGCAGAGAACCTTCAGGGGTGCCAAAGACACCTTGCTTGAGGCTTGGAAGATGGGCAGAATCTTGCTTTCAAGAAAATGAAGTGCTAAGCATCAGCAGCCTGAACTCTGTCTTCCTGGCTCAAGGTGTCTGCTCTCTGTTCCCAGGAGGATGCTCCCCTCTCTAGAGTCCTTAATGCATGCCCGCCAACATCAGAGAGACCTCTCATTTTGAGCATCACTTGGACTCTTCTCTTCGGAAACGGTTCTGGTTATTGGCATGGTTTTGGCTGTGCCACCCTTTATTAAATGGACACGTTGTGAAAGTTAGAAAAGCAAATGCATTCATCCTCAGGTACCGTTTGACAATGCGGGTTGCTCTTGGTGTTAGATACAGCCTCTGTTTTTACTGAAGAATTCGTTTGAACTTTAAACACAACCCTTGTGTGTGGTGTAGCGGTCTGGGCTGAGGAATTTTCCTCCAGGTTTCGCTGCATTTCCGACTTTGGCACATAGATGGCGCTTTTGACTAACCCTAGAGAGCCCGAGGCCGGCGGAGGAAAACACTTGCTACATACAGTGAGTCGGAAATGCCTTTGCCACTGCTGTTCTACTGGAAGCCAAGAAATTAAAATTAAGCCTCTCTGAAGAGAGCTTTCTGGATCTCTCTTAGATGCTAAAGCCTTAAACACACAGCCACTCAGGTATGAAAACGAGTGCAATGTGTTATACGGTCTCATGGTTTTCCTTACGCGTCAGGGCATGGCGCTTTGAGCCAGAATCGTGGGGAACATGTAAAGAAAAGTTGTATTTGAAAATATAACCGTGTGAGGCTGACTGTGTTCTCAGGTTGCAGAAGGTCCTCGGAAGATCTTGCTTTCTCCTCACCCTCACCCCCCTTTTTGTCTGCCTGAGCACATGGGTTCATCCATGCACATGGACACACACACACACACACACACACACACACACACACACACGGAATGGGTGCACATGCGGCTCACGCGGGTGGCACATGGACCCTCACGCACACAGAGGGGGAAAAAACCAGGCTGTTGTCTTGCAAGTGTTACTTATCATATTAATTAAAATCTGGTGACATGATAACACCACCAGCTGTGTGGGAAAGCCAGGGAAATTAACAAACGTTTGATTTGTTGTGTTGCTAATGTGACACTTATTATACAGGTCAGATTGAAACAATACCTCTGCCAAAATATGCTAATGTACAGGGGACTGTTCGGGCGGAGACGCGGGTGTGTGGGAGCCGAGGCAAAGTCCTGGACTGCAGGAAAAGGCTCCTGGGAGCTGAACATTGCCTCTGGCAGTTTCTAAACACTAAGTCCCTGGATGTAAAGGTACAGGAGAGTGGTTTGGGGAGGGGGGCAGAGTTAAAAATGTATTTTAAATAATATGAGTGTGACTATCAAACTCTTCTGCCGAGTTCTAAAAGCTGGCGAGAAACTGATTTCTGTGGAATGCTGTGGAGTCTGTTGCTGACAGTCTCCGGCAGCTTGCGGCTCAAACAGTCACGATTTTTGGCTTTGTAAATGCATCCTACTTAAGATCCACAGTGACCCCCACTTCTAAGTCCTGGAGGCTGCAAATGTTTCTGCTACTCCCCAAAGTCTGTACACAGAGAATGACAGTAAATGATGTTCTTAGCCCACCCCTTCCCCTGTGCTGTCCCCTCCACTCTGGTCCTGCGGTCAACAGTTGCATCCTTGACTTGACTGACGGTCAGAGCAGATTTCTGAATGTCCCCAGGAGGGAGGGGTGAAGGGCTTAGAGGCCCTGCCTCATGAGAATTTCACAGAGCTGTGTTTTGAATCTGCTTTCCCCCAGGGACCTGGGGCTTCCTCCCAAGACCCACAGAGCACCTGACTCCCCTCAGGAATGCTTCATGTCTTTTCCCCACTGCCCTGTTTTGGATGTGTTGATGTGGGGAGTGTGTCCTTGATGCCTTCCACAGTGCGTCAGACAAATCCAGGCCGGGCATAGGTATCGTTTGGCTTACCGAGAAATAGCTCAGCTTGGATGAAAGGTCAGGTGGTGAGGTCAGGGATGAGATGCCACCTGACCAGGTTAGAGTCACAGGCTCGGATGGCAGAGGACAGAGCACAAGCTGAAGGGAGTCAGTCAGCCCTTTAGCTCTTCAGAATCTCACTGGACCCTTGATGCCAAAAAAAAAAAAAAAAAAGAGAGAAAGAAAGAAAATGAAAGAAAAGAAAATGTGTATATTCCTGTGGGGTCTAGTGTGTCACCAAAACAGGCTAAGAACCGATGGGGACTACGTCTCACCTGTGAGCTCACCTGAGGGCCTCAGAATACGTAATACAAGTTCATGACATGCAGCTTCTGCTCTAGGTCCCAGCCCTGTGTTGAAGACCGGGGCACGGCTTTGTATGCCCTACCGTGGGGTCTCAAATTGTTCACTTTTCCATGGGTAAGAGTCTGGCAGACCCAGGCTTGAGGTTCCTACTTCGGAAACGCATGGAGCCCCCTGTCTGCACTAGGCAGAGAGAGAGAGAGAGAGAGTCTGTGCTGTTGATTAAATCTATATAAATAAACACATCGACAACTCGTGAGAGCAAAGCGCCACTGGGATAGAATATGATACTGCGCACACATCTTCTTAGTCATTAGGAGGTAATTTTCAACCCTATTCAAGCTGCCGGGCACGGCAAGGTTAGCTCGCCAACGACACTTCCTTTTCTCTAAATCCAGTGGCTTTAATTAAGCTTGCGTGACAGAACTGGCATTTCAGAATACAAAGATGTTTAACTCTGAGAGGGAAAAATAGTTTATTTAGCTTTGAATGGATTCTTTTTTTTTTTGGCTTTGAAGAGCTTTTTTTTTTCTCAAACATTAAATTATTAATGAAAGGGCAGAAGTAACAAACAGTGGGTGACATTGTTGGCCGGGGCTGCCAGGCACACACTAAAGTAGGGAACATTTTTTTCTGTGGCTTGAGAACCTTTCTCCTTTTCCCGGGAAGCGCTTGCTGAGCTGCAAGAGCGTTTTTGTGTGAACTTCCTGCCTGGAGGCCACCTGGAACATTCCCATGTGTTCGGCAATGCCAGGGCCGTAGGCTCAGGACAGTGATGTCAGGGCATGATTTGAATCTCTTAGATAAGTGCCGTCCAGTGCCACTATCTGTGTGAATAAAGCCACTTGATGTTGATAAGAATTCCAGGGGTATCATTCTATCAGGGGGAGCTGAAGGAGCTGGAAGATACAGCATCAAAGCTGTGTACCCCCCTCCCCTCAAAAACAAAACGGAGCATAAAGACATAGAGAAAGAATCCAGCCTGGGCCCACAGGGCAGGGAACCCTGATTGCTCTTTGGGCTGATGAGGGAGGGGGACTTGGTCGGGGGAGGGGGAGGGAAATGGGAGGTGGTGGTGGGGAGGAGGCAGAAATCTTTAATAAATCAATCAATCAATCAAAAAAAAATCCAGCCTGGGGTGATCAAGGGTGTGACCCAGACACTCCCCAGTGCCACAACAAAGTCTGACCAATCCTGCAACTGTCATGGTTTGTTAAAGGACACGTACACACACACACACACACACACACACACACACACACACACACTCGCACAATGGCTGGCTAATATCATGGAGTTAATATTTAACTCCCTATCACTGAGCGGGGTGTGTGGAGGCCTGGCGCCTACCCCGGCTCAGCTCTGCTCACCGCATTGTGCTCTTTCAGAGCACAGAGACTAACCCTGTGGCAGGGCCACTTTAGAAGGCCACAGCACAGCAAGTTCTGACCACGTCCTGTGACACGCGGGGGAGCTGCCACCGCTGATGGCTGGTGGCTGTGGTGGCTGTGGTGGCTGTACCCAGTACTTTGGTGTCATCTGTTTCATACTTTCTTTTTTTTTTAATTCCAAGAATGAAAAAAAAAATCTGTGAAGCATTCTCCCATCTGATCTGGAATAACAATGTACTGCTGGCACTTCTTGCTTTTTTTTTTAATGCCTGGTTTTATTAATTTTTTTAAACTTACCTTTAACCGGCTTCTGTAGCCCTCTGACTCCGTCTCTGAAGAGCTGGGCAGACCACCCAGGATCTCAGGATGCCCCACCCACACTACACCTTGCTTTCTCTGGCCAGGGATTGCAGCTTGGCCACAATGGCTCTGGCTCCTTAGGGTTCTTTATAGGAGATCTGGAACGGTGAATTCACACAACACAGCAGACTCTGCTGTAGCTCTCAGTCTGCTTCAAGGATCCAGGAAGCTGCTGTGTGCATATAGACAACATTCCCACGGTTCTAGCCCTCACCAGGGAGCTCCTGTCACTGGGCCACAAAGCCCTTGTGGGCTCCCGTGCTGCAGAGAGGCTTGGGGTTAGGTTCATTCTTTTCTTCTTCCCTCCCCTGGGAGTGTGTGTGTGTGTGCGTGTGTGTGTGTGTGTGTGTGTGTGTGTGTGTGTGTGTATGTGTGTAATGAGAGGAAGAGAGAAAGAACAGCCTGAGGCATATAAGAATTATGAATTTGTGTGATTAGTGGAAAATGGTCCTTAGCTGTTTCCTTGCTTAGGCACAAGGCCCAGATTTTGGCTGCTTCACCTGCCACACCCCTACCAGGGTGACCCTGAACTGTCTTTTATTTAGCGTGATGTGAACACTATTCTGGCTATCACACTTTTCTGCCTGCCAACACGGCCATTCATATATTAGTTATTTCCACTAATTTCCTACAAATGCCAGGGAGGGTGTGGTACAGAGAAAAGCCATTCAATACATACCGTTTGGATTTTAAGGACAGCATTTGCAAAAGAGCAATTTCCATATATCAACACTTTTTGGTGTGATCCATGAAACATTTTGATATGATTTAGCAAAAACAGTTTTTGCATTGGGCGCGTTCTAGCTACCTCATCTGCATCTCTAAAGATTGCAGAATGGAATCGCATTAGGTAAAATTCAATGCCAAGAAAGGAGCTCTCCGTTAATGCGGTCCTACGGTAGAAATCTGAAATGCACAGGAGTCATACAATTCTGGGTTCCGGTTCTGGCAGTAATTACAGGCCAGTCGGATTTGCATAGTTTGGCATTGCAGCGGCAGTAAGACTTTCTCGCTGCAGATAGAAGCGGCGTCGCCTTTGCTCAGCCCAACAATTGCTGGGAAGGAGGGCCTGGGGGTGATGAATAAATTGAAAACTGTGGCTTCTCTCAGTTCAATCACAGTGTGTATTTCCAAAGTGAAGCTGTGGGTAGAGAGTCCTTTCCTATTAGAAGTGGCAGCCGTGACGGGGGCAAGCCCCGAGGCAGAAACATGGGAGGGCCCAGCTCTGCCTTGGGTAGGAACATGTGGTGCCAGGCTGGGGTCTGTCTGCCAGCCCGACAACTCAGTTCACTTCCGGCGAAGTCCTTACCATGACTGTTTCTTCGATGGGCGTGTTCGGAGCAGGCTTGTAAAGAGTCGCGTCACCCCAGCCTAACTCCTCTCTGTCATTTCCATCCCAAAGCCAGGGAGGTCACCTACCTCCTCTACTGTTTCTTCTACCCATGGGGTTCGTTTCTTGTTGGGTTTGTAGGCTTCCTACTACCTAGATCCCATCAACTCTGACTTCTTCTTTAGATTTCCCTTACCATACTGCCACCACTACCACCACCATCACCACTACCACCACCATCATCACCACTACCACCATCATCATCACCACTACCACCATCATCACCACCATCATCATCACCACTACCACCACCACCATCACTACCACCACCATCATCATCACCACTACCACCATCATCACCACTACCACCACCATCATCACCACTACCACCACCATCATCACCACTACCACCACCATCAGCACCACCATCATCATTACCACCACCACCATCACCACCACCACCACCACCATCACCATCACCACTACTACCATCACCACCACCATCACCATATCACCATCACTACCACCCACCACCACTGCCTCGTGCTCCATTCCAAAGTACTTAAAAACAGCAGTTTGGATCACCTATTCTCATTGGAGTCTCTGGACTGTACAAAGGAGCTGGGCTTACAGTAGTGTTTATATGTATATGGAGGCACTGTAGTCAGACCTTCCCAGCAGTGACCCACACCTATCCCCTCCCCTCCCAGTGCCTTCCTTCCACTTCCCACATATGAGAATTATAAAAAAGCATGCAGTTTCTCTCTAAATGTAGCTCTATTTCTCTTAAGCCCGCTGTTCTCTAGTTCAGTCCATGTTTTTGCTGGTACCATAGTGCTTTTCCCGGCGCCTGGTTGACATCTCTGTGGGTACAGAGCAGATGTTACCCACGTATTTGCTAAGGGCACTGGGGCTGAGTCCGGGTCTGGCTTCTGTGAATAATGAGTACGGTGCGCAGACATGTCCCCAACTCAGCCCTACTCACCTGGATGTGTGCACGTGTGCACAGGATGCTTTGGACAAGTGCCTCGGAAGGCTGGCTGTTCTGGATCCTGTTCAACCGTGAACTGTGAAGACAAACGCTCCTCTCATCTTTGATCCAAGGATGACGGGCTGGTAGAGACAAGGTCAGGGTTGAGCCTGCCTGGAATGCCACATGCTGCTCAACGAGCTCCCCTTTCATGGCGACTTCTCATCTCTTGCTGGCTTGCATCCTAGAGATGAGCAGGCCCAGAGCGAACCATGGGGCACAGGGAGCAGGCAGTGTGGAGCGTGTTTCATCTTCTGGTCTAGCTACTCCAAGGAGCCCCGAGGAAAGTCCTGCCTACTGATCTGTAGAAACCACAGACATTTAACATACTAGCAGCTGGGCAGAGGACAGAAAGATAACTTAGGGAAAGAAACAGGCCGAAGTTTTTCCAAGCCCCTTTGTCAAGGCTGAGTTGCTTGGTGAGCCCTAGTGTGTGGAATCTCGAAACAGCTGACCCTGGGCTGTGGGACTTGCCAGCTCAGTAAGCAAATTCCCTTTTGGTACCCAAGACTCAGGCATCCAGCCCACTCGTTTATTTATTTTTTCCCCTAAAAAATGTAACTGTTAAGTATAGGCATTATTTGTTGATTCACTTCTAATTTCTAATGATAACCAAAGCGACATTCAATTTGGAAGCCCATATCAAAGCGATCAAATGCCTAAGTGCCCTTGTAATTAAATTTACTTTTTATCACTCTCTGCTTAATTGCACATTGACTTTCTCTTGGAATCCTTGGGGCACACTCAGAGCAGGAGGGCCTGCCTGCCTAGGGAGGGAGTAGCCTTCTGCTCCATCTGCCCCGTGGTTCCCTTACTTGGCTACTCTGGGGGCATATGGGAAGGGTGGCAGCTAAGTGACACAGGGGTGGGGACATCCCTGGGGATATTCCAGCTTTGGGATGCCTGAATTGTCCTTCACTGAGAAGGACTATCCTTGAGGGGCTACTGTGTGTCTGCCAAGACACTACCACGATGGGTGTTAGGCCAAAGTCCAGTGGACATGTAAAGATGCCCTGACCTCAGGGAATGCCCATCTCAGAAAGGACTGAAGTCAGTGGCTCCCCAAACAGCGTGAATTGCTGAGGCCCAGAGATGAAGCAGTTGTGCCTGCTGGGTAGGGATGGAGCAGAGTGTAGGGACAGTGGTACCCAACAGAGCCAGGGCAAAGTCAGATGGGCCTTCGAGGCCAAGGAGGACTTCACACGTCACCCTGGTAACAATGGTGGATACAGGCACATTTTAAAAGTGGTTGCTACAAAATCAGGTTCAATTAATTTCCAAGCAGCTCCTCAGGACATCTTAGGAAATTAAAGTGGGGAGAAGCCACAGTGGAAATTATTTCTGGCTTCTGAATGAGCTTTTTGGAATCTCAGCGGGCAAAATCCATCGTTGAGTAAGGGCTGTGGCTTTCTCTTGTTCTAGGCTCTCGGGTAGACAGACAGACAAGACATAGGCTCAGGTCAGACAGAGGACAGCTTCCCAGGCAACCTGTTCTCTGGGAACTGACATTAATCCGTGTCAGAGCTTCCACAGAAACATAGGCTCTCCTCAGGAATGTTTTTTCTATGAATAAAAACCTTATTGAGTGTTTGGAAGCCATATAGAAGAATCAATATCCTTGACACATAAAAGTGTCTCTGATAACAACACAGCACTGGGAGTTAATCTCAGAAATTCAGCTTCACAGGCAGCATCAGCTGCGATGCTGTACACCCAGAGTTTAGAGGGAGCCTGTGAGTCCAGGCTAGCCCAAGGTCAGATGGTTGGGTTTGACCACTGCTTCAATATCTCCCACCCCGACCCCTGGGAAGTCTCCCTTCATAGAATCCAACTGCCACTCTTCAGCCTCGTGGGAGCATCTGACTTCCATGTAGGGCTGGGATGAAGGCAGAGTTCCCTCTCCTAAGCCAAGGCATAAGTAGGGCACTCAGAGAGGCCATGAATTCCCAAGGCCATTCCCTTTTCGCTGGAGCAGAAAGGAAGGTGGCCGGGGAGCTGGGTTGAACACCAGCAGCTTCTGTAGGAAAGAGAAGCAGTGTGCCTTGTGTTCGGAGCAGGCAGGGCATGGTGGGGACACAGCTGGAGGGCTGGATTACTGGGAGCAGAGAGTGAGGATGAAGATGACACAGCTGGGAAGCAGCGGGGATGTGTCAGGCTTCTGGCCTGGTCTGACCTCATAGAGGATGCAGCCAGCTCCAGCGTCAGCTGACTGTACACCCAAAGCGAGAGGGCACTGAGGGATCTTGTTCAATCAGTGATGTGGGTGGAAGTGATGCTCCAGGCCCCCACACGCATCCCAGGCACAGCTGGCTTGTGTGCATGTACGGGCTAGCCCGCGATGCTCTTTTCCTACAGCCAGTCATCTTTCAGGGAAGCTTTGCTGGGCAGACCACACGGACACTATTATGACCTGTCCTGGACAGCACTGGCTGTGTAGGCACAGGCGGGGGCTTCCTGAAGCTTCTCTTGGTATTCTCTTTATCATGTGTGCTTCCAGCGGTCTGTGTACAGCTCTGCTGTCATTCTGTGAGTGAGCTGAAGTCTGGCTTGAGGGTTTCCTAGGTAACACGAGCAAATCAAACTGCTCAGGCTCAGTTTTCCTACCTGTGAAATGTGGTCATGTGGTCAGCACAGTCTCACACGTGTTTAACGTCAATGCAGATCACTAAGGGTGGAGGAGAGAGTAATGTTATCCATACCCTTGGTGATGTTCCGCTGTCCCTGTGATGGTTCTCAGACTGACAGTGCCTTTATGAACCCAGGGAGAAGGAATATAAGAATAATAAATTGGCTCATTAGTATGTAGGTAATTAGAGGCAGAACCAAGACCAGGCTTATAACTCCATCCATCTGTCCATCTATTTCCTGTCTGTTCATCTTCACCCTTCCATCCATCCATTCATCCATCCAGGCACTCACCTCCTTACTTCTCCTTCTATCTATCATCAGCATATCCATCCATCCATCCATCCATCCATCCATCCATCCATCCATCCATCCATCCATCTGTCCATTCTTCTGTCCATCAGTCCATCCATCTGTCCACCCATCCATCCACCCACCCATCCATCCATCCATCCTTCCTTCCATCCACCCATCCTTCAGTCCATCTGTCTGTCCATTCTTCCTTCTATTCTTCCATCCATCCGTCCATCCGTCTGTCCATCCACCCATCCATCCATCCATCCATCCATCCATCCATCCATCCATCAGTCCATTCTTCTGTCCATCAGTCCATCCGTCTGTCCACCCATCCATCCATCCATCCATCCATCCATCCATCCATCCATCTGTCCATTCTTCTGTCCATCAGTCCATCCATCTGTCCACCCATCCATCCACCCACCCATCCATCCATCCATCCTTCCTTCCATCCACCCATCCTTCAGTCCATCTGTCTGTCCATTCTTCCTTCCTTTCTTCCATCCCTCCCTCCATCCTTCCTTCCATCCCCCCCTCCTTCAGTCCATCTGTCCATTCTTCCCTCCATTCTTCCCTCCATTCTTCCCTCCATTCTTCCCTCCATCCATCCATCCATCCGTCCATCTATACATCCATCCATTCATCTATTCATCCATATATCCACTTTACATTAGTCTACTCACCCCCTCCCCAAAACCATCCATCTACCCACTTTCTACCACCCATGCATTCTCCATATTCTTCCCATTTGTCCATCTGTCAGTTTGCCCCATCTCTCCCACCTTCTTTCCCTCCCTCCCCCTCCCTTCCTCCTTCCTATTCACCCCTCCTTACCAATCAACCCAATTCCCCCATCAGTCAACCCCCTTCTCATCATCCATATATGCTCTTCCGTTCCATACTTTGCTGGACCCCTACTGGTGCTGCACATCGACGGGAATGATTCCTAGAGGAAGCTCAGGGCTCCCAGGCTCACGAATGTCTTGGCTCATTGTGGGAGGGTGTGAACATGGTCACACAGGTGTGGGTAAACAGAACACCTGTTGAGTAGGAGGCCTCCTCATTGGCATACCTTACACACCAGGGACAGCATCGTGAAGGATGCCTGGGTGTGAACCCGGCAGTATGGGATTCTGTACGCTGCAGAGTCTGTTCCTGCCTGGAGTCGTGGGAGCAGACTCCCAGGATCCACTCTGCAGGCCTACTGCTCCATAGTCTGCATTTTCACAGCCCTCAGTGTGTGTGTGTGTGTGTGTGTGTGTGTGTGTGTGCAGTCATGTTTTCACCTGTGGTTCCATCTCTTGCTTCCTGCTGTGTTTGTTAGCACAGGTGCTTTGAGACATTCTGATTCAAGGACCTTGTTTGTCTCTGTAGTAATGAGAATGTCGTCCTACACATCTCAGTCTTACTAATGGCGTTGTGTGACAGACAGCCTCCTGACACACGCGTGCGCGCGCGCACACACACACACACACACACACACACACACACACACACACACACGAGTATTTTATAAGGAGGCCAAAAACATAGTTCTAAAAAATGAAAAAGAAAAGGGAACACAAATCATATGTAAACTCATAAACATCCATTCTTTTAATCTCAACTAGGAGCCTGTTTCCAAGGACAGGACTGGGTCTCTCTGTGGCAGCTGCATCTCGGGGTTGCAGGTGAGTCTTCTGGCCAGCTTGGCCTTTAGATTAGTCTGTGTATTGTTCCAGAAGCTTTCCTGGGTGCTCAGCTGCTGGCCTGAGACCTGCATTCCTTGCAAACTTGCCTTTGCTTCCAGCCTCACAGCACTGTATTATTTCTGTTCAGCCTCTGCCAACCTGGCACCGTGACAGGGCTGCCGGGCCTTGCCTGAGCCGCAGCAGCTGATGCGCATGCTCTGTGGCATGGCTTTTGCAGCATGACATTGAGACACACTCACAGGATGTTCTTGTCACTAACTTAGCTGGCCATGCTGACAAAAGTACACCCCAGCGAGGGGTGAGCCTGGTGACCCTGGTGACCTCCCTCAAATCCACACAGGCCTCTGATGCCTCGAGAGCCAGGGCTTCCTCCACGCTTCCTCCTTCACGCTACCCTGCTGTCCTCTAATGGCTGGCTAACCTCTACTTGCCTGTGGCTTCCTGGTTCTTCCAGAAGAATGAAAAAGTGCAGCAGACGGGGAGAGGTAATTCTTAGCACAGACATGTGAGGGTGCCCACACTTGATTTGTTTTTATACTAAATAAAACTCAGTTAGTTAAATAACATGCTGTCTCAGAAGCCAGCTTCTCTGGCCTCTCAGTGCCCTTTGCTTGTGTCCTTAACCCGGACCTCATCTGTGGGCTCCGCTCCTACTCCCTAGGGTGTGTGTTTTGAGCTGGTCACTTTGTTCCCCCAAGGTAGTTTCAATTGAGTCCATAGTGTCCACTGTGAAGCTCTGCTTCTCATAAACCCAATTCTAGTTGTAAATCATCTAAGTATTTTTTTTTGCCAAATTCTATAAAGTATACAAACTGCACAGGTATTAAATGTGTATATGTACTTTGCCCGTATGAATGTCTGTATCACAGGTGAGCCTGGTGCCTGTGGAGGCCAGAAAAGGTCACTGGAGCCCCTGGAACTGGAGTTATAGTTTTGAGCCATTGGGAAACAAACCTAGGCAGCCAGTTCTCTTAACCCATCTCTTGAGACCCCAGATATAAGGATTTTTTTTTAAAAAAATTACTTTACATCACACTGTTTTCTTCTTACTATACATTTAGCAGAGGTCTCTTATGTAATAGCCATACCATATAAAAATTACCTATAGCATGGTTGGAGAAACAGTTCTGAGGTTAAGAGCACTGGCTGTTCTTCCAGAAGTCCTGAGTTCAATTCCCAGCATCCACAACCATCTATAACGAGATCTGGTGCCCTCTTCTGGCATGCAGACAGAACACTATATACATAATACATAAATAAATCAAAAAATTACCAATAGCATTGTCTGCCAGTGCGTGCCTCTGGTCTGTCTCTCGGTATGAGAAACCTTGCTGCTCAAACACAGTTTGTCCCTAGACCTTAACTTATCTCTGAGCCCCAAGCATATTATTCAGATCCTGGCTCATCATTACACTCCAGACCTTTTCTAGAGTCCCTGCCTTGACCATGAGCCCCATTGCCTTAACCTTTCTAGTTCTTCTGAATCTGGTTATGGCTCATGTACTCATCAGCCATCTGCCTGCGCATCCGTCCATCCGTCCACCCACCCACCCACCCATCCATCCACGCAACCATCCACCCATCCACTTCCTATCATCCATCCATCCATCCATCCATCCACATTCTTCCGAGCTATTCATCTGTCACTCTCTCCCTTAATCCCTCCCTTCTACACTGGGTTTCCACTGGTGCTACACACTCCCACATTCCTGGGCCTCCTGGCATGCTCCCCCATCTCCTAAGTCCAGCCACTGGTACCATTTTAGTGTGTCACTTCCTCTCATTTCCTCCCCAGGCGCCAGATGTAGACGATTATAATAAAGTAGTCCCACACTCGCTCAGAATGGAGTATAATAAAGGTCTCTTTATTTAGGAGTAGAGCTCTGGTCTGTGGTAGACTCACAGATCCTCTGCATGAGCAGGGGACAGGAACTGAATCCAGCAGCCAAGGGACTGCACATGTTTCTACATCTGTATATATAGTACGTGTGACCACGTCTAGAGTGTGCAGGATCTTAAAGGTTATTGGCTGAAGGAGTTCCCACAGCACCAGACAGACTTTATGCTGGGTCCTGTCGGTACAGGCAGACGCTTCTAAAGTGTTGCATTTTACTACTGTTCAGTCAAGGTGTTCTGAATGTCACCTGCCGTGATCTTGAGAACCCTCCTCCCATCCCTTCCCTTTCTCACCATATCTCTGTACATTGGGAGGATGCCGTAAGCTCTCCAGACTTCAAGGCTTTTGAGGCCTCTGATGTCCTTGCTCCAGCAGGTAGAGGACTCATTCCTCAGCGGTGCCCCACAGCCTGTGTCCCATCTGACTCCTCCTCCCCCAGCCACAGACAGACTCACAGCCCTGGCTCTGTACCTCCCGTGATCAGACCTCAGTAAATGGTGGGTGACAGATGAGCGGCGTCAGAGGCTTTCGGTAACATTCTCGGCACTACCCATCATGGCACGTTTTCCATAGTGGGAAAGCGTACTCTCCTCACCTTCCTGTTTGCCCCTCATTCCCCGTCTTCACTGTCAGGGCCACACTAATGACCCTGAACTGCATCTTAATCATTGCTTGGCAAAGTGGCGAGGACTCTAATGTTGGTGAGGAGCCTTGCGGTCCTGACCCTGCCCAGCATAGCTCTACTGTCAAGCCAGGCACTTACCGTAAGCCTCTCAGGGCCCACGGAGTGGGCCAGGAGTGCACGGTATTATTGACTTGTGCTGGAACTCCCGTCAGATGTATTGATCTGGAAACAAAGTGTTGGTGGGGTAAAGCTGAGGTCGATATGTCACCCCGCAGTGCAGCGGGCTTTGTGTTTTTCTTCACCTCGGAGTGTCTTCATTAGTGATTCCCGAGAAACAGGGTGCTGCTCTGCCTTCCCCATCTCTGTGATGAAGCCATGCTTAGCCGGCGGGGTGTGAGCATTGTCTGTCTGGGGTAAAGGAAAACAAGAAGCCGAACAATTTTAACATTCAAGAAGTAAGGCTAGGGGCTGCAGAGTGTTGGCGTGGTACTTGTCATTCAAGGAGCAGGTCTTGAGTTCAACCCCAGAACTCCTGTGAAAAAACTGGGTGTGATGGCAAGTGCTTGTCATCGTAGTGATGGGAAGGCAGAGGCAGGCAGGGCCCTCGGGCTCAGCAGCAAGCTAGCCCAGGCTGGTCAGTGAGATGCCCTGCTGGTCAGTGAGATGCCCTGCTGGTCAGTGAGATACCCTGGCGGTCAGTGAGATACGCTGCCAGTCAGTGAGATGCCCTACTGGACGGTGAAATGCCCTGGCAATCAGTGAGATATGTTGCCAGTTGGTGAGATGCCCTGGCAGTCAGTGAGATGACCCCGCTGGTCAGCACCTGAGGTCAACACCTAAGCTTGACCTATGCACACACAAGTGTATGTGTACTTGCATGTGTATGTGCTCCTGCATATACATGTGTGCCAAACACATACAGAAACAAGGCCAGATCACAGAGTAGACACCCTGGGCACAGAGAACCCAGGTGGCCCAGGGTGAGTCTCTGGTTCATTGTGGAATATTAATTTAAGATGTATTACACTCATTTATGCTGTGGAGTATTTGTCTAACGATTCAAAGATGTGTTACATTTGTCTGTTTAAATAAGATTAACCTGGGGCCTGGAGGCTGAGTCAAGCGACCAGCTGACAGGAAGTGGCAGGGAGGAGCCATGTGTAGCTAGGGTTCCTAAGAGGGGCTGAGCAGAAGGACACCTGGTTTGGGGGAGCAGTGAGTGAGGAGAGAAAGTTAGCTTCTTGCTATTCAGCCTCTCTGAGTGAACAGAATTTCACCTTAACCTTTGAATCCTGAGTTCTACAGAGGGATGGAGATCTAGATAAAGCTTCCTTTAGCGGGCCGTGATAGAGCCAGTATCTGAAGGAACAATTCCTACATGGCTACGGTCAAGGTGTCCGAACCACTAGTGGTAGCTGCAGAGTCGCGACTGCCATTTAGGACAGTGGTTGCTCCAAGGGGCAGCTCCTGAACGTAATGCAAAGAAACACTGGTTATTTCAGGATCACACTGGCCGCACATGGAATCCTGCCTGAGGTTGTCCAGTTACACCTGTGTGTGTTACTATGTTATGATGAACCGGCATGAGCCGACAGGTTCATGTAGTGATATTTCATTTGTATTTTGATGAATAAAGCTTGTCTGAAGACCAGAACACAAAATATCCATACTAGTCAGTGATACAGGCCAGGCAGTGTTGGCAGACACCTTTAATCCCAGCAGCCACACTCGTTAGCCACAGAGGCTGGGTGGAGGTACACACTTTAATCCAGCGCTGGAGAGGAATGTAAGGTGGGCTGCGACAGGGACCTACCCTTCAGTCTGAAGGTTTCATGGAAGTCAGAGCTCTCTAGTGCTGGCTGCTTTGCTTTTCTGATCTTCAGGTTGAACCCCAATATCTGTCTCTGGGTTTTTATTATTCATGCTACAGGTTCTCTGAAACTGCATGGTGTGTCTAGGATGGCAGCCCTGTGGAGTTCTCCCTGATGGCCATGCTGTGTCCTGGGTGCTCTCCGCTGCCTTTCACAGACAGCAGATCTTGGCGATGGGCTGCAGACTCAGTCCACCCGAAAGGGCTGATGGCTGTGGAGTCCTGCTGGTCCTCCTGGTGTCACAGGGGAGGGTGGCCTGGCCTTCCTTAAACTCCATCTTCCCAGCGCCCCACACAGCAGTCGCCACACCTCTGGAGCATCTGGGGTCACTTTCAGGCCTACACTGAGGGGCAGGTACTGTTGGGATTGACAGTGTTCCTGGAGGCCCTGCTTGGATAGTCCCTACAGCAACACCAGGGCTCTAGTCAGAGCCTGTTCACAGTCCTCCATGGAGGTGATGCCTGTTCCCAAGTATTAGAGCCCAAGATCACATTATTTATTTTTAATTAAAATATTTAGATTTATTCTATGTGCATGAGTGTTTTGCCTTCGTGTGTGTGCTATGTACATTCAGTGCCCATCGAGGCCCAGATATGGAGTTACAGATGGTTGTGAACTGCTATGTGGGTATTGGGAACTTAACCCATGTCCTCTGTGAGAGCAGCCAGTGTTCTTGACTGCTAAGCCATCTCTCCAACCCCTTCATTGAACTTTGAAAACACTACTAACTTTGAATAGTAAAACCAAGCAGCAGAGAGAGCATGCCATAGCTCACAGTCCCTCCATTGCTACTGTACAAGCTATGCCATGGGGTCATCCCTGACCCTGTTAGGAGGTGTGGCCTGGAGCACCGCCTCTGGGAGGGTGCTCCCACGGTGCTCCCACCCGCTCCCACCCTTCCACACCCCTCTGTCGTGAATAGATGAGCCCGACAGCCATGACCATGGAAACACGGGCATCTCTGGTTCAGAGTCCTTCAGGTTTATGCCCAGGTATGGTGTCTGGGTCATATCACAGTTCTGTTTCTTGCTTGTTAAGAAACCTCTAGACTGATTTCCCATTGACAGCACATAAGGTTCTTCTTGGGCCAAATCCACACTGGCATTTATATTCCTGATGATTCCATTCTGACCAGGGTGGGGATGGTGGCAAAATGGAGTCTTATGGTAGTTTTAATCTGAGTTTCACAGTTGGCTGAGGGTGTTGCACACTTTTTATTCAAGTGCTTATTAGCTATTTCTATTTCGTCCTTTGAGAACGTTCTTTTGAGCTCCATGGCTCATTTTAAAAACTGGATTGTTTGGTTTTCTCGGTATTCATAGTCTGTTAAGTTCAATGGCTGTCGCAGATACTCTGCCCCGATCCTCTGTCTGATGTGAAGCTGGGAAATCTTTCCTCCCATCCGTGGGTGCCTCTTTGCCCAGACGGTGATGCCCTTTCCTACACAGAAGCTTTTCAGTTTCCTGAGGTCCCATCCATCTTATTTCTGGAGCACTTACACCCCATCCAGGAAGTTCTATGCCTGTGACTTGATGTATATTCTTTGCTTTCTCCTTTGGTGGCTTCAGGCCATTGGGCTTCAGGTATGGGTCTTACTTTAAGCTTCTTCATCTATTTGGGGTTCATTTTTGCGCAAGGTGAGAGGTAGGGATCTAGTTTCATTTTTTTCCCACGTGTCGAAATCCAGCTTTCCCAGCACCATTTGTTGTAGATTCTGACTTTTCTCTGATGCATATTTTTAAAGTCTTTGTCAAAGATCAGTTAGCTGTGCGAGGTTACATCTGGGTCTTCTAGTCTATCCCGTTAATCTACCTGCCCTTGTTTGAACCAGCACCATGCTGTTCTTGTTACTATGGCTCTGGAGTATAATTTGAAATCAGGTATGGTGATGCTTTTTGCATTTTGGCTATCCTTGGGCTTTTCCAAAATCAACAGCAACAACTTCCCAAACAGCAACAACAGCCCCCACCAAACAGCAATAACAACCCCTCAAACAAACACCCAGTAATAAACTTAGTCAAGGAAACAGAAGATCTCTCCAATGAAAAGGGTAGGACGCTAAAGAAAGCAATTGATGAAGACACTAGAAGTTGGACAGACATTGATCGGAAGAATCAATACTGTGAAAATTGCCATCTTACTAAAAGCAATCTACAGATTCAATGCAATTCCAATCAAAATAACAGGACCCTTTTTCACAGATGTATTTCACTTTTAAAAGATGGTACAGAGCCTGACAGGGCTGAAATCTATGGAAGTAATGAGTGTGTTGGTTGTTCTTACCCAGCTCCTGACCTCAGCTCCTTCCCTCACCTTATTCTAGAACTTTGGAATCTGACAGGGACAGATGTTCAGTAGACAGAGCCGCTGGGGTCTGATGGCTGCTGATTACTGCACAGCTGCTCATTGTCTTTTCTCCAGACTCTTGCCTTCACTCACGGGAACACCTGTGTGAAAGCAAGCCCACCCAGCATGCGCTCTCTCTGGGAACAGCGGGCGCCAGTCTTAGCACTTGGCCTCCCTTTGCGTCTGCGTA
Source organism: Alexandromys fortis (assembly GCF_014885135.2). Lineage (NCBI taxonomy): Eukaryota > Metazoa > Chordata > Mammalia > Rodentia > Cricetidae > Alexandromys > Alexandromys fortis. Next base: position 29,186,007 of record NW_026067909.1, on the reverse strand, counting down.
TTGCCCACATTGCTGTAGACTACGCAAATACAGCTCCCCTCTTGGTTCCCTTTACACTGTTTGCTCTCTGTCCTCACTGACGTTACCGTTCCAGTGTCATCCATCCTAGGAAGCTTGTGTGGACTTAGTTTAAGACCCAAGTCACAATTTTAAATAGTCCTTCCTCCTAAAACGTCAGCTGTACACGATGCTGTGATCTCACCTCCGACTCGTTCTCCTGAGCCACAGAGGATATTTTTGCTTTAAAAACACTTGTGTTTCCCTTTCCTTTGAGAGTGCGTGAGGTCTTTAGGACACTCTCCTGTCATTATCAGACAGCAGGCTGTTTGGGTCCTGTGCGCTCTGGCTGTAGTGAAGTGTGCTCTGCCAGCCCTCAGCATCCGCGTTTCACTCCTCCGCGAAGATGGCAAGAGAGGAGCATTATCAACAAAGCAGTCATGGGATAGGGTTTGTGGGGAGCCCCAGAGTGAGGCCAAAAGCCAGGAGCAAGCCTTCCTGGTCATCACTTCCATGGAGAAACGGAAGTGTCCCTCAGCCTGGCACATGGGCTTCTGAGGACAGGATGGAGTGGCTGAAGAAAGAACCGTGGGGTTAAAGGTGCACATCTCAAGTGTCCTCCCTGAATGTTGGGTCAGCCATGGTCCGTGAGGGCCTCCCTAAGTGCTGAGAACTCCATGAGGTGATAGTATACACGGCAAAGACCATTATTCTCCCCACAGATTTTTGCTTATGTCAGAGTGGCAAACACAAGAAAAAAAGGGGGCAGAGCTAGTGTCTTAGTGAAATCTGAAGTGCTTACTAGGGCTGGCTCCTGGCTTCCTGCACTTCTAAAGACCAACCAGGTTTTCCAGGCAGAGAAGAGGAGCAGCTGTAAGACCAACAACAAAGCAGCTTGGGTTAAAGCCTGAGCTGGAGCATGCTTAGGTCGGGTGGCAGAGGGAGGTACTGAGCAGTAGGGAATGAACCTACCAGATGTCTCAGGTGAGGCTTTTAGCCAACCTGTAGGGAAGGATGCCCTGAAGACACCAAGGAGCAGCATGATGAGCTCAAAGACCACACCTGGCAGCAATGCCTCCTGAGGGCAATCTGCTTCTATGGGATGCTGCCAGGGACCTTACCCGAGGGTGTGGGCTTGGGTGGGGTGAACTGGGTCTGGCCGTGTTTTCCACCTAGAATCCACGGGTGGCGACCTGGGTGCTGACAGAGGATGGAACAGGGTTTTGCTGAGATGTTAGGAGCTCTCCGCACATCCCCTCCAGGTTCTGGGTGGTTGTTGGATTCTGGGATGAGGAAAGGTCCAGTAGAAGGTCCTGAGATGCTCCGGCAACCTGTGTGACCCAGGTATGAGGCCTGTTTGGGGATTGATGGTGAGACTCACACAGATGGCATCATGGGGGACATTGAGGAGGAAATGAAATGGAGGCGCTCAGGTTCACCTAGGATCTCACTGGGGTACAAACAGTCTCCATGCACCTTGAATGGGGCTCCATCTCTATGACAGTGTACACAAGGACATGAGGGTCATATTTTACAATGTTGTCTTAGATTTCTTCTTGCTTTGGGGGTTTGAAGACATTCTCAATTTCCTAACCCACCGTTTGGGAGCAGTTCAGATCAGCTGTCCTCCCGAGTCTTCAGAATTAGTCTCCAAAGCGCCATCTAACTTGCTTGGAAAAGTGCACCCTCCAGAAATAGCAAATTTGGCAGGAAAGCTGGGTAAGGTCCCATGATTACATAAAAACTAGTATTCATTTTACACAGAGTGTCAAGTTGGTCTTTAAATAGCAGCCTCATAGGCACGAGCCATTTTATTTTCCATTAAGTCATTCAGCATCCACTATACAGGTTTTCAGGTTATTTTCCCCAGAGGAGTTGCTGATATGCAGTATTCTTGGAAGAGAGAGAGAGAGAAAGAGAGAGAGAGAGAGAGAGAGAGAGAGAGAGAGAGAGAGAAGGTGGTGAGAGAAGAAAGAGAAATTGTTGAATAGCGTATCCTGCAAGCAATCTCTTATTGCATTTGCTTGATAATTTAGGCAAAATGCAGACATCAAATTTGAGACAAGTAAAAAAGGAGATCGTAGGAAAGCACCATAAACTCGGGACTGTTTTCTGTAGTTCAGCTAGAGTTTTTTGTTTTGCTGCCAATCTTGGTTCCGTCTATGGCAATTACAGGCACAAGTCCATCATTATGTCCCCATTCTGAGTGGGACACCACGTTAGGCACAGGCCAGAAAGACAGCATTGTCTCCACTGTGGCTGGAGCCCAGTATTCCTGTTGAAGGTCACTTGGAGATTCCACAGCAGGGCATGGGGGCCACTGCGGGAGTCTCTTGCTGCTATCTCTCACGAGCAGGGACTCCTAAGCAGCATGGAATCTCTACACATCCTAAAGGCAATACAGAAAATATTGAGCCAGGCTTTATAGACTTTTTTATTTTGGGGTCCAGAATCCAGTGATTATCAAATTTTCTAAAAGATTAGTGGCCACCGGAAATGGGGAGAGGACAGTGTTGTGGAATCTAGGTCCCAGTGAGGTGTGAGTGCCAAACTGGGAGTCACCACAACAGACGCTAATGAGGTTCGTTCTTCTGTGAGAATGGGCCACTGCACATGAGGCACTTTTGGCTCAGCCATGCAGAGAAAGGCAACAGCCAGCAAGCACCTGCCACCCGTGATTTAGAGTTGAACTTCGGTAGCGGGAGACATCATCACACGTCCTACCCTTGTCTTCTGGTTGTGGTCCCAAAGAGACGGATGGATAAGAGGAGCCCTGAGGTGCCATTTGAGTGACATGTTGATATGGCTTGAAGGGTTGTTGGAAAAGGCTTCTTCCATCTGTGGGCATGCCCCAGGATCCCCTTGCTCTGTTGGGGTTTACATCACAGGAATGCATCACAACCCTGATAGATGGTCTGAATTCTTTCCTCTCAAAGGAGTCCTTGACTCCATCAGAAAGAGCTCTTGCATGCCTGCCTTTGCAAATGAAGGAGGCCACACCCCTTTCATCCAGCACCTTATCCCTGCTCAAGACCGTCATCATCTTTGATGTGGGACTGGCAGGATGCTGACTTCCTAGGCTGGGCATATTCCCAGAATGTTGGTCCCTTGAATGTGGACGTTTCCAGGGATAAAACTCAAAAATGCTTCACAGCCTGTATGACATGAACACGGATATCAGCCACACATAAAGGTGTGCCCGTGAGGCTGCCTGATGGCTGGAGCTCAGCTTTGTGTGGGTGTCAAGGACTTGAAGGCACAGGCGGTAGAGGTTTTGACTACTTAGCACATGACACAGGAGTATTGAAGAATTATAGCAGCTGGCTAGCTATACATACCCATGGCAGATGCAGTCATAGTCTGTGGGGCTGCTATGCCAGATCCCCAGCTCTGAACTTTGAGGATTTCAAGGATGTCACAGTGGTGTTTGGAGTCTGGAGTTGGCAAGCAGACAGATTCTTGGGCCATTTCTGCTTTCAGGTTCCACGAAAGGAGTATCTGAAATGTCATTTGTCCTCTGAGAGGCAGTGCCAGCAGTGTCTGAATAGTGGCCAAATGGAAAATGTCTCCCGTGATGGCAGGCATTTGAACACTTGGTCCCCAGTTGCTGGCACTGTTTGGGGAGCTTTAGGAGGCGAGGCCTTGATGCAGGAAATACGTCACTGGGGGCGGGCCTTAAGATGAAAATCTCTGCTTCCTGCTTGGGTTCAAGGTGTGAGCTCTCAGCTTCCTGTTCCAGCCACCAAGTCTACTGCTTGTTGAGACTCTGCTCCATGATCCGTGACTCTTATCTCTCTAGCACTGTGAGCCCAAGTAACCTATCTTCTCTAAGTTGTCTTTGTCATGGTATAAGAGTAACTTATACAGTCTGGGGCCTCCTCTAACCAACTTCCAACTCCAGAAACCACACTTGGTTCTGTTTGGTGCTAGAATGAATGCCTTTGGCTGGGGAAGTGAAGTGATTGCCACTGACCGGCAACTAAACCATCGGGTAGCACTGGTTGCAGGACCACAAGGGTCCCTGGATGTTCCCCTGGGGAACGGGCCAGCTCTAGAAGAGCAGCAGGTGCACACACCCCTCTGCTCACTGTGTGCTGTGTTAGGGGTCATGGCTGCACTGTTCCTCCTTCCCAGTCCAGCTAGTGTGTTAAAATGAAGTTCACACGTACTCTGTCTCTCTGAACTGACTCTCCTCTGCCTGTCCCTTCCTCCCTGGATTCTAGCGACTTTTCTGCAGTTTTCTCTGGCCACCTAGGGGTTCCCAAAGCAAAGGTTCTCACTCAGGTCTTGTTATTTCCCAACCCCTTGGGGGCGTGGAGAAGTGTTACATATGGCATAACCAGAGAAGGGCAGGCTGACCATAGGTCCTGGAACTCATAGGTAAAAGAGAAGTTACCAGTCCTTTATAACTATGAGTTTTCTTGATTCCAGAGAGATCTTGCCAGCCGAGATGGCAGCTGGTGCCCGGGTTTATGTTGTCCTGTTTGTTTTTAATTTAAGCGAAGCGAAAGGCACAACTGTGAAGCTGAAGGGAGTAACTGAGTAACACAGTCAAAGGCTTGATGAATCTGGAGACTCAAATCACTCTCGGGAGCCTGACTTCAGTGAGGTGCTGCAGGAAGAGAACCATTGCTATGCATCGTCTTCAGCAGAGAAGAACTTAAACCGGATTCATTCTCTATCAGCTCGGCTCCTCCCTCTGGAGTGTCAAGGACACACTTAAGGGTCTCCCCCCCCCCCGGCCCCGTGCTACACACACATATAAGAGTTTCTAAAGGATGAGGCCAAACAGGGTTAGAACACATCTGATTGCATGTGGACTGCCGGCTCTGTCTGTAGCCTATCCCTCAATATGTATGGAGCAGGACACAGAGTAGGAGGTGATGCCATCTGTGGAGACCTGGGGTCTGATGAGCAGGACCAGTGACAGAAGTGCCCAGGTGAGGGCCAGCAAGGTTCTGAGATGGTGAGGATGTTGCAGCTGACTTTACTAAATGAACAGAATATAGTTAGAGGAATGTGGTGGTTTGAACCAGAATGGTCCCCATAGGTTCATATATTGGAATACTTGGTCCCCTGTATTAGTAAGACTATTCTAAAGGAACAGAGCTAATCTATCTATATATCTGTCTATCTATCCACACACACACACACATATATAGTGCATATGTATACACACATATACACACATACACATATATATCCCATATATCTGTATATACATACATATACCATACCCTTCATATATATGAGATTTATTAGAGTGACTTACAGGCTGTAGTCTGAATAGGCAAACAATGACTGGATTCTGACATAAAGGCCAGGGGTCTGGTAGTTGTTCTGTCCACAAGGCTGGATGTCTCAGCAGTCCCCACATTGTGTTGGAGTCCCAGAGAAGTCTAAGAAAGATGCCAATTTTCAGTCTACACTGGAACCGCCAGGAAGTAAGCTCTAACAACAGGAATGAGTGCCATAGAAACAGTACAGATGAACTTGTCAGCGGGGCTGAAGGCAAGCAGGCAAAAGTGAAAGCGTATGCCTTCCCTGTCCTTTTAGGTAGCTGCCATCAGAAGGCATGGCCTGGATTTGGGGTGGGTCTTCTCACCTCTATGAGTCAATCAAGAAAATCCATTAGAAGTATGCACCATTTCTTGGGTTTAGTTGATTCTAGACGTAGTCAAGTTGACTACCCAGATGAGCTAACTCATCCCCAGTTAGCAGAATTGCTTGGTAAGGACTAGGAGGTATGGTCTTGTTGGAGGAGGTGTGCCACTGAGGGTGGGCTTTGAGAACGTGTTCTCTTTCTTCCTTGTGGTTGTGGATCAAGACGTGAACTTCAGGTGTTCCTTTACTCCACCATTATGGACTCCAATCCTATTAAACCATGAGCCAAATTAAATGCTTTCTTTTGTAGCTTCGCTTTATCATGGTGTTTTCCATAGCAACAGAAAAGTAGCTAAGACAATGAAGAAATGATAAAAAATGAGAATGCGTAGTGACAGAGCAAATTATTAAATGGGTGATTGGAACCAAAGCTGGGTTTGCTATAAAAAAGCATAAGGTGCAGTGAAGGCATGGAGCTGATACAGGAAATTAGAGTCTTGCCAGCCTGGACTCAGGCTTGCTCCACCATGTGGGTCTGGTGACCTCAGGCCACTGTCCCTCTCTGAGCATGACAGCTGGCTAATGAAAGTGACAGCGTAGACTTGCTATGCAAGTTTAACCTCATATCCCAGGCCCTGATAAGGTATGTGATCCATTCTGAAGCCACTTGTTATATAAGGAGTGAGGAAAGTACCTCTTGGTACACTTGGGATATGATAACCCACCACCATGAAAAAAATTACATATTTCAAACCCCAGCCAGCATTATTCTGAACATACAACACTATTGTAATAGAAGTCACAGGGGTTCCCCGTATGAGTGTGTCATGCAGGATTGTCCACTACCCTGCTGTCTAATTGTGTCCCAGGGCCTCCAGTCACTGGTGTGGGACCAAGAAAAGAAAGGAGTAAATGCCTTTTGAATTGGGAAAATTGTTATTGGATTGTTATTATTGGATTAAGAGAACCCCAGAGTTACATGAAGTATGATCAGAGCAATAAGCTGGGCTGAACTGGCTAGTCACAAAGGAGACATTCAGTGATAGGTACTATCTGATCTGCACTACAGTGGCTGGGGAGCATGCTTCTGCAGCCTCAGTGGTGAGCAGTTTCCTGGAAGCATGCTTCTGCAGCCTCAGTGGTGAGCAGTTTCCTGGGAGTATGCTTCTGTAGCTGCAGTGGTTGGCAGTTTCCTGGGGGGCATGCTTCTGCAGCCTCAGTGGTGAGCAGTTTCCCGGGAGCATGCTTCTGCAGTAGCAGTGGTGGGCAGTTTCCTGGGAGCATGCTTCTGCAGCAGAGGTTGGCAGCAGGAGTCCTGGGTGCTATTTGAAGGGGAGCCATGTGGAACTTGACCAGAGACTACTCTGGGACAAGGAAATCATAAGATTGGGAGATACACAGCCTGCCACAGTAGGAAGAAGACAGTACCATGAAGGTGTCATCACATCCTGTGGCCACTTCTAGGAGGCTCGTGTCCCTCCTGTGACAATGCAATTTTCTTTGGGGTGTGATAAAATGTCAATAAAAAAAATCTTTGTTACAAACCAGCAACACAAACATGAAGAAACATAAAAGCCCAGTACATTTCTTCAGTTAAACGTGCAATACAGCTTTTCTATGTATTCTAGGAGGGACATGAACAATATCTACCCACCCCAAATAGGGGACCAATGACAAGGCAAAACAAGGCTATAACCACAGTCCAAAGGTTTTAACTGGGGCTCCTTATAGGACTGAGGGTGATGGATGACTTACAGGAGCCAAAATGACTCAAAGCCTCCCACAGCATGGGTGACAGCTCACAAGGCTGGGGACCAGGCAGCTTGACAGGTTGGAGAGCATCTCTTTCAGGCAGCTCAGTGGGTCAGAGCCTCATTCCAGGTAGCTTGGCTAGTCTCCTCCGCCTCTTCCAGCAGAGTGCTGGTTTCTGATTGGTCAGCTTGGCCAGTCTGAGCTGAGCTCCACTTTTCTCAAAATGCCTCCTTGTAGTGCTCTCTGTGTGGGCTTGGGAGTAGAGAGCCAGTGAGTCTGGTCAGTTTCAGGAACTTCCAGAAACTGAAGAGGCAAAAAGTGCATGCAATTTGTGTGTGGCTCATGGGATTTTAGTTTGTATTTTCTAGATCTTTCTAGATTTTTTTAAATCAAAATTCTACTTCTTGTATATGGCAGCAGGAAAATGACTGTGAGAAGCTCAAGGCACCTTTGATGGTGGTGCATGCCGAGGCAGGTGTGACGTTTACCTTGTCCTTTCTCGATTCTTTTCAGACACCCAGGTAATAACGGACACCTGTAAGCCAAATCTGACCTAAAAGCTGCGGGTCTTTGGGGAGGGGGCTGGAGGGTGATGTGAAACCCACGGTAACCCGGCGAGAGGAATGTCAGCAATATGTCATACACTTTTAGAATGCTGTGATAAGATACCATGACGGAAAGCAACTTACAGGGTTTATTTGGGTTTAAAGTTCCAGAGGCTCAGAGGCCACAATGAAGGCTTGGCGGCAAGAGCAGGAGACACACAGTGCACCTCAAACCCAGAGCAGGGAGCACAAACTTGAAATGGAGCGAGTCTTTTAACTGTCAAAGTCCACCACTTCCAGTGACATCCTTCCGTCAGTAAGAGCAGACTTCCTAGGCCTCCCCAGACAGCACCACCAACCGGAGACCATGTGTCCCAATGCCTGTGACTATGGGGGACACCCTGCTGTTCAATTCTAGGACTGTCACCACGCAGAAGATTGCACCATCTTTGAGGTCTCTGCCCCTCACTTGTTCCGGGAAGTCTGTGGAGAGCTGGTATGTGATGTGACCACAGGAGCTGGTCCCTTGGGCTCACACTCCAAACTGCGGCTTCTCTCCGGGTTGCTTATGTTTTGGTAGAAAGCAACTGAGCTGCGAATCTCAGCTCCTGAAGCCTGGTGGCTATGGCTCCTCAGGTTAACATGTGTGTGGTGGACATGTAGAGATGCTCCATATAGCCTCTTGCCTTCTGGGTTGACTTTGTGCTATTTAAGGATGGCCGTCATCCCCATCCCGCCATGGGAGGGGCAAGGTACCACATCCGTCTGTCTTAGCGTCCAGCAGTCAGTCATTCATCCCTCAGCTGTGATTAAATTTGGAGGAGAGGCACCGTACACGGCAGATTTATTCAAGATATTGATAAGTAAGCAATATGTGTACACGCATGTGCACGTGAGTAGAGAGGGCAGAGGTTGGCCCAGCTATCTTCCCTTTCAGTGGTCACGTGACTGTCACACTTGTGCCAGCATCCCCCACCCCCACACCACAGATACATACCAAATAAATGCAAAAACTTTTTTTTTTATTTTAAAAGCAAAACTCCAAGAAGACTTTCTGTTTCCGCCGCAGCCCTGCACGGCGTCCCCTGTCTCCTCAAGCATCCAGATGAATGGAGGATCCCTTTAGAAGTGACAGCCCGAAGTGTAAGAATGATAAACGGCTCTGGCCTTGATAATTTTTATTAAGCACTAAATGTCACATTTAACCTGCATTACGGAAAGCAATTACCCATGTATCAACAGTCAAGCAGCGAAGAGTGCAGCGCCCGCAGACGGCGCACGCGGCTCCATCTGGGAATAAGGATTTTCAATTAGGAGGCGAATAGCTGAGGGGGGGATGCGGTCTTCCCGCGGCTCCCAGAGGAGGCCTCTCGGTAGAGTCTTCACACACAAGCCAGCGTGGCGGTGTCAGCCGACCGTCCCCAGCCATCTGCTGCCAGAGCAGCCGCACTTTATCAAATCTCAATATTTACAGACGCTGATCAGCTCGTGGGGCCAGGATGGCTCCCTGCCAGGGAGTTCTGGGAAATTCATTTTAAGGTGTGTTTCAGTAGGCTAATTAATTTACAAGCACCTGTCTCATGCCTGGGAGCTGTTAGTGGCACAGATGAGCCCAGCCGGGAGAGACTTTATCCTGGAAACAGATTTCAATTGATTTTAATTTGCTGATGACACAGTTGTAGGTTTAGTGGGAGTGAAGCCTACAGCCCCCATTTTTTCCTTCCTTTTTTTGGAGTGGGTCTCACTGGTGACATATTGCTTGGCTCGGCCATTGCTGGGAAGGGTGGCCTCAGCAGGATGCTCATGTGACAGGCACCTGTGGCCAAAGAGCCTGGGAAAGTGGTATTGATTGAGTCCAGTGAGATGCTGGCATGGCATTGCTAGTTAGCCCAGATGGATGCCTAGGGACATGTGGATTTCAGATGCACAACAAGTGGTCTTCAGCAACAGTGTCCCCACAGGGCCATCTAACACTATCCTGTGTGTCATATGCCTGATGGCTGTTTAATCCGGCCTCTTAGATGTCACCTGCTGGGTTTGGAGCTTCCAGCGTGGTGACAACCATTGACTGCTGGAAAAGGCATTACTGTGAGTCCATAGAGTCTCCTGTACTTAGGGCCAACGGGACACACTGCCCAGGCTCTGTCCCGAGGCTCTCTGCCCCCAGATGCACTCCTCATCCACCAACAACTGTCTTTATGTCTTTACGGCCCGTCCCACCATCTTTATTGAGTGAGGGGTTTGGGCTCCTCTCCTTGTCTGGGAGGCCTTGGGATGTATGCAGATACTAGCTGTGTGGAGAAACCAGAAAAAAGAACAACAGAAGAGAAGGGGTCCTCAAACCCACACGCTGTGTGGTCACTGCGTCACCAAAACTGGGTACCAGTTACATTTTTACAAGCTGAAGAGAGCGTGTGTGCGGCTTGCCAGCAGCACTCTGAAGAGGAAATGCCAAGAAGATGCAAATGTGTACGTTGGGTGATATGGGTTTGATTTCCATTCCCAGGAAGCTGCAGTTGCCTATAGCAGTGGTCAGATACCCCTTCTTCCTGAGGGCTGGCACAGGGCACCGTGGAGAGGAGGAACGGAAGGAGGGCTGCCAAAGTGTCCTCTGTGTGAGCGTGACTTGGTCAGAAGGACCTCTAGGGTTATTCAGGGACTTCTGTGGTGCTGGGTGTGTGGTTGCCCAACCTAGTGCCCCTCCCTTTGCTTTTCTTTCCTCTCCACACCTTTTCGTTTATTGGTTTGTGTGTGCTGGGCCCACGTGGGCCTAGAACTCTGGCAGTCTTCCTGCCTCAGTCCTACAAGTCCTGGGGTAACCGGCTTGTGCCTGCACACACAGCTCTATGCCCCATGTCTTAAAGCCATCCTCTAAAAGACACAGATGACATTTGGTGTCCGGAGGGAGCCACTGCTTCAGGAGAACCCACAGGACAGTGGTCTCTTCAGTATTAATGCCAGGGGCAAACTCTGCTTCTCTCAGTGACAGGCTGGTACTTTCAGTGTGGGTGATGTTCTGAGTGAGAGTCATGTGTGCCATGCCTCTAGATGGTGCCCGTTTCGACTTCAGCATCTGTCACCGTGAATCCTCCACAGTGAGGCTCAGCATGCTGAAGGGTAGGCACTCAATGAGTATTTCTCAAATAAATGTTAAAAGCACAGCTTTTGAAACATGCTTGAAAAAAAAAAAACCCAAGCAGAGCGTTCATCTAATTAAGAGGTGAGAAATATCAATACGAGATGGAACAAGGATTTGGCTAGTAAGATCCTGGGCGGGGGTGGAGGGTGGGGCAGGACTAAAGATACAGAGGAGGCTGAGTCAGGCCTGGCTCCGAAGCCTGCTGCCCTGTGATGAACCCTCCCTCTCTTCCTTTGCCTCCTCACTCCCCCTTTCCCTTTCTAAATATGTACACAGGAAATGAGTGTGTGCGTGCCAACACGAATGTGAACGCGTAGGCAGATTCTCCCGTGTCTTGACTGCGAAGCTGGTAGAGATGATGCTGGTTGGTGTGTGTGAGGAAAATGTTGATTTCTCTCATAAGTCAATAGATGTCCTGAGGAAGAAGCCCGGACCGCAGGTGTAGTGAGCATCCTATGTGGATGAGAAGAGCATCCCTGGGTAGAGAGCCTGAGAGTCCAGGTATGACATCCTGTAGTAGCCCTGGAGAGTGGAGTCATTCTGGGGACAAAGCCCTAAGGATAGCTTGGAGGAGGTGTGAGATGGGTCAGCTCACATCAGCTTACCAAGGAGCCTCCCACGGTGCCCTCAGTGCTAACCTCTCTGCCCTGTGGGGCTCCCCATCCTGAGCTGTGTGTTTACCAGTCACTGGTCCAGCACCTTATTCTCTCCCTCCACTCCTGTGTTGACTGATGCACCCTAAGGTGGAGCCGAGGGAGAGCAATGCAGAGCTGCAGAAACTATCACAGTCAGAGACCACCAGCAGGATTGCTACCACTGTGCTACAGGTAGGAGTCTGCGGTAATAGTAGAGAGGCAGCATATTGGTGGAAATCTTTATCCTGTAGGTCCAGGAGGTGGGGGTCTTCCACCGGGCACAAACTTCAGCAATCTCCAGCCAGGCCAGCCTTCCCTGCTCCCTCACACCACAGGGAACCGCTCTGGTGTCTCCTATAAGTACACAGGTCACAGCTGGGTGGGGAGAGGTCAACTGTCTTTAAGATAGGCGTTTACATTGTTATTACATATAAGTGAATAACCTCCAGCAACCTCAGGAAATGCCACACCTCGAGATGTTCCTAGATGAGCTGGCAGCTGCAGGCTCTCAGAGCGACAGTAAGCCCATAGGCTATGTGACTGTCCCTTCTGAGCCAGAGGAAGGTTGGTGAAGGACCGTCTATCACAATGTTGTTTTACAGAGTGTCCAGACCCTGTTTTTAGCAGTATGAGTTCATGGCTTACATGCATTTTGCTGTGCATGATGGGTGATTCCCACCTTCATCTTGATTGGTTTAAGATACGCTTGGTTATTGATGAGACACACCTTGCAGTATTTCTGTGAGTTTCCAGAGAGACTGGATGGAGGGGAGAAGACCTTTCTTGGTGTTTGAAGCCCAGGCCTATGAGCTCAGGTCCTGCTTTGTGTACAAAAGGGAAGGGACAAAGCCCACTGGGCAACAGTGTTTTCTCTGCTCCTTGGTCTGTCAAGGGCGAAGAAGCTGGGGCTGCTGCAGCCTTCAGCCTTTCTCATCACCTTGATGTTCCAACCAAGATGGGCTATACTTTTAAACTGTGTGCCAAAATGAGTCCTTCTCCCTTAAGTTCTCCTTGTTGGGTATTGGGCTATGGGGAGAAAAGTATCATAGGGTTCTTTAAGTGGCTAGTGAGGAGGGTTCAAAGACAGCAGACCCCAGCTCAGAAATGTTCGTGCGGGACCTGCGGGACCTGGGAAAATGGTGCAGTAGGTAAAACACTTTCTGACTCAAATTCTGATCCCCAGCATCTGAGTAAAAGCCGCTGGGTGTTGGGATACATGCTTGCATTCCCAGCACTGGGGAGGAGACGGAGCTGGGGAAGGCTTGCTGGCCAGCTAGTCCAGTCGCATCAGTGAGCTCAGTGTACCTTAAGAGACCTTGTCTCAAAGAAGGCGATGGAAAGGTGATTGTGGCAGACACACATGTCAACCTCTGGCCTCTTTATACACACATACATGCATGGAGAAGCAACTCAGGAAAACATATGAGGTTGGTACATGCTTAGAGAAATGCATGTACAGAGGCACACGCACACATGCACACACACATACACACACGCACACACGCACACATGCACACAATTCACCCTGTGGCTCATTGTGAGATAGATAAGCAGTGTTGGCTCTGGACAGGATGTGAGTGACTGGCACTTCTAATATTGTGCATACACCCAGGGATAGTGTCCTCATCCATCTATGGACAAACTGTAAGTGTACCTCAGGCTGATCCGAGAGTCCCAGGGTGATAAGAATGCGGAAACCACAGCCCTGCCTAGGACACATCTTACTCTTCCCACAGATCTTGTCCCTAGAAGCCAGGCAGCTAGCAGGCCTGGGAGCCTGGGAGGAGACCTCAGATTTCCATCTTCTGAAAGGCCTGGGATTTCACCAGACAGGGCTCATTAATTGAAGACAGTTGAGCTTGCGAGCTCCGGGGCTCACAATTCAATTATGGAGGGAGATAATCTTCCCGGGATGGTTCATCAAGACTGATTTTTAATTAATTCTGTGCATGTGGGGATGCTGTGGAATGCACAGGGCTGTCACCTCTGTGTTCATGTTGCTGGACTCTGCGCAGGTGCATGCTTGGAGCAATACTCCCCTGACAGGCTGGGCCATACTGGTTCTCTGCCTTGGGGCAGGTTGGTCTGAACATGGGTGGTTTCCAGACCTTGCTGGATTGGTCCTGATTCTGTGGCATGGCTGGCAGCAATGGTTTTTGCCCTGTTCTCTGGTCCACACCCTAAAATCTCAGTAGAGATGTGACCTAATAGCAGTGAGTCTCTTAGTTCACTTTTTTTTTTTTTTTGAGACTGGATCTCAAGTACCCCAGGCTGGTCTAAACAATGGCCTTGAACTTCTTTCAGTCCTCCCACTGCTTCCTGGTGCTAGACAGGAGGTATACCCCCACACTGGTTGGGGTCGCACGCATGGCCTGTGTCTGACTTTGACATGGTGTTGGAGAGCTGAACTCAGGCTCTCCTATTTGCGTGGACAACACTTTACCCACTGAGCTAGCTCCACAGCCCTTTGAATGGAATCTTTTCTTATTCCTACAGTTTCATAAGCTATGGCTTTGTGTTAAGATGAGGAACCCACTGACAACATACCTCAGTGGCTTTTGTGCAGGTCAGCAAACTTCCTGCATATGTGGCCAATCAGTCAGATCTCAACACAAAGTTGAACTGCCTGCCAGAGGCCCAGAGCTAAGGTGGACACAGGCTAACACTCTAAGGTGTGTGTGTAAGATCTCATTAATGACTGAGTTTTGCTGTTTATGCAGATAAGCAGTTCAACCCACTTGCCTTCTCCCTGCAGGCCACCTGGGACCCAGGCACAGTGGCTTTTTAAGATCGTGTTTGAAATCACAGCTAGGGAAGAAAGAGGTCTTGTTTTTGATGGTTTTTAATGTTGTGATCATATTGTGGAAAACCATACCTGAAGAGAGATTGGCATTTTAAAATTTTATTTTCCATGGTAGAGAGCCTTATACACAGGAAGCAGACTCTACCCTGAGCCATGCCTCCAGCCCAGGTTTAACTGTATTAACCATACCTTCCGGTGGTGTTGTGCGATCTTGTCCTGGTGTGACCATCACCACCACTATCTCCAGAACGTCTCATCTTCCCAAACTGGAATTCCCACTTACTAATCTCTTGTTCCCCTGCCCCATCCACGGCTGTCTTGTGTCTCTGTGAACCTGACAACTCTGGCTGTCTCAGATAGATGGAATCATGACCTGCGTATCTTTTTTTTTATTGACTGGCTCCATCTACAACTCTGTGGCAGGTGACCTTCTCCCTGATGGCTAGATCTTATTCCACTGTGCGGACAGGCCTCATCTGTTTTTCCATTTGTCTGCTAATAGGTACTTGGGACCGCAGTGACTAAATGCTTTCGTAAACTGGGGCACACAGACAGGAGTCAGTTGTTCCTGCTTTGGATTCTTCTAAATAGACATCTTCAAAGGTTTTATGAACAGAAAAGTAATGCCTACTCTTATTACTTCAGCTTGAAAATGTTAAGTCCTAACTGTGCAGGATATCCCGCCACTGGCATGTCTAAAAGTTCCTGAGAAACAAGTCCTCAAGAAGTGAGATGACTGGAGGGAACGGCAGGCGACCCAGGAGAAGCCGCCTACCAGGAGGAGAGCAGAGTCCTCTACGATTCTGCATTTGGCAGGACTGCAGCAGAAAGCTAGAAAATCTCTTTTGCTAGCACTGACTTTAGATAACAAAAAGAAGCACGCGCCACTTCCTTGTGCGGTTTGCGCTTTCCTCTTTCCTGGAGAGCATCTTCCGTGACTTTCCCAGATAAGGCACGGAGGTAAATTCTGCAGATACCCCTGAAACTTAATACTAAGTTAATAGTAATGACCTCATATTCTCATTCTCTCTCTCTCTCTCTCTTTCTCTGTGTGTGTCTCTCTGTCTCTGTTTCTCTCTCTGTGTGTGTGTGTATACACATGCATGCACGCTGCATGTGTATAGACCAGAGGTCTACCTCATCTGTTCTTTCCTGGAACTTGCTGATTCAGCTAAACTGAGCCCCAGGGACCTGCCTGTCTCTGTCTTCCAGGTTCTGGGTTTACAAGCATATGCCATTATGCCTATCTTTAAAAAAAAAATGTGGTCCTGGGCCATCTAACTCAATTATTTAAGTAGTTACTGGCCAGACTTTTTGCGACCCCAAAATTCCCTTTTCTTGACAGTAATTGTTCCAGGAACAGCTGGGTGACAAAATTCAGGCCAGTGTAATACACAAGGGACAGTACCAGCAAACGTTCTGAAAGTGGGCAACAAGAGCGTCCTTCCTTGCCATTTCCTTCCGGCTCTGCATCAGGGAGCAGGGTCTGACCTGCTGAGGTGCTCCGCTGAGGAATGGAGCCGGGTGTGAGAGCCGTGAAAGTGGGAATGCCCGAGACTTGTCGGGAGAGAAGCCGGCAAAGCTGCTAAGAGAGGTCTGTGTCTGTCTGTGTGGCCCTGCTGTTGGGCTGCCTACAGGGAGGCAGATAGTCTGCCCCTTCCAGCGTGGTATGTGTGCCGTGGAACTGGATTTCATTTTCCTTAGACTTAGCTTTGACAACGGTTGTGCTGGCCAGCACAGCCCTGGGCACTGAAGCGATGGATGAAGCACCTCACTACTGAAGTCCCTCTGAGCCTGGCTCCCTTCCTCCCATCTGCCTTCCTGCCAAGGACTGACTGTCTGTCCCTCTGTTGGCCCCTCTGTCCTCAGTGTGGTGAGATCTGGGGGTGAAACTTGAGTCCACACAGCATTCAGTCTCTTCTCTACTGTGGACCACACTGCGGTTGGATGGCATTTTGGGAATGACCCTATCCATCCTGTAGATCCTACTTGATAGGGCTGTGTTGATTAAAAACACCTCCTTTTTTCTGATGTGTGGAGCAGTAGACTAAGTTGTAGGCTCATTCCCTGCCCCTAAATAACCTTGGGTTTATGCTTGCTTTCCGCGGCATGCAATCGCTTCCCCTCCATCCGCCAATCTTTCCTCCCATTGGCTGCTTTTCTGTGTTTTCCTCCACCAATCTTTTTCTGCTATAGCCACAGATAGACTTGTGGATAATCTCTTTTTAGCTTTCCATGACTCTGGTTGCAGGCTGAAGTAGAATCAGTTAGCTCTGAGTAGGATCAGTTAACCTCGAGTAGATGCATTAGCCCAGAGTGGCCATCACTCCCTCTGCCTCTATTCTCACGTTACAACTTGTCTTAAAAATTCATGCTTTTCTTAGTTCCCGGAGCACGAAGCTATGTGTGAGCTCCACTTTACACAATGCTCTTGTTCACTTCTCTTTCCTGCTCTATAACGTTTTTGCAAACGTTTGTGCCGGTTGGCTTCATAGCCTTCTCTTTACAGCGGAGGTGACTCGTCCCAGGTTGCTCTTGGCTGCTGGGTTGGAATGTGTGCTCCTCCGTGGTTGCTCACTCCTCAGGCTGCACCTTCTCACGCCTTCTGTCGGTGCACAGTGGCACTGGAGCTGGAATCGGTGTTTGGGGAGCCAGAGGAGGTGGAGCCTAGTGCAGTTCTTCTCTGAAGTTGTCAGTCAAGCCACATGTGGTGACCCAGGCCTGCAATCCAGTCCTTGGGAGGTAGGGGAGAGGAGGATTAGACATTCAAGGCCAACCTTAATGACATAGTGAATCTGAGATCCGTCTCGTCTATATGAGACCCTGTCTCCAACAAGCAAGCAAACAAACAAAATAAACAAATAAACAAGGTTGTTAATTATCTATCCTGAGCACAGTCTCAGAAAGATGCTCCAAGGTCTGCTGCAGACTTGCCACTTTCTCACTGTCCCCAGCTCAGAAGGTACACGCTCTCAGGGTCCTAGACCCAATAGGGAGGTAGAGGAGGGGGAGCCAGGGACATGAGCAATACCTGCCAACTCTTCCTTAGTCTTCCTACATGGCAGTGCGGTTTTAGTTCCTCTACTGGGGACAGAGATTGCTGCCCAGCAGATGTCTGCCTCCTGCCATGGCAGAGGTCCTTTACTGAAGGTTTGACCAACTGCCTTGCTGAGCAGTGTGTCTCCCAGTGTGAAATTTGAACCATACAGTCAGTTCTGACAAGAAGAACAAGACTCTGCCTGGCATACATACTGCTCTCCTTCTGGAACGTTCTCGAGAAGCCAGGGACTAGAGCACTCTGGAGGAGACACTGGCATCAGGGTAAATAGACAGGGTTCTAGGAAGCCTAAGATTCGAGTGAGGGGTGAGTTGTCCTCAGAGAACAGCTGTGACATGCTCTGGGGAGTCATTGACACAAGCTATTCCCCCAGGGACATTAGGAGGCACCAACTCATGGACCAGCTGCTCCAGAACTCTCGGGTATTCCTTTTGCTCTGGATCCATAAGTGGGCAAAAGGGAAATTTTCAGGAAGACACATCCGGCCATTGGAATGGCGACTTTGGTGCCTGCATTTTAGAGAATGCAAGAGGAAGAAATTGCCTGCAACAGGGGCAGCCAACATAAAAAATTAAACCACTCTCGTGTCCACGTGGCTGGAAAGTTAAAGAATGCAAGCAGACTCTCATTGCCAACAGTTTGTAGACAGATCTCAGTCTGATTCTATGAGGAAACCTGTAGTGATTTTAATAATTAAGGCACAATCAAATGTTTGTCCCTAATAATTAATGGGAAAATACCAAGCTGAAAATTTAAGCTTTTGCCCTGCATAGAGTCATTTTAAGATACATATTTGACTCGGGATTCTTTTTCCTGTGAGACACAGGAGAGAGGGTAGGACATGTGTGTGCATGTGACCCAGGTAGGGGTTGTGTGTTCAGGGTCCACCTTGATGGTCCCAGTGTAGGCAAAGCCCTCAGATGTAAGGGCTCCCGAGTGGCGGGTTTTATATGTAGAGTCCTTGATGAAGCAAAGACATGCTGATTCCGTATAGCAGACACTCTGTTGTCCCCTGCAGTCCTGGGAACCCTAGTCAGTATTTTGGGGGAGGAGCTCAGGAGGTAGAAGGAATGTATGTGTATATGTTTCTGTGTGTAGAAGTCAGAGGTCAGCAGTAGGTGCCAGTCTCTCTTCGCCTTCCTCTCTTGAGACATGGTTGCTCACCGAGCCAGGATTCGCCTAGACTGGCCAGTCAGCAAGTCCCAGGAGTCCTCCTGCCTCTGCCTCCTCCACTCTGGTGTTTATAGGTATACCACCGCACCAAGTTTTCATATGGGTATGGGGACTGAACTCAGATCCTCATGTTTGCATGCATTACTTACAACTATCTCCCCAGCCTCCAACCCTAGGCACTTGCCGCAAAGAGTAAAGCGTGCCAATTGTACTGTTCAGATGTTCTCCCTCCGTCAGCTCAGTCTGAGGACAGGCATTGCCCCTAGGTTGACAGTGAAGGTTGATAGGTGTCAGCAGCCTATGTCACTCTCTTAAATCCCTCTCCATGGGGAGAGGTGCTCTCTGCTCCCGAAGCCCCCGGTGGTGTATGGCTTCTTTGGGGTAATAGTGCTGGTCCTCCAGCAGAGTGCAGAGTGGCAAGTCTGGCCTGTAACAGGCCGCGCATACACACTTTGGAGCTAACAATGTAGGACCATGTGTAAAGCGAAGAAGGAAGCCTTAAACAGGTGTCATTTGAGGAATAAGACAATCGGAAGGCTTTCGCGCATAATGAAGATTACACGGAATTGTGTCAACAGATCCGCAGCTTTCAGAGCGGCCGCCCGACGCCAGGAAGCTTCTGCTTTCTCTCAGCTGCAGTTTCTTTTCATCATCTATGTGTGTTTTCAGCACTTGCCTCTTTGTAGATCAAAACAGACCTCCAGGTAGTGCCTTTGGAGAAACACCTTTCTGTCTCAGGCAGGTAGAGCTCGCTGGAGACTGAAGAGATGCTGCCTTCTCCCAGCAGCCCCCAGCAAGTCTGGACCAGAGGCGGGCAGTGCTTTCTCACGTTGGTGTTGCGTGTTGTTTTCTGCCTGTCCCTTTCTTCCAAGTCATCAATCCCGATACTGCAAACTTGTGCGACGGGAAATCTATTTTGTTATCTTCCCCTGCTGCGTGTGGCGTACAGATACCTTGAACTTTGGGGGAAAGTCATGGCAAAGTAAGGTGTGTTCTAGACCAGGAAGAATGAGTTAAGGAAGGGTTGCCAGACTCTACCTTGTAACCTTTCCTTCAGCAGAGGCAGTAGAGTCAGTTGGACCCCACACAGGCTCTGGACACAAATCTCGCCACCTTCCTGCTGCCAGGCATTAGAGCGTATCACAAGCCTCCTCTAGCTTTGCTTTCTGTGACTGCCTGACATGTGTGCGTAAGTTTGTGTATGTATGTATATATATATATATATATATATATATGTGTGTGTGTGTGTCTGTGTATGTGTGTGCATTTGTGTGTTTGTGTGTATATATATGTGTGTGTTTGTGTATGTATATGTGTTTATGTTCATATATATGTGTGTATCTATGTATGTATGTATATATTTGTATGTATTTGTGTATGTGTGTTTGTATATACATGTGTGTATGTGAATGTATGTGTTTATGTGTGTGTATATATGTATGTGTTTATGTGTGTGTATATATGTATGTGTGTATATGCGTGTATATGTGTTTGTGTGTATGCTTGTGTATATATGTATGTGTGTACATGTGTGTATGTTTGTGTATGTACATGTGTTTGTGTGTGTATGTATGTATGTGTGTATAGGTTTGTGTGCGTTTGGGCCTGCCCCAGCACAAGTGCTGTGATTTACTAGGGACCATGACCATGTGAGGTATTGGGTTCATTCCCTGGAAGGTCACAATCAACCTCTGGGTCATGTACAATTTCACTGTATTATTGTCCTTGCTTTTTCTGGTGTGGGTCTAGAGTCCCTGTTACGGAGCTGACGCATTTACTGTATCCGTTTTGTGTCCACCATGCTCCCTGTGCTGGTGTTTGCAAGCCAACTGGTGTCACACTGACTTCTCTACATCCCCCAGCGGATCCGTCCCCTTTCTCCATGGCACGCCTCTCTCCACGGGAGACATGAAATTGTCCTCCTCCCTCGGCCATCATCACTGCTCTCAATCCACCCTTGGGTTTCTCCAGTGTGAACCTTGAGGGCACTGTCTGCCACGTGCGGTAGATGTTCTAGAATCTCTTGCACACTAATGCAGTGTGTTAAGGCACACACGGGGGGGGGGTCTACCTCTTAGAGGACAGGATACAGCATGCTCCTCTAGTGAGCAGGTCAGAAAGTGTTCGTTTCTGGCGGCTAATTTGATTGTCGTGTGACAGAATCTAGACTCATCAGGGAAGCAAACCTCTGGTTGTGTGTGTGAGGCGTTTCTACATTAGGTCATTGAGATGGGAGATCTATCCTAAGCCCCTGAACTGGGATCCCAGACCTAAAGAAAAGGAGAAAGCAGAGGCCCATCGGTATTCATCTTTGTTCTGCTTCCTGACTATGCTTACAATGTTACCAGCCACCTCAGACTCTTGCCCCCATGGTTTTCAACTGGGATGGCCCTTACTCCCAGCCGTGACCAGAATTAGCCCTTCCTCCTTTTGGTTTCTCGTGTCAGGAACTTTGCTGCTGAAGTGTGGAGGATAATAGAGATGCCCCTTCTGGGCGCCCAGCAGCGCCAAGCTCCTTGCGGTCCTCCCCTCAGCCCCTGAACTTAAGCACCTCAAGGTCTCAGAGACGGGAGCCTTTGGCTCTGCCCGTGCCCCCGCACGCACTGGGTGCCTGCCTTTCAGGACACCCACGTGTGGGGTTCCGTGGGAGGACGCCTTTGTCTGGGAGCGGATGGAGTACGCTGCGGAATCCCCTGCAGATGCCGCCGTTCCAGGAACACGTGTACTGCGGCGTATCGAGTGACGGCGCGCTGTGGGGAACAGCGATGAATAGAGGGGCACACAATAACACGCATTGTTGATGTTTGTTAAAATAAAGATATTCAATTTATAATAAAAGGGATTAAATGCTTAATTCATGCCTATGTTAATATTTGTCTGCGAGTACACAGATAAATGGCAGCGCACCTTATCACGTCCAACACCTGCGCGTACAAGTTCCTTGGCTGAGATCTCCACGGGATTGTATGTTTTACAGAGCTTAAACTTTCATTTCCCAAAAATAATGATATCATTCATTTACAGATATAGATAGGCACGCCGTACTCCAGCTTCAGCCGAGGCAGGCATTGTGGCTTGGGCTACGGAATACGGGATTAATTACAGTGGTGATAGGCCACGGTCCGCCACTGCAGCAACCAGTGACTAGCACAGTGGTGGTGGCCGCATTCTTCCCTGCAGGAGCTTAGTGGGGGGCAGTGCCTCAGCTGCCTGCCAGCGGAGGGTTGCGGTGCCGTCAGTTTTGTGCAGGGTTGCTGTGCTGAGAAGCCATGGCGCTTGTGAACTGAATCTGATTTTTTAATATGCCAGGGTAATTTACTACTTAAGCGACCAGGGCTGGGGGCTTGGAGGGCTGGACATGTAGCTGTTTGCGACAGGATTTGCTGAGCTTGCTTGAAGCCACTGGCTGTATCTCCAGTACTGCATAAGCCAGGTATGGTGGCACACTCTAGCACTAGGGCGGTAGAGGCAAGAATGAGGAGTTCAAGGTCATCCTTGGTTATGTGTGAGTTTGGGGATAGCGTGGACTACATGGGACCTCATCTGAAGGGGGAGAGAATATCATGCTATCTGTCTTTGGGTGCAGCTCCCATGGACGGCTAGCAGATACCCATGATTAGCTGTAACTCCATCGTTCCTGGGTAAAGATGAAGTCAGGTCTTGCTCCTCCATGGCTTTGGGAAAGCTAAGTCCACAGCTACAACCCGAGGTTCCAAGCCCAGGGTTGTGTTAGATAGGACATGCCATCAGGGTCAGTTCCTCACACAGTCCAGCCTGGCTTGCCTGG
This sequence comes from Alexandromys fortis, assembly GCF_014885135.2. NCBI lineage: Eukaryota > Metazoa > Chordata > Mammalia > Rodentia > Cricetidae > Alexandromys > Alexandromys fortis. Next base: position 29,163,514 of record NW_026067909.1, on the reverse strand, counting down.
CTGTGCCGTACGGGTTCCCAGGTATAGCAGTGCATCATGGGAAACCATTTGCATGAGGACAAGTTGCTGGCTAGCCTTCCTGGCTGACCTGCTGTGGGAACTAAGGCAGGGGTGTCTGGGTTCTCAGCATCTAGGGAAGAGGCCAGGGCACACCAGGGTTTCACAGATGTGGTGTGGGTCAGAGAAATACCGCTGGGGTACATATGGCTAGCACCGCCCCCTCTCCTTCCTTTCTCTTTCCTGCCCTCCCTGTCTCTTTTCCCCTTCATTGCTGCCTGCTCTATACTCCTCAAGTTTCTTCCTGGTGATCTCGGGCCTCATTACTCCTCTCCATGGACCCCCCCACCACCACCACCCATACACTGATTCAAGGAACATATGTGGAGGAGGCACCTGCTATCCTGTGGTAATGAGGAACACGAGCAGCTGTGGACAATGGAGGAGAGGTGGCTGCCTGGCTCTGTGGAGCTGCCATGCTCTCCTGAGGCGTCTCTGCCTGGCTGCTCAGGTCCACGTCACAGGACTCAGGGAGCCGAGTGGAAGTTCAGGCTTCCCTTAGACACATCTCAAATGCTTTGAAAGCCGTGCGTGGCTGGGGCCCCGTTCTGCACAGCGTGTTACTGGGCACGATCATCTGTGTGGGAAGTTCTAGAATGCAGTGCTGTTCCAGAGAGGACTGCATCTGCCCACCCGGATCCAGAAACATCAGTTTATTCTGTCGTGGAGTAGGATCGGCTGGCTGCTTGGCAGACTCAGCCCTGACCTTAGCTTCCTGTCTGGCCTCTACTGAGAGAAGAGTCTCTCTCTCTCTCTCTCTCTCTCTCTCTCTCTCTCTCTCTCTCTCTCTCTTTCTCTCTCTCTCTCTCATATATTTTAGATAGGAAAATATTAAATTAGACTCACGTTAAAACAGAGTGCTTTGTGATTTTTCATCAGAAAAGGGGAAAGTGAAACCTTGAGCTGCCATGGGAAAGAAGTGTAGTAAAATAAATAAAAATTCAACTGGCAAACAGACACCAGAAACTAGCAGATTTACTTAAAAACTTAATTTCTAATATAAATCGATGTAAAAGCAATCTTAACCCTTCTCGGAATCTCCAAAACACCCAAGTCTATCTCTGGGCTCCTGATGTGAGGCTTGTGTTTAAATCGAAACCAGCTAAGCAGTCAGTTAGGGTGTGGTCCTGCCCGATGAAGTCCATCCCAATCTGTTCTGCAAGGTAACCTGAGACCACCTGAAAACTCAGATATGCACCCCTGCTTGCTGGCACTAGGCTTTAGTCTTTCCCTGCCCCAACATGGGATTCCTGAGGAAATTTGATTGATTGACTGACTGATTGATTGATTGATTGATTGTTTCAGCATCTGGTAGCTAAAGAGAGGGCTGCAATGTTTCTCCTGCAAGGGTGGTGACAGCTGTATCACAGTCAGGAGGAGAAGGAAGAAGGGACCTGCCCACTTCTCTTGCCTTGCAAGGTTTTTGTTTGTTTTGAGACAGGGTTTCTCTGTAGCTCTGGAGCCTGACCTAGAACTAACTCTTGTAGACCAGGCTGACCTTGAACTCAAAGGGGTTCCACCTGCCTCTGCCTCCTGAGTGCTGGGATTAAAGGCGCGTGCCACCACCTGGCTCCTTAAAAGGGTTTTATTCTTACTCATTTTTCTTTTGTTTTGTGGCCATCCTCCTGCCTCAACTTTTCAGTGCTGCTTCCTCTGAGGTCTTGTTCTGTTGGTGTTCTTGTTTCTGGGATGTTCTATACATCAGTAGTAGCTGTTACATGAGTCTCCAGTCTTGTCTGTGGCTAAGAACTGGATGCCTGCCTTGGGCTGAGTAAAAGGCTAAGACCCTCTTGCCTTTGATCTTCTGCAAAATGAAAATTACATCTCTATAAATTATGAATGTCCGTAATGGGTTTTAAATAGCTGGGTAGTCCTGGCCCAAATATTAGTAGGAACCATGTGGGTTGCCTGTGTCACTGGGCACCATTCAGCTGGCTCAGCACCACCAAGACCCCTCTGTGGGGTGATGGGATGGACATGCCACAGACAACTGTGTTTGTAGGAAGCCGCCCCTCCCCCCTTCATTTAAACAGAATGGCTTTTTTTTTTCTTTAGACACTGGGACTTTTGTTATGCTAATGAGCCGGGGACCATTTCCAATTCAATTTTACCTGGGCCTGGTCAGCTGAGTCGCTTTTGTTGGCGTTCCCCTGGGACCTTCCTTGTCTTTTAAACTGTAATTTAGTTGGAGCGGCCGTCAATTTCCTCTGCTCATTACATTTGCTGGGTATCACAGATATTTAATCGTGCCCATGTCCCAGGACCTGAAGGGAATCTGAAGGGGCTGTCTTTCCTGAGCCAGTGGGGTGGCCTGCCCCTCTGCTGCTGTCTCTGCGTCTGCCACCCCTGCCTGTGGGCTGGCCTTTGGTTGGGCTTCCAAGAAGAGATCTGGGCACAGAACCTGCTTGGAGGAGGGCTCCGTAATTAATTAGCAATTCCAGTTAGGTGGACAGGCCAGCCAGCCTGCCAGGTCTGCGCTCACTCTCACCGTCTTGGGCACAGGGGGACTCTAAGCCACCACCTGTAAACTCCCTGCCAGAGCGGAGCCTCAAACCTGCTGTATGATTAATTTTTATCAGAGTCACCAGCTGTCGTGGAAGTCCCAGCAGCACCATTTCCTACCCCTCATCCATCCACCCCCAGCTGCGCTGGACCGTGGGGGCCCCCAGCCTGGGAGCTGGGCCTCTAAGCAGGTGTTTGGTGGGCACAAGATGAACGTCCTCCCACCCCCATTTTCTGAAAGCTAGGACAAGGTTAACTGTTGAGTGTCTGCATCCAATTGAGGTCTGCAGTGCAGAGCAGACTGGCAGGCGAGTGTGTCTGAAGGGTTCTCCTTCCTGCTGTCCACAGTGAAGCAGGTGTTATTCTTAAAAAACGATTAGAGAGCGGCTACAAACGGTCCCCAGGCGGGCTGGCGCCCGCCATGGGAAAGCGGCTACAGGAGGGCACGCTTCCTTGGCCCACAGTGGCGGCAGGTAACAGACACGTAAACACAGGAAATAGCCATAAGTATTTATTAAGGAAAGGGGAGAAAGAAAGACAGAGAAAAGAGATAAAAGGAGAGAGGAGAGATAAAAGAAGAGAGAGACAGAGAAAACGCGTGCACA
>NW_026067909.1:29067551-29159067 GCF_014885135.2 Alexandromys fortis | reverse complement strand
TACACACACACACAGAGAGAGAGAGAGAGAGAGAGAGAGAGAGAGAGAGAGAGAGAGAGAGAGAGAGTTGGGGGAGAAAGAGAAGGAGAGGAAGGGGCAATGGCAGCGAGGCAGGCAGCCAGCAGCTCCCTGGCAGTCTCGTGGTGACTGTCTCCCAGAACAGTGACCATGGCCCTAGCCTGAAGCCTCTGCTCTCAGCTCCACCACCCTTCTCTGTTCCACCCTGGAATGCAGGGCTGTGTTAAATCTCCTCCAGCCTTGGCAGCTCCTGTGTGTCCCTTCCTGCAGAGGAGAGTCAGTGCCAGGGGATTTCAAGAGTGCCAGAGCCAGTGGGCACAGCTCCTATCCCTTGCCAACCACAGGGTGATGGGGACTCTCTGCCCCTCCAGCCTGCTCTCAGGCTTCCTTTCTTCTACACTCTGGCACGGCTTTCTTGGCTGTCCCTCTCCAGAGCGCGGCATCTAGACTCCCATGCAGTATCAGTGTGACTGCAGGCAATAGTCCTCCCTTCGTGTCTGATGGTGAGCAGTGGCTGATACAGCAAAACCATGAGACACCCTAGTGCAGTGGTCACACCATCTCTGACCAAGCCCTGTGTCCCCAAAGACAGTCCTGTGAAGTCCTTTCATAAGTCATGTATGTAGAAGTCACCATGGTACCTTTTGCTGAGCGTCTGATATCAGGGAGGTAGGTGCATGACCGAGTTCCCTGGTGACAGGTCTCCTTCAGGCAGTGGGACCCGAATTCTCTCCTTGTGTCACAATGGGTCCTGCTGGCTTTCCTCCTCCTCCTCCATGGGCGTAGACGAAGAAACACCGCCAGGAACTTCCTTCCTTTCTTACTCTAAGTTAATCACCAGTTGGCAAACACACCTGAGAGCCAGTTCTCCATTGTCCCTCTTGCCTGTGTGTCCGCTACCTGGAGCTAGCCGCTAGAGCCCTGGCTTGGCTCTTTACACCCCACAAATACCTGGCAGCAACTCCCTGAGCATTTGCTGATGTTGGGCTGATGAAGACATTCCATAGTGGCACTGGGCACAGAGTATGTTCTGCCCGCCACCCAGGAGCAGGGTGCTGCCGGCTTTGCTCTTAGTAGCTCTGTGACCAACCCCCAGGAAGTGTGTTCCTTCTCTGAACCTTGATTTCTTATGGGAAGCAGATGGCATCACTGGAAGGGGAGAGGGAAGAGGATGGATAGCTCCAAGAACCCCTGGACACCAGTGACTCAGCACGGCCTTGCTTAGAGCAGTTGTCCCCAGACATGTCAGGGGCAGGTTAGAACTGCAGGCTTGGTTAGAGTGATGGTCACGGGGCCACCAAGCACAGTAGGAGCAGACACCCTGAATATGATGCTGCCGGCTCAGCCTTCCCAGTCTTTAGATAAGGGCACAGTGAGGGAATCGAGGGGCCTTGTTAGGTCACATCACTGCAGCCATGAGCCTTTAGGAAAGAAACCTAAAAATTCTGAGCAGCGGCTTAGCCCTGGGTGCAATGTTATGGCAATAGGCAGCAGCGATGCCTCCACACTATCGCCTCTCTGGGAGACTCCTGCCGCCCTGCTGGATGTTTGGGATGTCTGCAAAGGGTATTTACCTCAGAGAAGGGCTCAAACCCACATTTTCTCTTATGTCCATCACTGTTGTCTTTGAAAACAAGTCTATTTTTTGAGGAGTTAGAAATCTCCCCGAGGGTCTTGAGAGCCCACAGTGTTGGAAATCAGTGTTCCCTGAGGCCAACCGGCCACTGCCCCTCATTCCCTAGACTGCCTGTTGTCTCATCTTTTCTCTAGGGCAAAATCACACTGGGCCTGGATACAAGCAAGCTAATCAGGCCCTGACAGTGCTGACTGTGGTGAGTCAAGTGGGCATTTGGTACTCAGCCAACAGAGCCATGGAGGGTGCTGTAGGCGCAGATGCAGAGGACACATTTCTCGAGGTTGCCATGCCTTCGGCCCTGAAGCCACTATGGCTGGCTTCTGGCCCCAAATTGCAACAACTGCATGCTCTTCTTTCAGCGCAGTCAAATATGCAGTAGTTATGCTGGGTGGTCTGTCAACTTGACACAGACGGAGATACGTCTGCAAAGAGGGAGTCTCAGTTGAGAAAATGTCTCCGTAAGATTGTTCAGTAGACAAATCCATGGAGTTTTTATTGTCCTGATTGATATGGCTTCAAGGTCACTGGAGACACTGGAGCAACCCTGGGCTGGCTTTCTTGGGTGTGATAAGAAGGCAGGCAGAGCAAGGCCTGAGGAGCAAGCCAGCTTCTGCCTCATGGGTTCCTGCCCTGACTTCCTGGATAATGGACAATAAACTGTAAAATGAAAGAAACCTTTCTTCCCCAAGTCTTAGTGTGGCGTTTTACACCACAGCAACAGAAACCATAGCCAACACAGCAGTAATCCACTTGCTAATCATGAATTATTTTTCCTGTCTCAGTGTAAGTTACTCCAGGGACCTTTTCCCCCATTTAGGTTTTATGGAGGGGTTGAAGTCACGTTCGCCTGTTTCGGGAAGCTGTTGTGTTTTCCTGTTTGGGGCTCTAAAGCACGCGGCTCAAGAAATGGCCCCCGAACTCCTGCCCAGAGACCCAGATCGTGACCCCAACCACAGTGCTGTGCCAGGCGAGGAAGACCTAGCACCTCAATTCTCCTAATGGCGTCTTCAAACGAGCAGCTTAAGTAGTAGGTTCCTCTAACCCTGAAAGCGGAAGCAGCCTGTAGCCTGGGGTGGAGACCTTGAGCACAGCATCCATTGCTGATTTGTTTCTTCCCAAGGACGGTTCCCATCCTGCACAAAAGAGAAATGAGAGTGTAAGGCAAATGGCCTTAGTCAAGGTCATTCAGCAAGGTGACCTTGGGCCTCTAAATAAGGCTCCCAGTAGAAGGAGGAGGTGGAGGTGGCTCTGAGTCTCCACTGCCCTCCCAGGGTGCCCGCAGGGCCTGCGGTGCAGCCTGGACACAGCGCTGACATGGCATTGTGATGTCTGCATTAATATGAGATGATGTGCTGCAGTGACATGCTGCGCAATGGAAATGCCACAGTGAGAGGAGGGCTGCCGGGTGGGGGGCGTTGGGGTGGTGGGGGCCGGGGCCGGGGCTCCCCAGGAGCCCATTCAGACATGCGCTGTTGGAATTTGCAGGTCTCTTCAAATTTTGGAAAGACAGCTTTGTTGCAATGTCTCAGGTGTTATGTAAGCCCTTGCCCCCTCTTCTCTCTCTCTCTCTCTCTCTCTCTCTCTCTCTCTCTCTCTCTCTCTCTCTCTCTCTCTCTCTCTCTCTCTCTCTCTCTCTCTCTCCCTCCCTCCCTCCCTCCCTCCCTCCCTCCCTCCCTCCCTCTCTTTCTCTCACCTTCCTTTGGTAAATGGTGAAATCACTGCCTCTAGTACTTGGGCTCCTGTTGGAGGCTGGGTAGGGATCGTGAACAGCAGCACGGGAAGGAATGAAGCTGGCATTCAGGGGGGATTCCAGTTTCCCTTCTCAGCCTTTCTCAAGGCACAGGTGCTGTTTGATGTGGCCGCTACTTTTAGTGGCTGCTGGGGCGCAGGACAGTTGGCAGTTCAAGGCTCGCCTCAGTCACCTAATGAGTTGGAGGCAAGCCTGGACGGCAGGAGAACACCCCCTAGTTGAAGTGTGAACTCACAAAGGTGAAGTGAGAACCCACAGCGGTATGATAGTCAATTTGTTAAGGGGTACAATGAAAAGACACAGATACAAAGTAAAGCTGATGCCACCACTGATTCTACGTTCTCCACTGCTTGGTCTCTGACCACGCCAAGCACGAGCCAGCACACGAGCGGGGGTGGGGAGGTGGCGGGCTCCCACTTATCAGTTCCCTCAAAGCACACGAGGCCACGCCCTAAGGCCAGTACCCCGAAGATATTGGCACAGTGAATTCCACAACAGGCAGAAGTTTTTGAATATTGGCAATGCATGCCTCATAAAAGTCCTTGGTAGAACTGAGACGCTCTTGGAATCTTCTACCCAGACCCCTCACAAGGTTAGATGGGTGCCGTGTCCCTCATTTTTGACCTGCAGGTCAAGGAAGTGTGAAGCAAGACTGTCTACCTTAATGCTTCCCTGGTGGCTTGGTTGGCACTAGCTGTCTAGAATCGAACTTCCCCTTGGGCTGTACACTCACTCTCCTATTGTCTCTTCAGTTAGCACTGAGAACCAGGCCCCCCTGATTTGTGATCTGGGGTGAGCAACTTTCCTTTTCCCTCCCCTTTAGCTCTGAATGGGGGTTTCTTTGGATTCGCGTACAATGAACGTCGAGAGCACATTCTTCTTGCTTATGTTGTATTTGTTGGTGTCTGTCTTTCTATCCCTGTGATGAGCCTTCTGAGCCTAGATCCTCTTGCACTCCCTCAGCTCACCCTGGCCGCTTGTGCTAACACAATATCTGGTTCCCATAGAATTTACTTTTTTTCTTTTGTCTCCTCTGTTTCCATCTTGTTGATTTTTTGTTGTAATCTCTGAATGATGCTATCATCTTCTTTTATTAAAATATTAATTCCAGTCATTATATGCTTAATTTCTTAATTTTTTTGAATGCGGCGATGGGTGTCCTTGTTACACAGATGAAGTATCCACTCTCCACTCCCGGATGTCATTCGTGAGCAGTATTGTTAACGTGTTCATTTTCCTCCTTCCAACTCCAAATTTCCTTCTTGCTTCCTATTCATTTGTCAGAGCCCCCTCTTTCTTTTTCCTTCAGTGTTAGTGTGTTCTGATTGCCAGGCATGTTCAGAGAGAGGCACTGAGCCAGGATGCAGAAGAAGGCCAGGGTTGTCCGTAAGGACCAAGGATCTATGCAATGTTCCAATCTGCTATTCCCCAGCATTCATTTATAAGTGCCTGCGAAAACAGAGACAACAGGGCCTCAAAAGCCAGCTATGTTTACGTTTTCTACATGTTGATGTCGGTGCTCTTAGCTTCAGGACCTACGAGCTCTGCCATGGCCACAGCCGGCTGCCGTAGCACCCTGCAGCCTGGGGGTCAGAAATACTGCAACGGCTGCTTCAAATCAGCCGTGGTGGAGGTCACTTTACAGAAATAATTACAAGGGGTTTTGAAATGATTGCTCTGAAAAGGAGCAGAGCTGCGGCAGCTCAGCCTTCTACCCCTTAGCAGCAATGTTGGTTCAGATATCTCTTCTGTGTAGGGAGCTGTAGCGTTGACTTGTTTGTTCATCCTTCGTGTTTGAAGTTATTTATCACAGCAATCAACACCATACTCTGTAAAAAAAAATGTTTACTATTTACCATAAAGGAAGCTATAGCTGTGAATACAACGTATTCTAAGGCATTCATAATGAGGGGTTCTGCAGTTGAGGCATAAGGGATCTTTTGATTACATTTGATTTTCCTAAAAAGTTAAAAATTAAATCACATACATATATCAATCATAACAAAACTAATATTTTTCTAAGCTCAATATTTTAGTCTGAAAATTATGACATTGTGAATAGGGAAAAAATATAAACAGCGAGAAGAAGACAATCAAGAAGAAATGAGATAATAATCTTCAGATGAAACAATTAAATATGAATTATGACATAATCACAGGCCCCCCGATGGGTGAAGAAGGGAGCTACTGATGATATAATCACGTTCACTGAAATGCCAACTGCTGCGTAGGCTAAAAAGATATTTATTCCTTTGCAAGTTCTTTAGTTGCTTCTTTTTAAACTTTCTCAAAATGTTCCCTCAGACTGGAGACTTCTGTGCTTCAGTTAAATAAAAGCTCATATTGAGGGGATGGGGAGAGCGCTTGGTGCTTAACTAGCATAGTTCCTACAAACGACCTGACCTGCATTTGATTCCCTGCAGCCACAGGGAACTCACAACCATCCACAGCTCCAGTTCCAGGGACCTGACGCCCCCTTCTGGCCTCTGAGAGCCCCAGGCTCACGTGTAGCCCTCAGATAGGCATTCCGGCAAAACACCCATAGGCATAAAAATAAAAGGGAGCAGTTGAGAACAAAGGAAGCATGTGGTCCTATTGAAGGCAGCTTCTCAGTGTGCAGTGGGTTTTCAGACAAGATTGTTGTCCCCGCTACAAGACTCAGTTCCAAGACAGACATACTGTGCATGGCTAATCTGACTTTCCTATCAAAATCTAAACCGTGTAAACTTCAGCATCACCACAAGCTTGTCTACGCAGTTAGGTATAAAAATGATTTCAATCTTGAAAATAAAATGAACTATTGATCCTGGCTAGTATAATTATTTGGCTACAAACCATATGTGTGTATCTATATACACACACATATATTATTATTGTTTGTTTTTATTTTTCTGTTACTGGTGATCAAACCCAAGGAAGGACTCATCCACAATAGGCCAGTGGCCTACCTCTGGGTCACTTCTCTAATTTTTTTTTTTTTGGGGGGGGAGGATTCTCTAGCGGGAAGCACCACTATCTGGGTAATCCAAATCACAAGTTTAAAGGAAGATTTAGTTTCTGGAAGCTGAAGAGTTTGGAATGTGTCCACACACACATAGTCACATCTGTACACACAGACAAAAACATGAGAGAAACACACAGGTGTGTATGCATGACCAACCCATCCATATGCGGAGGCCGCGACAGACAGCGTGTCATGGCTACAGCCTGTGACGGGCTCAGGTGACAGGGAAAGAGTCAGATGTGGTCCTACTGACTGACTTCTGTCTTACTCATCCTTATTAGTGTTAGGTTGTGGTCCCCAGTTGTTGACGTGCGGTGGCACCTGCATCCGATCTGTTTGTTGCTGCTGTAATTACTGTCGATCCCATTAGGTAATTTGTCTAACGACCATGCTGTGCTCGCGTTGGCTTCCAAAGGGTCAGAGTGGCAAAAGACGCGTGGGACGGCCGAGGATGGGCCTCTCGTCTGTAAATTTACACGATCCCTTTAAAAAGAAAACTTATTTTCTTGTATTAAATGTAATTCATAGTTATTTAAACACGCGGGAAGTGTAGATTGGCAGGAGCTATTCAGCTACAGCGGTGGTTAAGGCAGCTGTAGCATTCAGTCAGAATAACAGTATTTCTCCGTCCGCAATTATTATTTTCCAGTGCCGAGACCCTAATGTGGTGCAATTTCTTGTCCTGGTTTTCTTGGGGGTAGTGTCGTAGAATAAGCATTTTCTCCTGTCGTGAAAACTCCTTGTCAACCATTTTCAACGTGTGTGAAACACGCTGGCCCGAGGCTGCCGCCGCATTCACCACTGGCTAGTCAGTCTTTTTTCCGTATCTTTGAGTTAAGGAGTGTTCCCTAAGATTGGGTTTTTCAGGAGGGAAGTTACTATGACAAGAGATAAAAACACACGGAGGGCTCTGAAAACCCCTCTGTACCGCTAGTCTGAAGTCGTCTCTGAGCATGGTCCTTCCTCAAGTCACTCACGTCGTTGCCCAGGAGACTTCCTATCTGCAAGGCCAACCTGGTTAGGGCGCAGTGGGTAGCCAGGGCTTCCACAAGCAGCTTGCTAACACAGCTGTTACTAAGGTGATTCTGGTGTCCTGGGTTGATGGGGTGGAGGCCTGGGTGGGATCCCAGGGTCTTGCTGTGTTTCCTTTCCCATGATACGAGTTAAGGCATCCATGCCTCGGGAGGCGCGGGGAGGACAGCCCGCGGCGGGAGAGTCGTTCATAATGGTTTATGATGACAAAGCTGGTACCTTTTTATGCAATTACAGCCCGCACTTGCTCATTATTTTCTACTTAGCTTGATCTGTACTTCAAACAGACATACTGTATAAAGCAAATGCTACAAGCGAATAATGCGGGCGACCCCGCCCACCCTTAGCACCTATGCAGGTAATACCTCCTAATAAGACAGTGAGCCAGCTTCCTAATCAAAGCGTCTCTTTGTTTAATTGTGTTGTGTGTTGGAGGTCAAAGCTGTTATAACAAAACATCTATCTTGGAGCTTTTTAGAGGGACCTGTTTAAAAAGGTTAAAGTGGGTAATTAGTACAGCCTCATTTACAAGTCCTTGGCAATAAGAATTGCTTTTCAACGGACCGTTTATCCATGATCCGAAGCTCCACGCTGCGGGCTTCTTGACTAGGTCAGGAAACGTAATTAATAAATGATAGGATTATTTATGGTTCACGGTGCCAGATTAGAAACACAATGATCTACAGAACGAGCGAATGCAATCCTCAGAGGCAGCCAAACAGTCTCTGATCCTCGGACTGAACTATCCTGTCACTTGACAAGGTGACATGAACTCAGAACGGGCTCTGGGTAGCAGTTTCTCTGCTGAGCTCTGCTGGGGGCTGATGGATCCAGCCTAGCTCCATCAGACTAGCGCTGAGAGCAAGGGGGGGGGATGCCATCTTTTTGTTTCACTGGGACCCCTAAACCTAACATGGTTTCTGAATACGAGCTAGGGCTTATAGTAAAGCTATAGCCGAAACATATTGGGAAAATGTACCTGCATCTTCTCAAATCTAACGCGGTTAGCACAAAGTGGATATTCTTTTCCTTTTGATGCTGTTTCTGCTTTCAAGCCTTTCCCGATGGGTTATCCATTTAGAGTCTTATTCCGAACAGTGTTGGGCCAGACAGAGCTCTGTCCTCTTCTGTCCTCCAAGGCGGTGCAGCTGGAAGTTCGTCTATGAGGTTTGTATATTTCCTTCGGACAAGCCTGGTGGTGGGTGCCTGGCCCAAATGACGAGGACCCTCTGTAGACCCTTGGCCACTTGCCCTGGCATTTTCCCCAAATGTCTTCACACCATACTTGGAAGGCTGGCAAGTTAGTGACATGTCCGGCTTTTGCCACTGTCCTGTGTGAGCCCCTGTCATAGTTAGTGTTTCTTGCGCTTGTATGACCTGTGAAGGGGACCTGTGAAGTTCTTTTCTTTCCTGTCTGTGATGGCTCATTTTGGTTGCCAGTTTGACAGGATCTAGAATCTCTAGCTGACAAACGTCTGTGGGGAATTTTCTGGACTGAGCTAGTTGAGGTGGGAGGATCCACCCTAATAAGGGCAGCAGTGTCCCGTGGGTAAGCGTCCCAGAGTGAAGGGAAGAAGAGTGTTAGTTAACCGGCATTCATTTCTCTGCCTCATGACTGCCGATTCAATGTGACCAGCACCCTTAAGCTCTGGCTACTATGACTTTCCTGCCACTGTGGACTGTGCACTCAAGTTGTGAACCCAAACAAGCCTCTCCTTCTGTAAGCTGCTTTTATTGGGTATTCTATAACCAACACACGATCTCAGTTTCTGCATATGCAAATTCAAAAACCTACACCTCTTGCCTGGCTTACAGGTACCATGATGCTATAGAGGTGTGGAGACCTAGCAAACCTGCTTTCCTGCGGAGCCTAACTCAGTGAGCATTAAATATAATAGCCACTGAGAGGCTTGGCTGGCAGCCTTGGAAGCCGGACAGCATTGGTGACATGGTCACTCCTGGGTCCCTTTGCTTTGCTGATCACAGTGCTGCATCGGAATCGTCAAAGACCAGCCCTAGCTGAGCATTCGGGGAGCCATCTCACTGCATCTCACCTGTGCACCTGGGACACGGAGGTCGCTGTACTGAGAGGCACAGGTGAAGATGCTCAGGGACTCAGGCCCTGAAGAGCGGTGTTGGCCTGACAAAGGCCACCCAAGTGTGTCCCTTACTAGTTAAAGAACAGTGTTCTATGGCTACAAAGGGACATGGCAAAGAAGAGGAGATGGGGCAGGGCTGGGGTGCTGCCGAATCTGCAGTCCTGGGGGTGGGGAAGAAGGGAGCTCTATGTATATGTGTATGTGTGTGTGTGCGTATGTCTGATGTGTTGTGTGGTATTGTATGTGTATGTATGTGGTGTGTGTCTTTGTGTGTGTGGTATGGTATGTGTATGTGTGTGGTATGTGTGGTATATATATGTGTGTGTGTGAGGGGTGTGTGTGCATGTATGTACGTATGTGTGAGGTGTGTGTGTGAAGGGTGTGTGTGTGAGTGGGGGCACTTCATGACGGGTCCTCTTCCAGTCAGGCATCTCAGTCCCTTGAGACCAGTGCACCCCTCGTGTGGATGCGAGCTTGCAATGTCTCATTCCTACACTTTAAGGGCTCACCCACCTAGAACCCCATAAACAAACATCATTTGGACAAAAGACTTTTTGGGATCAGGAGATGGTTAGGGATTGGGATAAACCCAACTGCCTCAGTTAGGGTTTCTATTGCTGTGAAGAGACACCATGACCATGGCAGCTCTTACAAAGAAAACATTTAATTGGGGTGCTTCACTTACAGTTTCAGATGTTTGGTCTGTTGTCATCATGGTGGGGAGCATGACGGCATGAAGGCAGGTGTCTTGCTGGAGAGAGACAGCAGAAAGCGAAGGACATCAGGGATTGTCAGCACCACCAGGAAGTGAAAGAGACAGATAGGACCCACCCTAAAGCTCTGGGGGCGGGATGTTGTGACTGCTCTCACCTTAGCCTAGGTGTCATAGGCTTCTGGATACCAGAGCGCTCTCTCTCTCTCTCTCTCTCTCTCTCTCTTTCTCTTTCTGTGTGTGTGTGTGTGTGTGTGTGTGTGTGTGTGTGAGAGAGAGAGAGAGAGAGAGAGAGAGAGAGAGAGAGAGAGAGAGAGGAGAATATGAACTGGTGTGTACATGCAATGAAAAGCAGTGGGGGTCAGAAGTCAGAAGACGGCCTGTGTGTGAGCCGGTCTTCACTCTTCACTGTGAGACAGGGTTCTCTTGTTTTCTACTGTGTTTGCCAGGCTACCTGACCTGTGAGTGCCCAGGGATTCTGTTTTTTTTTTTTTTTTTTTTTTTTTTTTTGCCTCTTATTTTACCATAAGATTGGCCAGGTGCTGCTCCTCATAGTTTTATGTGGGTTCTGGGGATTTGATCTCAGGCCTTCACATTTGTCCAGCAAATACATTACCCACTGAGCCATGTCCCCAGCCCAGAACTGATATTTTTAAGTCTTCTGGTTTGAAATGGCTTGTCATAGCACCTGGGAAATAAATACACAGCCTAAAAGTGATATGAGCTACTGAAAATAAAGTTGTGTGCTAACCCCAGGGCAGTAGTAAAATGAGGCTTTCTGTCTCCTGGGAATGGGAGAAAAGTTTGCAGACCACACATAGGATAAAGGGATTATCTGAAGAGCTGTCCATCTATCCCGCTATGTGAATTAATTATCATGACCACTAATCATCAGAGGAAAGCAAATTCAAAGCTTGGGGGTCATCCGACCCCCTAGGAGGACCTTTATCAAAAAAAAAATCTTGGGCTGTGCAGCCAGGGAACTGAGAGGAAGGAAGGCAGATGTCATATGACCTCATTCACACGTGGTCTTAACCCGTGGAATCTCTGGCCCTAGGACATGGAATGGCATCACCAGGAGCTCCAGTTGGGATGGGCAGCCTTGGTCAGAGACCACATAGTTCAGTGTGACGCAGCAAACTGAATTCAGGAGAGCCTGTGTGTCATAGGGTGAGTTCAGGAAGCAACAGTGAGCCCACGTCTTACGATTTCAAGAGGAGATGTTAAACAATCTCACTAAAAGAAAAAAGAAGATTGCCAAGTGTACGGATGCCTATGCTAATTAGCCTAATTAGCCATTCCTCAGAGTATCTGTCTCCAAACCACACGCTTCACACGGTGAACACGCACAATCCACTTTCTTGGCATCAATCAGCAAATGTTTTCCAAACATCCTGTGGGTACAACTTCAAAGTGAGCGAAATAATGAGGGCATACTGCATGGACGAGAGGAAGGACAAAGGAAGATGGAGACCATGTCAGCACATTCCGGAAGAGGAAGGAAGCAGAGGTGGGAATCTGAGGTTTCTGCCATGGATGGCTGGCATGTGGCGTGTCAAACTGTTGCTACTGATTCTCCCAAGATGGCAAGGAGCAATTTTCCTCTACTCTCCAGAAGATTTTGGTGTGTATAGGAATCGATGCCTCTAACCTGATTTTTACTTATAGGATACTCTCTCAGATCCACAGGTTATGAGGCAGTTGGGACAAACCTTGCCTGTGGGACTATAGAGACATTTTTGTTCTCCATCACTAGGTGACAGGTCCAAATGGCCCAGATCATATTTAGGTACCAGAGGCTTCTACCAGCCTGTGAGCCTCTGACTCGGCTGTTGCTGATGGTGCCAGGCTATGTCTTGTGGGTGTCTATAGAAATTAAATCTGCCTGGAGGTTGGAGAGATGGCTCAGAGGTTAAGAGCACTGGCTATTCATCCAGAGGACCTGGGACCAGAGGACAAACATCCACATAGCAGCTCACAGCCATCTCTAAGTCCAGTTCCATGGGATCTGATGCCCTCTCCTGATCTTTGCAGGCACCAGGCATGCAGGCAACACACACACACACACACACACACACACACACACACACACACATCTTAATTTAATATGCTCGAGGCAAGAGGATTGGCATGTTGATTCTCTTTTTAGAGACACAGTGTGGCATTTTCTCAGAAGGCTTGTTGTCAGATAGGGGTGTGCTGCCTGGTACCTCTGTGAACATCATATAGTTCGTAGTTCTTGAATAGAAGACCAAGGGACACCTACTGCCCTTCTGAATACCCATCCCTGGAACTGGATGGCAGAGCATTGGGACGGGTGCAAGCATGCTTATTTTACCGGCAGAGGGTTTTTTGTTTGTTTGTTTGCTTTTAAATCGATGCTTGCAAAATACTTCTTCGTGAAGTTGTAACTACACAAAACCTTTTCCCATGCTGTAGTTTGGAGGGGAAGCTGGGGCACACCCTTCCTGAAGGGAGGAGTTGGCTAGTGATGCAGTCAAATTGCCGAGATGAGGGGAGATAAACAATTTATGTAGTGACCAGTTCTCAAGGTTCAAGGATCTAACCCTACAGCTGCCCAGACGGAGTCCCGCCCTGCTCCCTCACACTGCCTGCTGCCCTTTCTCATACTTAAACACAGAGTCCTCTTCCCTGACAGGGCGGAGACTCGAAACTGCTTGCCTGTCAGGGCATACAGCTGCCACCTGACTCTGAAGTATCCGGGTCTAAACTGTACAGCGTGCGAACTGCACAGCGGTTGTCAACCCTTCTGAGTTGCCAGGGTTTCCAGCAAGTTCTGTCGTTAGCTATTTACCCAAATAGGAATGGCAGCTGGAGAAATAAAATTAGAGGATATAATTGCATTATATTTTTTACACTTCTGGTAAATGGTAGCTGATGACGAGACAGACATTTGATGAAGATGGGTGGTTGGGACTTGCCACAGTTTTGGTTCTGGGCAGGTGATGCTTTGATAGTCCTACGCATGCTGTATGGGATGGAAAGACTTGCAGGTTATTATTTTTTATAAGAGAAATAATATAGATATAATATATTATATAACTATATATACATATTTATATTTGTGCTGGCTATTGAGAGTCACTTAATACCTCACATCACGGAAGAGAAGAACCTTTGTTTAAAAGCTTGAGAGTACAGCATTCTAGCCAGGCCCAACTGCCTGCGTTAGCTGGGCTGAACTGAACCATGTGTGTGGACATTTACAGACAATCTTGTAGTCGGTTGGTACGGAGGCAACGGTTCCCTGAAAATGCAAAGAGAGGAGAAGAAACAGACATAAAAGCAGACTTTCCTGAAGTGTTTTTCTCCACTGTAGGAGCGAGAGGGGCCAGCTGGAAGGCTCTCCTGTCCCGTGTTTACAAGCCTCAGGTGTGCTCCGTTCCAGACGCCAAGCCCCTGGCTATTATCCAGGTTCCTGGGTCTACGTTGGAGGGCAGCATCCGGGTGAGGCTGAGCCACCTGCTTACGCTAGCCTCTCGGGTGATTCCGGGGTCTCTGTGCTTATCCAGAAGCTGCTTTCTGGTAGGAAGCTCAAGTCTGTCAGTTGAGGCCGAGTACCCTGTTTTATTCCTCTCATTTTCCAGTGGATTTACATCTTGAGGAACATAGCAGGTGCTTGAATTCTGTAGCACTATAATGAAATGGAAAACTGTCAATGCCGCTGGAGTGATTGAAAAATTTCCAAAATGATGCTGAATTTATAAAACGTGATGAGGTTGGGGCCCAAAATCCAGCCTGACTTCCTGGGAAAAGGTTCTACTAGCACGTCTCCTGACAGGACACGGAGGGCTTGGGTCTTCATGGGGAGCCTGCACCCTCAGGCTCCCCGGAGAAATCTAAAAACCACAGCGTTAGGATGCAATTTTATGCGGCATGTTTAATCCAGCGTTTGTGAATAGCAAATTGCCAGGGCTTCTCAGACATGCTATTCTATCTGCAAATCCAGAGCCAGGAAGAGGTGCGGGGAGTTGCAGCAATTACAGGCCCATCTCATTGATTAATGCCAATTGTAAAAGAGTTGCGACAATATTGGCCTTACAGCTTCAGTCTGTTTTACCTAATACCCTCCATGCCAATAAGCCAGTTTTTCCAAAGGAAGGTTTGGAGACGAAGTGGCAGGGCCATCTGCGACCCTAGGGTGTCGATACTGCACAGAGGACAGCTCTAGCAGGTGCCCACCTACTTATCTTTGCACATCCCCTTCGCTCAACAGCCATGACCTTAATCTCAAGGCACAAGACAGCTAAGTTAAAAATGCTACATCGTTTGATGGGTTACAAAACCATTAGGTCACACGGTCTGGTTACATGCCATAGTGAACCTTGGGAAAGCCGGAGGCCGGACAATATCTTCCCCGGGAAGAATAAGGAACTTGACAGGACATAGTGTTGCTGCTCCCTCTGTATTCCAGAAGCTGCAATGAGTGTTACAGAATAAACGCATCAAAGAGTCAAGTAAATAAAGAATGGCTACTAGTGTCATTGAGCTAGCTGTCTCTAATCAATAATTGAGAACTGGCTGTATATGTATATAATGTAGATATAAATTATAAACCCGCTCTCTGCCCTTAAATGTATTCATGCTGTGGGTCCCCCTCTGATCCTGGTGTCCACAGAGGAGTCTGGCTGAGCCCAGTGTTTTATTGTGAGTACCAAGAATTAAATGAGACTCCTCAAAGCGTCTTATGTATACTGATCCAAAGCCTCTTTCAACCTGCAGCTCTTGGGCTATTTGTCCCAATGCATTGGTTGATCACAAGGTCATGCAAAAGGATGGGCCTTCCTGGCTTAGCATGTGCTAAGTACTCTGAGGTGTTGGCTGCTGTTAGCACACACCAGTTCCTGTGTACAGCTTAAGATGATGGAAGGGCATCAGTTTCCCAGTATGTACCGTGTGCCAGACTCCCTGCCCAAACTTTGTATACAACCTCATGTGGTTCCACCATGGATCTGTGTGTAGGGAGGGCACTGTCACATTACAGAGGAGCTCTCTGAGGTTCAGACAGGGTTTGCAGCGTGCTAAGGTCACACAGTTTGGATGTGGTAGATCTCTGTTCTTCTCTCTTCTTTCCCCCTCCCCTTCTACCCTCTCCCATGACCCCCATGCTCCCGATTTACTCAGATCTTGTCTTTCTCTATTTCCCATGTAGATTAGATCCATGTATGTCTCTCTTAGGGTATTCATTGTTGTCTAGGTTCTCTGGGATTGTGAATTGTAGGCTGGTTTTTCTTTGCTTTATGTCTAAAAGCTACTTATGAGTGAGCACATGCTATATTTGTCTTTCTGGCTCAGGGTTACCTCACTCAGTATGATGTTTTCTAGATCCATCCTGCAAATTTCAAGATGTCGTTTTTTTTTCTGCTGTGTAGTACTCCATTATATAAATGTACCACATTTTCCTTATCCATTCTTCAGGGGCATCTAGGTTGTTTCCAGGTTCTGGCTATGACAAACAAAGCTGCTATGAACACAGTTGAGCACATGTCCTTGTGGTACGATTGAGCATCCTTTGGATATATACCTAACAGTGGTATTGCTGGATCTTGAGGTACATTGTTTCCTAATTTTCTGAGAAATCGCCATACTGACATCCAAAGAGGCTGTACCAACTTGCATTCCCATCAGCAATGCAGGAGTGTTCCCTTAACCGACATTCTCCTTAGCATAAGCTATCATCAGTGTTTTTGGATTTGGCCATTCTTACAGGTGTAAGGTGGAATCTCAGAGTTGTTTTGATTTGCATTTCTCTAATGGCTAAGAGTGTTAACCATTTCCTTAAGTGTCTTTTAGCCATTTGAGATTTGTCTGTTGAAAATTCTCTTTTTAAGTCTGTACCCCATTTTTTAAATTGGGATATTTGTTCTTTTGATGTCAAGTTTCTTGAGTTCTTTGTGTATTTTGGAGATCAGTCCTCTGTCCCATGTGGGGTTGATGAAGATCTTTTCCCATTCTGTAGTCAGCTGTTTTGTCTTGTTGATTGTGATGGTTTCAATGCAGAATTTTACAAGATTTTCAAAGAGATCAAATCTTTTATTCACTTCTTTATTGCTGGAATTTTATACTCTTCCTTCTTGTTGGATGACTGACCTGATGGGGAGCTGGTATTTACTCAGCCCTGGCCTGCTCAGCCTTAGGAGAGGACCAAGTCTCAGGGGGTGACCTGCTGCTTTTCTCTGCCACTGTGTGCTTAGGGAATCTTTGGAGTCAGCGTCAATAACTGAACTTGTTATGGTGCCGGTGCTGGAGTGACTGCTGACCTCAGATCTCCGCTCATTGATTGTCCTTGTCCTCTTGTTGCCGCCCTCTCTCGGCTGTCTTTGGTGAGGAGGGCCCTGGAGTCATTGTCACTAATCCTAACGCAAGCTCTGCCCCAGTCTCTTACCTTGGTGTTAATTGTTGATGAAACCGTATCCATTTCTCACGTTGAACCGTCCTTTTGTTCTTCTCGTCTTCCTTTTGGTGATGACCGTGCTGCTGGTGTGAGACCGTCTGCACCACTGTTACCCATGCAGCAGTCCTGGTACCAGGCTTGGTGCTGAGGGTGAGAGGGGGCAGCCTTAGGAGGAGGTGAGGCATGTGGCTGCTGGGTCTGACGTACTGGTCATGGGTGTGGTGGTCATGACAGAGGTGACGGTGACTGGGGCAGCTGCAGCTCTTTTTAGGATGTGACGGCAGCTAGGTTGTCATTGGGGCTCCTCAGGGCTCCCTGCTGCCCGCTCTCAGAGAGGGTGGGTATTTGGCCGTGTCTGTAAGTCATGGATCTTCCCTTCCTTTGCAGGCAATGCCAGGGCTCTGAATGTCGTTTGCCACTGGGGAGATTTTGTAGACGTTTAATGAGGCTGAATAGATTTTTTGTATTTATGCCAGAGTAGTTTTCCCTTTTGTTTTAATTTTCTACTTAAAATGCTTTTTCATCTTTGGAATAAACTATGTAGCCTTCAATATTGCGGTAAGTGCTGTACCTGCAGGCGAGAGGCCATCTCCAGTTACACGTGTGAAGTTAGTCTTTCCCGACTCTTCCCTTTGCCTTCTAGCTTTGTGTTTGGCATCTTCACACAGAAGTGAATGGCAGGCACAAGCAAGGGAAAATTCATCTTCCTCTCACATCGCTAGGTCCACGGCTGAAGCACCTGTAACAAAAGATGAATTAGCAAGAGAGAGCGTACATTCATCTACCTCGGGCTCACGCATCACAGGAACCTTCAGCAACGAGGACCTGGAGACGCAGGCAGCCTGAGCAGTTTGAGCTGGGTTGGACACTTGTGGGCAAGTCCAATATTCCACACTGACCAGAGATAGTAAAGCAGAACTGGGGTGTGTGTGTGTGTGAGGGCTTCATGACAACTGGGAACAGTCTCTTCTTTTCGTCCCCAGATATGCAAGGCAGATGATGGTCCATTCCTCTGGTCTCAGGATGTGTGTGTGTGTGTGTGTGTGTATGCGCACGCGCATCTGTATAGGTTAACATGTGTTTATGTGATTGTGAGGATAAACAAGCCTGTGTGTGTGTGTGTGCGTGTGTTAAATATGTATGTGCCTGTGCAGGTAAGCATATGTGTGTACTTATGTGGGCTAGGGTGTGCTTGTATGCTTATGTGGCTAAGCACATGTGAGTATATGTGTGCCTATGTGACTAAGAGTCTGTGTGGGCACGCATGTGTCATTAAAGCATGGGTGGGTTGGGTAGGTAAACATGTGGATGAGTGTTTGCGGTGTCTGGTGTGTGCTCCTGCTGTGTGTGGTTGGTGATGGTCACCTCTGTCTCTTTCACAGGCCAAATACTCAGATGTCTCCTCTCCCACATCCCTGTTCTTTCTGAGACGAGATGTCTCAGCCGTAAGAAAACCCAGCAGGCATCTGTGTCCTGTCACACACTCTTCTTTTTGAGCCGTAAACTTCTGTGTGACTCCTGAGAGAGCACTGACTGTCCTGGGCTCCAGCAGTGGCCTGGCCTCCAGTCAATCTGGAGGTTTGACCTGATTAGGTGCTATGTCTCTTGCTGGAGGTGGCAGGAGGCTCAGACATTCATTTTATGATCATGTCACACAGAGGGCTCAGAAAATGGACCTTTGTCACATAATAAATGGTGACAGGCCGTCTCAAGCTTCAGAGGATGCTGGTGTCCACTGCCTTGGGCAGTACACTGCAGGCCCATCCCTGGGTCATGGAGGAGGTCCTGCCACCCCTGGTCCTCATGACAGCTCACACACCTTGCTCTTGGCCATGGTGTTTGCTGAGTTTCTCTGTGTGGCTCCTGCTCCCACTGAGTTTGAAATGTGAAGGACTTGGCCTCCAGCCTTCTTGTGGTGACACGTGATGCTACAAGCCTTCCTAGGGAGTAAACAGAGCTCCCCGACAAAACCATGGATACAGACCCTCCAACGCAGAGTAAGCTCTCAGGCCTCGGAATTTCACAAGTCTCTTTTTGTTCTGGGAAACATTCAGAGCTGTTTGACTTTGGGCAAAATTGAGAAACATCTCAAAGTACATTAGCTCCAAGGCCACCTCATTTCACACAGCTGAAAGTGTCACTCAGGTCTAATTAAAAAAAATCCCCAGAAGACTGCAAAACATGACATATCCCCGAGTCACGGTGCATTCGTCCCTGCCTGCAAGCCAAGCCTGCCCCCACACGTACACTAACCTCTCAGCCCCCAGCTACATGGCAGCGCGAAGCTGTATTCCTCTGCAACCACGACTTCCTTGGCAGGGTTCCACGTGAATCAGTGCTGTGGAGCTTAAAAGACTCCTGGTGTTCTGTTCCTGGGAGAATGAGTCACCACTCTGCAGGTTGTGACACAAAAACGGCACCCTGTCCAACTCTGCTCGGTGGTCAGTCCGTGGGACCCAGCTCCAAGGCATGTGGGAACTTGGTACCATTATTGTTAAATCTGGCTCCTGCAGGGCTGGCACCGGCTCAGTGCCAGTGTTTCCTAGTCACAGGACCCAAGACAAAATCTCTCCTTCCCCAGACTCTTATTTTTAGTACTGGAGTGGTGACAAACCCCACACACTTCATAAATTACCTCAAAGATTCACAGAAGGGACAGGAGTGGCTTAGAGCTGTGTGGGACAGTCAGATGGGTCTGGGGGTCACCATGGTGTCACCCACTGTGATCTCCAGCTAGGCTTTTGTCCCGGCTTAAGGCCATTTTGGTTCAACTTTCCATGGTTTTAGAAATTCAACAAACATTCTAATTGGCTCTGCAGCCAATCTTGGACCACATCTCTTTCTGTTTGAGGCAGCAAAAGAACCACACCTGAAGGTCATGTCTTTGCACCCCTATGTGTGTGTGTGTGTTTGCATATGTGCTGTATGCATGTATACACATGTGTATGTGACTGTATCCCTCTGTGTGTGGGCACCTGTAGAGTTCAAATATTAACATTGGATGTATTCCTCTGTTGCTCTTTACCCCATTGTTTATTATATAAAATAATAATAGTAGTGTGTGTATGTATGTATGGTGCATGTATGTGGGGTTGGAAGGGTATAGCCATAGTATGTGTGTGGAGGTCAGAAAACAGCTTTGTGAAACTGGTTCTCTCCTTTACAAGGTTCTGGGGATTGAACTCAGGCCAGCAGGCTGTGTGGCAAGTTCCTTTGCCTGCTGAGGCATCTCACCTGGCCCAATCTAATTTTTGAGACATGCCTTTTACTACACCTGGAACTCGCCACTGTGACCAGATTGATTGGTCAGCGAGCTCGGGAGTTACCTTTCTCCACCGCCGTCCCCCAGTGCTGGGGGTATAGATGCAGATCACCACACACAGCCTTTTTGTGCATGCTGAGGATCAAACTTGGGGCATCATTTTTGCCATTTCCGCAGTCTATGTGTAGAGGATCTTGGGAAGGGTGTTTGCCTAACCCCCAATGTGTGTGCCCTTTCCCTCTAGCATCCCCACACGACCCCCCTGATACCTAAGGAATTCCAAGGAATTTGGTCTACAGCCCCCTGGGTGTGTGGCAATCACACATTTATCAAAGAGGAGCTCACAGAAGGGGTTGTGAACACAATTCCAGTGAACAAAGGAGGTGCTAGAAACTTGGTACTCTGTGCAGCCAGTACCCTCAGTATGCAGGAGCTGCCTCTGGGGAGAGGAGTCTAGACAGCAGTCACTTCTCTTATCAGTAAGGAAAGCCCATCTTAAGCTGCTCTGTGTCATTGCAGAGCTGATACAAACCACAGGAGAAACATGCTGCTGAGTATTGGCTAGGGTGGGGCCATGTTCGCTCTGCAGAGCCAGGGTCTCTCTACAGCTCCACCAGCAACTGAGGCAGAGGACAGTGGGCTTTTGAAAGACACAGATAGGCTGGATCACACTGAGACTCATAGGTGTCATAACCTAGGCCATCGTGATTCTGGCTACCTCGTTGGTATAGCTACTGAGGGGTGCTTATGAAGTCAAAGTGGCACATGGCATGTACAGGAAGCATTTGTCCAGTTTTCCTGCCAATTCTGGTGTGGTTGTGTCTGGACTGTAGTGACAACCTTTGTTGACAGAGGTTTCTGTTCCACCTGATGCTATAGTCGTTCATTCCAAAGAAATACACAGAGGCCCACATTAATTATAAACTGATTGGCCTATTATCTCAGGCTTCTTTTTAACTCTTATAATTTATATTAGCCCATAATTCTTGTCTGTGTTAGCCATGTGGCTTGGTACCTTTTTCGGCGAGGTGGTCACATCTTGTTTGCTCTGTCTGGCTTCCTCTGCATCTGGGTGACAACTGCGGACTGACTCTTTCTCTTCCCAGAATTCTCCTGTTCTCATCGCCCTACTTCTACTTCCTGCCTGGCTACTGGCCAATCAGCATTTTATTAAACAAGGACAAGAAACAAATCTTTACAGGATAAAACCATTGTCCCACAGGACTTTCTTTTTTATTTCCCCAGATCTAAGGCAGTATGATACTTCTCATTCATTTTTGTTTTGTTTTTCGAGACAGGGTTTCACTGTGTTGTGTATCTCTGGCTGTTCTGGATCTCACTCTGTAGACCAGGCAGGCCTCGAACTCAGATATCTGCCTGCCTCTGCCTCCCAAGTGCTGGGATTAAAAGCGTGCGCCACTACCGCCAACTAGCACAATGCTTTTCAATGTCAGGTTCCCAGCTGCCTATCACTCTCTTGGTTAGGAAAGCCTGAAATCTTATCCAACTTTGTGCAAATATGATACTGGGGAGAGCAAGAGCAAAGCTTCCATCCAATTCTCTAGCAGTTTCTGACCCCGCCTCCAGTTGCACAGAACCTGCTCTAATGGGCTGAGCTCTCTGCCGCAGCAGAAGTGGAAGGCTAACACGGGAGATGTGCTCAAGGTTAGAGCTGGGAATGTCGGTGTGGGGTCAGGAGGCCAGGATGTGGGGAGGGGTCCAGGGTGGCTGCTTGGCCCCTGTGCCACTAGATACTCACCAAGCTCTAGAAGTTTCTAGGAAGGCTTATGCAGATGAGGTTAAGGTAGAAGGAGGGAAGTGTTTTGAAGCAGATGTCTCTTTGTGACGAGTCCAGCCGCTCGAAGGCCGAAAGAGGAAAGGTTGGCTTGCCTCTGAGGTGGAGCAGTTCTGCCGCAGATGGCCTTGGACTTGAGCTACCACAAGAACCGTTTCCAGTTCTCCAGCCTGAATTCAGACCTGTGACCCCCATCACAGGAGCCACTGCCCTGAAATCCAGAGCCTTGGAGGCTAGATTCACCCAGACATACTCTCTAGGCGTTAACATTCGTAGACATCTATAGGTGACAGACATGTATAGCTAAACAGGCACAGGAACACATAGGTATCCCCAA
The DNA here is from genome assembly GCF_014885135.2 of Alexandromys fortis. Taxonomy (NCBI): domain Eukaryota; kingdom Metazoa; phylum Chordata; class Mammalia; order Rodentia; family Cricetidae; genus Alexandromys; species Alexandromys fortis. Next base: position 29,137,007 of record NW_026067909.1, on the reverse strand, counting down.
ACTCTCACGAGTTGTTCTGGCTTTTTGGAGAACTCTGACTGATACAGGGCCCCACTTGCCTTATTAATATTTACTCAGAAAACAATGAGTCCTACATTTTTTTGCATGTTAATTCTCAAAGTTGCACTTGGAGCTGGACAACTGCCCAGCCAACAGTGACTGACAAGGATTGATGGGGACAAGAAAAAGATGTGCCACTAAGGTTGAAGAAAATGGGTGAGTTTGGACCACATCTTCCTTCCTAGAGAGTCCTGGTGTGTGGGGAGCCTATCGTCACCTTGTCTCGGTGCCCTGCTGCCTGTTTTCCGTATGCTAGAGTTTGCTTCAGCAAGGCTCCCAGTGCCCATGGATAGCCCACACTGCACTGAATCTCTGAATTTCCCTTTGGTCCTTCCCCAGATCTGTTTTCAGCCCTGGAGCACTTGCTTGGTCTCCCATTGACTGCTGGTCTTCCTTGTCTTGTGCTGGCAGGAGGGCAGCCTCCCAGGAGATCTGGCTCTGCTTGACTTCACAGGGCAGGGATTAGGCTAGCTACTCCAGAGAGGTTCACACTTGTCTTGGCATGACTTCAGCTGCACACTATTCCCCACCGGGGATGCTGTGTTCTCTTCCTGGCCAGAGGACTTGGCAGAGCCTGGGCCCCATGGGGAGGTGAGGGGCCTTCACTTGCCTCTTCTGTCGAGCAGACATCTCCAGCGCTACTCACCTCGTTGACCACACACTTGAGCCTGCTCTGCCGTCATCATCCAATTACACCATGAATGATGAGGGGGCAGAGTAGAGCCCTAGACACATAGAATGCCAACCCTGCTCCCGGCTCTACTCTGCCCATCTGGACAGCAGCCAGCCCCAGCCACCACTCACGGGGCTGTCTCCTCACTTACTCTTGGTCCATTATTGCTCATAACACTTGGACCGCGAGCAGCGTTGGCAGCCGATGTTGGTGGCAGGATAGCTTTAAACCCTGCATCTGGCATCCCTGGGGTGGTGCTGGGGCAGAGCACGTGCTAGCTCCCAGAAAGGAGATGTATTTAAGCAGCACCATGAGGCTGGGTCTTCCAGGCATGGAAGTTGAGTCTGATGCAACCGAGGTTACTGGAAATGGCTGCTGGGTGGCAACAGGAAAGAGGTAGAAGAGAGGATGAAGGCAAGGGAACATGCATCTTTAAGGGCAGTGGGCGTCGCAGATGCAGCCAGTGTCGCATGCAGCCTTAACATGTGCCTTCCATCTGGCGTTGGGTAGGCATTGCTATTGGGCCACCGATGGCATTGCTGTGAAGCGGGGTGTAGTCCTGACCCTCGAGCCTGGACACATTCCCACAGCACTCTCAGCCTGAGGGACCCCGTGAGATGGCTTGTTTGTGTGATGTGGATTACTAGAAGACCACTCTGTCCCTTTATTCTCTCCACCAGCATCCTCTTGAGGTGGTTCTGGCATCCGCATCTGTTAGGATTCATCAGTTGCAAGTTGAAGAAACCAGTTCATTTCAGTTAAAAAGAGGTTTAACCTGGGGCCAAGTCAGCACGGTGCTGGGGAGCCTGGGCAGGAAGGAGAGTGAGCACCCCATTGGCTGCTGCAGAGAAAAGTGGCCGAGGCCCTGTTTGCCACCACTTAAGCCTTTCTGTGAACCTGCTGTCAGCTCAGAGGCACAACACAGATTTGGCTCTGTCAGTACAGTCAGGGAAGAGGCATCACCATGGTTCCTGGCCTTAGTGATGGTGACTAACTGCCCCATTCCCAGGCCGTGTGTTGGTAGATGACATGCCAAGGTCATGGTAGGACAAGTAGGTAGGTGACACGGGACCACAGGAAGGCACAGTATCCAGGGCAGGGCTCAGAGCAGCAGGGCATGGGCTGCCATGTTTGGTGAGGGAAAATAGCTAAGAAGAGAGTTAAACAGGGTTGGGGAGAAACCCGAATGAGGTGGATATTCTTCAATCTCTCCAGAGAAGAGAGGGTGTAAACAGAACAGGTCAAGGATGGAGAAGCGGGGTTAGACAAAGCAGAGTGGCCGAGGTTGTAGACACAGACCCGCTGGTCTTTCCACCATGGGATGGTGTTAGGGACAGAGCCCTCTTTGCATCATGATGAGGTGTGCACTTAGGAGAGAAACAACTTTCTCCTGCTGCTTGTGGGAACAACAGCATTTTAGAAGCCCTGGCCTACGAGAATGGAATGTGTGGCTTTGCCTCCCTCAGCCTCTGCAGAGTCCAGTCCTCTGGTTCTGCTCACAGAGATGTGTGCTGTAGGACAGCAGGCCACCCCATATCAAGACTGCCATGTCACCAAGAACTGCCACAGGCTTAGTTGGGTCCAGTCTCTGAGCACACACACAGCTGAGTTGACAAATTGTCTTCTGTAATTTTTTTTTATCCTCTCCTGTTTTTCTGTTTTCATAAAAAGCTAATGATCATAGCCACTACACCTCTCGGTGGCTCTGGGCTTCCCCATTGGCTGTTCAGCCACAAGCCCCTGCCTGGACCTGGGGTGCTGGGTGGGGGCTCCTGCCCATGGTGAGCGTTCACAAAAGCCCCTGGTGAGCTCAGCCATCTTGGCATTGTCGTCTAGGATTTTTTTTTTAATTAAAAGTCTGCCTTGGAGTATGTCAAGTACTCCTGTATTTTTGCCATTCTTCTTATCTCTATGGCAACAAAAATATTTCAACATTTACATGGACATCATATTCCCTGCTGATGTGCCGTCTGAACTGTGTTCACCGAGAAGGGAACCACAGATGCTGGCTTCCACGGCTGGGATGCTGGAGTTGCCAGGACAACCGAGAGCCCCAAAGATGTCCTCGCGGTAGCACTAGATGGAAGGCTTTAAATTAATTCATCCTTGTGTGTTTTTGTAGCTGATGTTGTTAATTGAAATAATAGGGATGACCTTCCGTGTGCATTCGAAGCACCTGTCCTATTAAAACCGCCTGTGCTGTTTGCTTAAGTACACTCGTCTCTCAGGCAAATCCAGCGTGAAATCCGAGGAAATGGAAGACACTTACCTTGTACCACTGCGCTTCACACGTGGACTTGGCGAAAATGGGGGGGAAAGCGGCCTTTCTGTTGGGCTAGAAACACCACTGATAATTTATTGTTTTTTTTTTTTTAATTTTAAATCCTTATTTATTTCTTCTCCCTCCTTTGCGGGCTCTGAGCCTGAACGAACGTCTGTCAAATGTTGGCCATGGGGAGGAGAGCAGTGTTTGTTGACCTGTCTGCATGCTTTTGTAGACGGGGCATCAGGTGAAGCCGGGTAGGCTACCAGCCCTGGGTGTATTTGTCCCCATTGTCCTTGTAAGCATTGGTTCTGGGAATGTCTTTCACTGAAGTGTGGTATCATATCTGCCTCACTCATTGCCTGCTTCCCAGAATTCTATTGAAGTGACAGCCACAACACAGAGATCAGACATGACCGCTCCCACCCTACCCCTTCCCGCCATAAATAAAATTGTGGGGTTAGCAAGGAAAGCAAAGATGTAAATTGTTCCATGTAAATGAATAGAAACAGATTCTCAGGATTGTGATGCTGTCTCTAAGGAATAACTAATGAAATTTGGAGTAGGGCTAGATTAAAAGTTAATTGCATACACTTAGGAGTTTAGAGGAAGCTGGTCACTAGGGAAGGCAATGAACGCGGGGCAGCCCACACATTAGGAGGCAGGAGGATGGAAGACTTGGGGCAGTGATGGGTCCAGCCTTGGGTGGCAGGGGTAAGATAAAGTCTTGGCTTCGAGAGCAGGAGGAAAGAAAGCAAGGAAGGAGAGAGCAGAAGTCACCCACAGAGGAACCTGGGACAGTTCAGCTTCCCATTCTGGGATGGGAGAGCTTGCATCTCTCTGAGGGTGACTTGCTCTTTCCTTTGATCCCCTGTGTGATCACAACTGCAAATTGAATTCCTATTATCAGTGTCTGTGGCTGTAGACCAAAAGAAGAAAAACAACCAAAAAACGGCTAGCTAGAGCCCTTTGGCTTCCCTGGGTGTTGTCATAAATCTTAAGAGAGTCATATCTGGGTGCATGAACCAATGGTAACTGGTGATTTGGCTTTCTTGCCACTATGGCAATACCTGCCACAAGGGAGGAGGGATTTATCTGGCTCATGGTTGTACTGGCTGGTTTTATGTCAACTTGACCCAAGCTAAAGTCATCTGAGAGGAGGGAACCTCAACTGAGAAAATGATTCCATAATATTGGGCTATAGGCAAGCTTGTAGGATATTTTTTTAATTAGTGATTGATGGGGGAGGGCCCAGCCCATTGTGGGTGGTGCCATCTCTGGGCTGGTGGTCCTGGATTTTATAAGAAAGCACTGAGCAAGCCATGAAGAGTAAGTCAGTGAGCAGAGCCCCTCCATGACCTCTATCAGCTCCTACCTCTTGCCCTGCTTGAGTTCATGGCCTGACTTCCTTTAATAATGAACAGTAACACGGACGTGTGAGCCAAATAAACCCTTTCCTCCCTAAGTTGCTTTCATCATGGTGTTTCATTACAGCTCTAGTCTCCCTGACTGAGACTGTGGTTTCCGAGTGTTCAGTCCACGGTTGTTTGGTCAGATCATTAGGTGGTGGGAGCATGTGGCCAAGGAGGGCCTTCACCTCACCCCTCAGCAGTCAGGAAGCAGGGAAGGAGCCAGGAGAAAGCATAGGCCTAAAGACCTACCCCAGTGACCTACTTCCTGCAGCTAGACCCCATCCCCTAATCTTTCCGTGGTCTCCCCAAATAGCACCTCCAGGTTCAGACCAAGCATCCAGCACAGGAACCTGTGGGAGGCAGTTCACATTCAAGCCGTGGGAAGCTGGAATATAAGAGACATAGGGTTGGGAAACATGGTGTTGAGGCAGAAGGACCCTGGGCTTGCAGAGATCACTCACAGGACCTCCTTCTGACAATGCCACTGGCCAGGGAAGTGGGAACGACTCTGCCTGTGGGTAGATTTCTCTGACTCCACCACTCAGTAAACAGCCAGCACATGGTTCAGCAAGGTGGAGGCAGGCACAGTGAAGCCCTGGCTCTGGGCGGGAGAGGACCCAGAGTGACTCCCTAGCCAATCTTCAGGGACTGGTAATTACGCTAATGGTCTCTGACTGCTGGTTTTAAAGGAATTACCACGAGGGCTTTTAAAACGATGACTTTTCCTTCATAGCTGTAATCTGCACTGTCTTTTCAGGCTTTCAAGGAGCACACAGCTGAGCTAAGCAAGGATCAGGCCAGTCCTCAGCAGTGAAGTGTCTCCTTCCTGGCTCTTTGATTTGAGAGGAGGGGCACTTTCAATTTTGTTGGGGCTGACTTTCTACTCCGGTCCAGCTTTTGTGTTGATTTTCAAAATTACTTTTTACTTATTATTTATTGTGTGTATGTGCACACAAGTGGGGGTCAGGGGATAGCCTTCAGGGAGTCAGTTCTGCTGTACACCATGTAGGTCTTGGGAGTTGAGCATGCGTCAGGCTTGACAGCAAACACGTTTTCTTGCTGAGCCATCTCATCAGCCCAAAGCTTTTATAGTTCACCAAAAAGATGACAAATAATATTTTGAGGAGATATTCTCTCGAACTTAAAACTTCCCTAAATTATTTAAGAGCTAAGCCATTACGGACACACATTGGACTTCGGTTAAATGTCAATATTATGCAGGTTCACTGACAAAAACAATTGGTAAAGAAAAATGAACACAAGTTATCAATAGCATGTTAACCAATAAATGACCCATAGAGTCATTACTGTCATTTAACAACTGCATTCCCTAATTCCCCTTCAAGTTTTCCTTTTGAGGAGCTGGAAGAGATGACTATATAAATCACAATGTTTTTTATTCCTTTTTTTGAGACCAAGTCTCACCTTGTAGCCCACTCTGTCCTAGAACTTGTGGAGATCCTCCTGGCTCACCTTCCCAAGAGAGCTGGAATTACAGTGTGGATTTCCATGCCTGGCTTCAGTTTTGTTGTTGTTTTCTTTGTTTTCAGAAGTTGGAAGGTCAACCCTTGGCTACTGATGAAGTAAGGGCACCCTACTAAGCATCCATCTAAATCTACAGCAGAAATTCCTTGTTGAAGTGCTTTGGTGTGAGTGTTTGATTGACATTTGGGGAGAAGGTTCATATAGTTCAGAACAATAGAAATTTTGGATTCCTGGCAGTTGGATGCCACATTAGAGGTGGGACTGGTGATTTTCCCTGGGATGTTCTGAGTCAATAGTCAGAAGCTTGGAGAAATCAGAGCTGGTGTAGTCAGAGGTTCCCACTGAACAGGTAGACTCTCCACTGTGGCCCCTGCGCTCAGAGTCCACAGGTCTGGTACAGGAGGACTAAGGAAGGCTCTTGTGTGTCCCTGTTAAGTGACGAGTCATGAGGAACAGAGGGGAAGTTTAGGCTTCCCGTGAGCCTATTCCATTTTCCTTCATGAATCTGCTAAGTTCATTATTGCTTGCTGCAATGTCTCCCATACCTTTGAGTATTTAATTTCCTTTCTAATAGACAAACTGTCATGGGAGGTTACACAAAGCATTATTATTCAAAGGAATGTTTATATCACTCAGATAAATATCATAGAGAATTATGGGTTGGGAGTGTGTTTATTACATATACAACAGAGAAAATTGACTGGTATTATCAAGTAAATACATGCTATATTTAAATTACATGATAATAATCGCCAATCATCAAGTTTCTCCTTGGTATACTGAAATTAGAATATACAGAAAAGCAAATTAATATTTAAACCCTGTATAAGTTTGAGCATCTCCACAATGCATGACAAAGAGGAGGCCTGAGCCATGCTGGAGTGAGGGTGGGTACGCTGGCCATGTCTGACTGTAGGAGGTCCATAGATGCCACTCAGCACCAGAGCCTGTGGGCTAGAAGTGAGTCTTTCTGCTCCAAGGATAATTCCAATGTCATTGAAAGTGTTTGTTAGCTGCATCTTCTGTGTGGGTGCAAGAGAGAGCACTGAGCACTCGAAATAAAACAATTTCTGGTCCTTGAAAGTGTAGAAGACTTTGCAACAGGGGACAAGGCCAGCTGGGCTGTAATGCAAGGGACCTTAAAACACGCACACTGTGGTGTTGTGCAGATCAAGCATGGTATCTCAAACAGGACTTAGCTGTGCACATGAGCTTGTAGCCGAGGTGGGCTCAGGGAGGGAAGGAGATGGTCAGTGCTGTCTCTAGGTAACTGGTTAGTGCTGGTTTCGGTTGGTTGGTCCAGTTGGGATGGATCTGCTGCCTCTATGCCTGTTCTGGATCATGTTGTTACATCTGGAAGACCAGGTGACAGAGTGTATGGGAGGCTGGTCTTTCTTTTAATTCAACCTAGTCCCTGACATGGTAGCGTCCATGTTCAGGGCTAGCTCCTCCCTCCTCAGCTAAACCTCCCTGAAGACACCCTCAGCCACACCTGAAGTGAGTCTCCTAGATGGTTCCAAATCCTGTTAAGGTTACAGCGAAGGCTATTCATCACCCATGCTGGTTCTCCCCACATGAGATGTGGGGGGACGATTCTAGGAGGAACCAGACATCAGGAGCTCCATGCTGCTTGAACATCCTCCATAAACAGAGTGATTCCAGGTAGAAAGCATGTTCCAGGTACCTTGGGACATCCTTCTTCTTGCTGTATGGAATCATCATGACATCCAGGGTATGGGCTAGCAGTGATCTCAGAGTGAGGTAACATGGAAGGTGTTGGTCAGTTTAGGAGGACACCCCTGTCCCCTGGAAATTCAGAACTACCAGCTGCTCCTGCTAGGATTCCCCGGGAACGGAAATATGAGGGGCTGGTGTCTTGACTGGGCTAGTGGGGGGTCTGATTCACACTGAGGGGGCGCAGTATGACGTAGGGAAGGATGTGGGTTGCCAACGGGCTGCTACGCGGCAACTTTGCCTTCTTCTAGATGTGATACAGGATATCAAGGACATTGACATCAGAGACCTCAAGGAAATGATGTTAGTTTGTCTCGTCTTTCCTCATGTGGCTTGCCAGTCTGCCATCAAGTGAGAGTCCCCATGGGGCTGCTGGCAACGCTGCCCCCTCTGGATTTCTTTGTACTTTAGGTTGTGATAGACTGTTGTCTGTCTGTACAGCGTAGGCTCACATGAATCTCACATCATGCAGGAAGCTGTCTCAGAACTGCAGATTCATGTGGCCCTGCAAATTCTATCTTCCCTTCTAAGAACAAAGATTAGGCTTAGAGGGTCTCAGACATTTGTTCAAGTTCACTCAGAGTGCTGGTGACCCCTGGTGTCCTAACTCATTTATCTCAACCTCAGAATATCATCGTATATTCATATGCTAGTCTCATATATATATGAAACATGCCACATCTCTATAACGAGAAAGAAAGGGGCCAGTGGTGGGGAGCAATATCACATTCTGTGTGTTAGATCTTTTGAGATGATGTTTGGTAGGATGCCTGCAAGACAGAGAAGTAAATCACTTCCTGACATGGGAGTGAGAGGGGCCCAGGAATTGAAGTGAGGATGAGCTTGGCAAGGCACTCTGTGGTATTATCAGGAAAAACACCAGTGGTGGCCTACAGTTTAGTGGTCCTGGGAGGTGTGGGGCTGCAGCTTCATGTGGAGGTGTGAGCTGTGTACAGTTATTGAAGAGATGGCATTGGACAATCTAGATTGTCCTTTCCTGGGGGGTGAGCATCTCTGTGACTGTATGCCTGCTTGCTACTTCCTCAAGATACTTCTTTAGCAGGTGACAAGTAAGCGAGCAGAGATGCCACCAACCAAACTGTCTGATGTGGGAGTACTGTGTGTAGCCTTGGATGTGAGTACCCTTACATAGAGAGGTGTAGGCATTTCCCCTCTCTGCTCTGGGCCCCAGTGATGCAATATGAGCTGCCCTGCCATGGTGAACTAAAACCTCTGAGACTTAGCCCAAACAGCACCCATCTCCTTGAAGGCAGACATTGGGTCACAGGACAAAAAGCCCCACACTGATGCACACCCATTCTTACACAGCCCCATTCACTCCTTCACAGACACACAGACTCACCCCTACCTTGGCAAATATTCAGGAATAAAAGATCCCACCGTGTTCATAGGACATGGGCATTGCAGACCAGGAGACCGGGCATAGGAACCCAGTGATGGAGAAAGTGCCCTTTAGACACCCGAGAGAACTGTTCTCCGTCAGCTTGTCCCAGTTTCAGGACCTCTCAGAATCCTCACGCTGGAGAAGGGAGGAGGGCAGGGCCTAGGGAGTCTTGGAGGGAGTGGGTATGTGCCCCCCCCCAGGAGGTCAGGCTTTACATAGGCAGGGATGGCTTGCTGATTGCCCAGGCTGGGGATCGAAGAGCCCGCTGTGCGTCACCCGGGCTGGTTTGGGATACCTGTTGGACAGCTACTGTGTGAAGAGGAAACATCAAAGCCATCGGCCTTTCTATTGGATGCCATTGACTTGCACTTAATCTGCTCTGCTCCCCAGCGAGCGCTGAAGGGCCAATTTGCTGTGCAGCCTTCTGTGCATTAGTGTCCATTATGCGGCAATGGGTGTCTATCAGTGTCAATATGTCAGCAAGCAATTAATTCAGCTCACTACCCCTTGCCAGTAATTGCTAATCACTGGACCATCCTGTGCTCATAATATTAAACACCATCTTGACCATTTAGTGCCTCAGCTGCGAGCTGACACGTGGTGTTGACTGCGAGCGGAAGATAATTATAGAAGGAGTTATATCTGGAATCATATACATTTTAGGACTTACGTTAATATATAAAGTGCTCATATGGCTTCTATAGTAAGATACATGTATTAAGCATCAGCTGTAGGATATGTTTGGTAAAAAGAGTTCACAGAAATAGTCAAGCTTCGAGTTCTTTGTAAAGTTTTCTACATACCTAGAAGGAATGATATATATGCAGTGTGGGGGTCATAGGGAAAACACAATTGACCAGACAAGACTCAGTATAGACTTGCAAAGGCCCCTAGGGCCTGGAGCCCAAAGCTCTGAAGGCAGAGTGGATGGGGAGGCCTACAAACAGGAAGCCTCTGGCATTCCCAGGTGGGACCATTCCTGCTCCCGGTAAGACGATGAGAAGCCCCAACTGTGTGCACAAGGGACAAGTGACTGCTGTCTGGCTTGTGACCCTCGGGATGCTGGGAAGGGACCTGATGGGATGAGCACAGTGGGTGGTGTAAGTGCCATGCCATGAGCAGGGACCTCCAGCGTCTACCCACCAGTGTCCCCACACGAGACTGTTGTCACTGGGTTCTGCTCTGCATAGTAGTGTCTGTAGGACAGGGACTCTGGCTCGGGATACAGGACTAGATGCTCTTTACACAACCATGAAGATATTTAGACCCTGAGGAATCAAGGGCAAGAGAACTGTGAAGCAAACTCAAACGTTTGAAGTCTGAACATAAAAGAATACATTGTGTGCATGAATGGGTGCATCTAGGTTTGCTGAATCACATCATCTTTGGAAGTGGCTCTTACATACCAGAGCACCTGAGGGTATGGAACAGCAGTCAGAACATGATATACATAGTGGTGTCCCATGCTTTTGTATCATATACAAGACTGCTTCTCATGTGGACACAAACAACAAATCCAAGACTGCTTCTTGTTGGCAGACGCTGCTAGTTTGCTTCCCAACCTCCCTGACTCGAAATAATCACACAGTAACTACATTATTTGCAATGCTGTTTGGACAATAGCTTAAGCATACTTTCAGCTAGTTCTTATATCTGAAACTAACCCATCTCCATTAATCTGTGGCTTACGTGGTAAAGTTCAATCTGGTGTCTGGCGTCTGTCTCCAGAGAGGCTACATGGCTTCTCCCTGACCCTGCCTACTCTCTCTACATATCTCTTTCAGATATAAGCCATTGTTAAGCCATTGTCCAAAAGCAGTCTTTATTAACCAATGGCAATAAAACATATTCATAGCATACCTCCCCTCCCCTTTTCTGTCTAAATAAAAAGGGAGGTTTTAACTTAAACATAACAAGAACAAAACAGGTATCAAGCAAGAATTGCAATTACAACATTTATATCTATTTTATCTTTTATCATAACTAAGGAAAACTATAATTATAACTATCTATTCTTTAACTCTATCAAAGACCCCAGAAGCATATAATATTACCTAAGTTAACAGGAAGTGCATTGTAAGCAACTTCCAAAACTCTAGAATTAACAGAGATATCTTGCTTACTGGACAGTCACCCAAAGTTCTTCTGTAACATTCTTCTAGGCGCCCATCTTCAGCCTACAGTCCCATAGCATCTGGCAAACTTTTCCATGAAGCAGGAAATTTGAAAGATTGTTTTACCTATATTGGCAGTTTGTCAGTCACTTTCTTCTGTGTCCTGCAGAATGTCTGGCAGACTCTTTCATGAAGCAGGAACCCCAAAGGACTGTCTCACCTTCTTTAGGCAGCTTTAGCAATCGTTTTTCTGTGGGACCTGCAAGTTCAATCAAACAGTTCAGGGCAAGAGAAATTTCTGCCCAAATGGCTAACAAACTCCATGAGGAGTCTTTTTGGTGCCCATCATCCTCTTGATATTGATTAGTGCTGCCAGGAACAGATGTGTCTCATGTCATGAAAAGTCCTAAGCTTTTAAAACATTTTTAAATGTCATATCCCATAAGTCTTTGAAAGGTATGAAGATTTCCTTTCTAACTGAAATATATCTCTACATATCTATAAACCTTACTAACATGACTAGAAGCTTGGCTATGATAGATGATTGTTGTAGGAAGGTCGCTTGTTTGTTCCCGGCTGCTCAGCCCTGAAATACTCACACAGAAACCATATTATTTGCAATACTGTTTGGACAATAGCTTAAGCAGATTTCTGGCTAACTCATATATTAAATTAACCCATTTCTATTAATCTGTGTATCACCACGAGGCTGTGGCTTACTGGGTAAAGTTCTGTCCAGCTTCTGTCTCCAGCAGGGCTACATGGCTTCTCCCTGACTCTGCCTACTCTCTCTATGACTCTTTCAGTCTGGCTTTACTCTGTGAAGCCATTGGCTGAAAGCAGCTTCTTTATTAACTAGTGGCAATAAAACATTTTCATAGCATACATGACCTCCCACATCAGCTTCCTGTGCAGGTACTTGATATCCGGGACTGCTTCCTATTCAATTACATGTAGGACTGCTCCCCATACAAGTCCATGTTTTCCAGGACTTCTTCACATGTGGGCCCATGCTATCCAAGACTGCTTGCTTGGTAGGTCCAAACAATAAAATCAATGTAAAAGAACAGGTAAGGGGTTAGTTACTTATGGCCAGTATCTTCACCAGTGGCTTGTTCGTTGTAGTATCTATAGTGGAGGTCCCACTGTGATGTCAATTCTCTCTAGAGTGAGATGTGAGACGCCTTCTCCCATCATGCAACTCATGAATGCCGAGCTACAGAACCACGGCCCCATGGCAAAAACCTGTCCCATCTTCCACAAGAACAATTATGAAATCTCTCCCTGCACTTTGAAGCAAAGGTGAGGTCTAGCGTGGGCATCACAGCCTCTGAGCGTGTTTGCTGTGATGTGGAACTTTCATCTGGGGTGAGGGTGTGTGCTGGTCATGGGGTAGGCTTTGACACTTGATCAGCAGTGGAACAGCAGCGATGGCTGATGGGAGTGGCTCCAAGGGTCACACCTGGGCCTTTGGGGGGGGAGCACCTGGCCTTGAAGGGCCAGTACATCTTACGTCTTCACCCTGGTGTTGTTCATTTTCCATGATTGCATTTAGCCTGAGCAGACCAACCTTCCAAGGGCTGGTGGAGGTGTCCTCTGGTAAAGATACTGCCTGGCTCATGTGCTGTCTTCTTGGTGCCGCATAATGAGAGTTGGGTCTTTGTGAACGTGTCATCTTTGAGTGGCTTGCGATTGGTCCTATTTGTCATTTTATTAGCAACTCACTATAGCCATCTTTTCCGACTGAAAAGAGAATAAAGGAGACACCTAAGATGAAGGAGGGAGCTAAGAGCCTACCTACAATGCCTTGGCAATTGGCAGTTGCTGGAATGAAGTGATAGAATTTCCACAATGTGAAGTTTAATATGCTTTATTTTAGTGATATATCATCTGATCAGACTTCTGTGTGCAGCCAGCATCACAAAAACAATTTTTATAAATGTGAGTTTATTCACCGGAAGGTGACTCACAGTGACTTTAAGGGCCACAATTCCAAGTTCTTCCAAAGCTTTAAAATTACCTTCCCTCACCAAGCAAGAAACCCAAGTAAAGACAGACAGAAGGAGAATCTCATGAGCTCACCAGTGTCCATTTTTCCTCTTGGCAGGAAGGCAAGGAGGTCAGAGGTCAGAGGTCAGCTGTGGGTGTGTTTCTTGATGGCATTCTACCTTATGTTTGGACATGGGATTTCTCAATGGACTTGGAGATCAATTGTCTAGACTAGCTAGTCAGTAAGCTTCAGGGGTCTGCCTATCTCTGCCATGCCTCCCTCACCACCACAGATGTAAGCCTCAGGGCTTATCTTTCACGTGTAGGACGCTTTACCGGCTGAGCCATCTTCCCAGCCTTTTACCTTGTGCTTCGAGACTGGAGTTTTCACTGACCCGAGGTTTTCCCATGGGACTAGGGTAGCTGGTCAGTGAGTTCCATGGATCCACTGTCCCCAGTTCCCCAGTACTAAGACTAAAAGCCTGTGCTACCATAAAAACCTGTGTATGTATTTGTGCTTGTATGTGTGTTGTGTGTGCATGCATGCATGAGTGTGTGCACATGTGTGTATGTGTGTACATGCATGTGTGCATGCATGTGTTTGCATAGGTGTGTGTGCATGTTGTGTGTGCATACGTGTGTGTATGCATGTGTATATGTGTGTTTAATGTGGGATCTGGAAATTAATCTCAATTTCCCATGCTTACAAGGTAAATACTTTGTTCCATGAGCTCTCTCTTGCCTGTTCCATTATTGACATACTTGATTAGACATACTTGATTAAAACCAAGCCCCAAAATGATATAATGCTCTATGAAAACATACAGAAATAAAAATAAATAACCCTTGTTTAATTCCCTGAAAAGATCGGGTGTCTTTGTCTGGCTCTTTTTTTGGTGAAAACATTAAAGGAGAAAGAACTTCTTTCAAATGTGTGGAGAACGCTGAGTTCAAGCCTGGCATAGAAGTCACTATTTCTCAGTCATCTTTAGTGTGTATACACTTCTTCTTCCCACCCCCTCCAGAGGAGATTTAGTAGATGAGCGGGCATGTCCCGTGAGTGTGGCCTGCGTGTGACACTTCTGCACTCTGAGAAGTAGCAGTAAGGAATCCCTTCCATCGCTCTCTCTGGGTGTCCAGCGGCGACTGATGTAAATATTTTATTAGGGCAATCTGCAGGTCTCTGAAGATTATATGTCTTATCAAGTTGACCCTTATAATTATGTTGTCTTCTGCAACTGCGGGATCGCTTGGATTTTGCAGCTCTTTGGTAAATACTGAGCACGGGAGGAACACAACTGGAGGCAGAGATGACTGAGGATAAAAGTCGTGGCAACAGAGCTGAGCCACGTTCAGGTGACAGGTAGAAGCCTTCACTGCACGGGGAGCCTCATCAGGCCAGACAACAGAAGGGTCTCCACGCTTGCTGGGTCTCCCTCCACAGTCAGTTGCTTTACAAGTCTCTGGTCTGCCCCCTCTCCTCAGTTTGCAATGAAATTTTGGTGCTGAAATCTTTACCAGCTGAGGAGCCGCAGTCCCCAGGGAAGGAGAAGCTCTGAGGTTAGGTGGATATGAATCTAAATCACCCCAGCCCCATCCCTTCCCATCCCTGTGTGGCTTCAGTCCCCTACATCCGGTGGGCCGAGCCATCAAAGGACTTTATAGATGGCCTCTTGGTGTGAATGCCAAGCTCTCTTGCAGGGGGGCAATACCAAGAGGAAAAGAGCCCCTTAGCCCCCAAGTGTGCACAGGGAGGGGTGGTCACAGGTCAGAGGGCCTTCATGTGTCCAGTCCTCTCTCTGGGCCTGTGCTTCCTCCCCACTTCTGCTCCCATGGTGCTCAACCCTGCGTGAGCCCAGCCCGACTCAGCGCCTTTGAAGCTCACAGAGGCCACGCTAGGCTGTGCCCCACGGGGTCATCTTTCTTCGGTGGGGGAGGGTCTTTATGTCACAGCTTTCATCCTCCCATCCCTTCCTTTCCACACCAAGGCTAATCACCCTGCCTTTGTACCCCCAGCCAGGGCCTGAGAGTAGCATTTGTGAGCTGAGCAAAATGGCAGGCTGTGAGCACTGTCTATGCTACACTGTAGCCATGGGGATGCCTATGGACTCGGGTATAATGGGAAGTGATGCTCTTCCTTCCTTGCCACCTGTGTCTTCAGCGTGCATCCTGGCGGCAGCATAGTGTGTCTTCTCAACACAGGCTCAGGTATCAAGCTTCCTCTACTTGGTGCCAGGTCCCTGTGCACATGGGGGACAGAAGGACTGTCCTCGGCCTCCACCAGCCTAGAGCTCCCAGGTTCTTATGCCACCCTGACCAAGGACACATTCCTGTAAGTCCGTCATGCATCTAGAGCCAAAGAGATTCAAGGACAAGAAAATGAAAATAGGAATAGGGAAACTTCTAGCAATCTTGCAAGTCTCCCTCCTGTTGGATCCATCTAGCCCCACAGACTGGAAAGCAGTTTCTCTAAAGAAGAAGTAGCTAGCTGCTACGAACTGGTCACCTATAGGGAGCTGAAGACCCGAGGAGTACAGTCCAAACTCCAGAAACTCTAATAAGCCTACGGGGCTTACTCTTAGGCTATCACAGGGGCACGACTGGGCAGGGCCTGTCCAGAGGTATCCATAGTAGCCTGGAGTGACCATAACCACCGTGAAGTTCCCTCTGGCATCAGCAGCACCCTTGAAGTCTTGAGCTCTTGGTTAGGTCTCAGAGTCAGCACGGGTCTTTGGCCCATTTGGCTGATATTCATGGTGGAGGCCGGAGGCAAGTCGGTTGTAGTGAGGAGAGCTAAAGAGAAACTTTATGGATGGTTCTTCAAAACCATGAGGTGGATCATCTGGGGTGATAGCAGACAGGGGCATAGTGGGGTACCAGACAGTCAAAGGGGACACCACTCAGTGGGGTCGGTATGTGGATCAAATATAGCATACAACCTGTGTGGTCCTCAGTGTGTTGTCTTTCTAGGTTCAAATCCTTTCTCGGCTGCCTGGGGAGATCTGGGGGCTGTCATCCTGTTGCTCAGAGGTGGTTTTCTGCCAATATCCATTGCGCAGGATGGTCTGGCTGTCCAGGTAGAATGTCAACAGCCCCTCCTCTGTACTGAGCAGCCACACTCTGTGCTGTCCTCTTAGCTCCCAAGGCTAGGCCACTCCATCGAGGCCTGTGTTGGCTTCTCCCAGCAGAAGGGAGCTGGAACCGACACCGTAATCTGCGGTCTTGTTGTCTAGGTCTCGCCATTCTGCCCTCCTGTTACTCTAGTTGTGCCGGGCAGGCAGCTCACTCTGCTCTGGCACTGTGCACAGTCAACACCAAGTCTTCACTGCCTGCCTCCTTATGAGGAAACTGAGGCAGAAAGGAACGAGGGTGGTGTCTGTGCAGAACCAGGATATGTCCCCGGGACCACACGTCTCCAAGCTCTTGAGGAGATAGCTGGATAGCTGCTGTTAGCCTCTCCTGTGATACCTGCTCTCACTACCGCCTGCTGCCTAGTTCTGAGAGCGTGCTGTCTCACCCACAGTTTGCATAGAAAAGATCATTTATAAATGAGCCCAGCACACTGAGAAGACCCTCAGTATTTACATGGGATAAAGACTTCATTTAGCCTTTGGTGCTTTCTCAGTTTAGATTTCCAAGTCCCATGCTGGGGCTGAGCACAGCCCTTTCCCCTTTCCCCTTGTCATTGTCCTTAAGTTGCCTATTTGAAATAAGACATACTTTTAATTCTACAGTAATTATAAATTCATGAGGCGATCCGATCCAGCCACGTCAGTGTTGTATCCTCCCACGTATCTAGAACACAACCAGGATGCTGGGTAGACAGAGCAGGGTAGACCGGATGTCACCTGCTGCACACAGGCACAATTCTGCCCACTTTCACCACATGCCCTCACGCACTACCTCATGTCAAGCTGTGCTGACAGTGTGTACTGCTACAGGGCCCGTGTGGCCTGTGAGAGGACCCCCTCTGCTCACCGTCATTCCCTCGCTGTTCAGCCAGAGTTGGCATGCATAGATGACTTCTTTCTCTGGATTGCTAGGCAGTAGCTACGGCTTGGGTATGTCTCATTTTGGAGTCCTGTGGTATGAAAGTCACCCTATGGTATAGATAGGGTGTCTTATTCTGGAACCCTTCATACACACAAGAAAGACTTTTTCCACTCTGAAGGTCTGGTATAGGAAGCTGCCATGACCATCTAGGACCAGATTTTTATGACTCCTGTGTTCATTGGAATCAATAACCAGGGTGTAATTCCTAGGAGACAAGTATCTGTTTATAAAGAACAGTGTTGGGAGCAGTGAGACCTCAGATCCTGAATTTCTTGTTTTCCCCTGATCTGAGTGTCTACAGCTGCTCTGAGCACGAGACCTTCAGGAGTTCCTGATGGCAGGAGAGTGGTTTCTGGTGCGTTTGACTGGGGCATGGCTATCTCTATATAATCTGCCCCTAAACACAATAAAGGGGGCATTCTTGGGGAATTCAAGGGTGACCTGTGTCACTGTCTCTCTGTTTGTGTGTGTCTGTATATTTTAACCTCCAGCCCCCTTGCCCGAAGCTCAGTAACTGGGTGCCAGTGCACAGAGTGCAGACATGGGGGCGTGGTGCGCGGCAGAACAGGAGCCATCAGGCTGTCTTAGAGAGTTGCGGGGCTGCTCTGCATTCCCATCAAGCCATCAATAATGCCAGCATGGCCACACCCACCTCTCTCCATCATACGACCTTTCTCCCGTCATCTCTACTGCTTCCCATCATCACATCCCCTTCTCCCCATCATACACACCTCTTCCCATCATACACCCCTCTCCCCACCATACACCCCTCTCCCCACCATACACACCTCTCCCCCACCATATACACCTCCCCCTCCACACTCACCTCTTCCCCTCCACACTCACCTCTCCCCCACCATAAACACCTCATGCCATCATACCCACCTCCCCCAATCACCACTTCTTTGAGGAGATCATTTTTGTCTTTTGCCTCTTTTGTCTTTACTGTTCAGCATATGAGGACATCTCATTGTGGCTTCAGTTTGCGCTGTCTGATGGCTGATGACGGCACGTAAATTCTCTTCCTGTGCTTACTATGCCCTCTCTGTGGTGGGACATAGGGTCATGCTTTGTACCCATTGTGTGAGTAAATGACTTATATTTTATTGCTGAGTTTTGAGAGTTCACCATACGTCTTGAATGCACCTTCATTGATAGAGATTTGCTTTGCAAATTATGCAAAGCCAATTTGTCTTTCCACCCCTTTACCATCCTATTTCCCTTAAAGTCTGTACATTTGCTGATATCCCTGTGTCCTGAAGATTTTTCTCTTACTTCTGTCTTTTAAAAACGTTTTTTGAGTTTCTCATTTTTTCCTCAAGTCTATTATGATTCTTGAGTTCGTTCTTTATGAGGTGGGGGTTTATGTCAGCCTTATGTCCACACTGTGGTTGTCCTATCATTTGTTGAGAAACAATCTCTCCTCGCTTGCCATCTTTGGCTTTCTGAAGAAGCCCCTGCACATTGCGTGTCCCCATGTGTGTGTCCCCGCTATGAGTCCATTCTCATTAATGGCTCTAATCTAATGAACTAGATGCCCATCATTCCACCAGCCCCAGGCTGTCTGGCTCACAGTAGACAGATGTGTTTCCAAACCTGATGGATTATTCTCTATGCCTCATTCTGCAGAACCTTTTCATCTGCACACACATTTGAAGAAAGCCCACCTGTGTTTTAGACCCCCTTGCTGGGACATAGATAGGTGTCTGTGGAGACATACACTTGGCATCTTTACGCTGTTACATCTTCTGATCCTAGAGCACAGTTTGTCCTTTCTTTTGTCCGTTCCCCCCGCCATCACTTTGTACTGTTGGCATGCAGACTCTGTGCGTGTTTGTTTCTCCGCTGCAGCTGCAAAGCTATTGTGACTTCCAATTGCTTGTTGCTAACTGACAGAAGTGGGGCTGACTCCACATGTTTACCTCGTGCCCTGCAATTGCTGGATGCCCTTCTCGGCGCAGCACACATGCAGACTCTGCTAGGGCTCCTAGGTGGGAGACCTCCTCCATTGAAAATACAGTATCTTGCTCCTCCTTCTGGTCTCCATGCCCTTCGCTGCAGTCCTCGGGACTTTCAGCACTGGCCTAGGAAGAGCGATGGCCGTGGTTTTTGTTTCCCTCGGACCCAGGGGGGAACCTTCCATTTTCACCCTAAGAGTGAGCTAGCTGTGTGGCTTTTTGGGGTGAAGCCTCCACCTGTAGTTGGCTCAGGGTCTTCTATGATGTCCTTAGAATCTTCACGTACCTTTCCTGTGTCCATCAACACGAAGCTGTGGTCTTTCTTCGTTGGCCTGCTGATAGGGTGGGATACATTGAATTATTTTAAATGTTGATTCAGCTTCACATGTTGTGACTCGGTCCCACATGGCTGGGGTGTATCTTTTCTTCCCATGTAACTCTGGAGTCGGTTTGCTGCTGACTCTGAGCACTTGTCACCGAAAGGCTTGAGCATCACCGGGTGCGGCTGTCCTTGTCCCTGACTGATTAGGTACAAACGAGGTGAACAGAAGGGTTGTGGAGAGTTGGTTTTCTCTAAGTATTAGTCAGATCCTCCAGGAAATCGCCTGGGCCTTGAGGTTGCTTTTAGTAGAGCTTTGAAATGACAAATTCAGTTTGTTGAGGGCGGCAAGAAGATTCAGTTTGTCATCTCTAGAGAGGAGGATGCAGGCTGTACCAGAGCCTCCTGGGAGACAAACAAGCAGAAATGAGACACAGTCATTCGGGTCATACTCACCCCAACATCCAGGCGCCTCACTTATATAACCATATTATTTGCTTGAATGTGGGGTCCAGAAGATTTATTAAAAATATATTTTATATGTAAGGAATTGGACTATTATTTTGATTAACCTAACTATTTCTAGTTTTCCTTTAAAAATTGAAACTTTACAACACAAAAATGGTTCTACTCTTGGTTTGGAGAGATGGCTCAGCCTTAAAGCTAGGCTCACAACCAAAACTAGTCTTAACAGTTTTTGCACATATTTTCTCTAATATCTGGAAGGATGCTTCCAGGCTGAGTGTGGTGGTGCATGTTTGTAATCTCAGCTCTTAGGAGGCTGAGGCAGGAGGATTACTGGGAGCTTGAGGTCAGCCTGAAGTACAAGAATGAAGCCCTGTCTCCAAAAAAAACAGGGACTGGCAAAATGGCTCAGTGGTGACTGAAACCCAATCCGTGGAGCTCAAGTTAGGTGGAAAGGAAGAACCAGTGCCAACCATCCCACAGCCTCAGTGTCCACAGGCGATCATGGCTCTCTCTCTCTCTCTCTCTCTCTCTCTCTCTCTCTCTCTCTCTCTCTCTCTCTCTCTCTCTCTCACACACACTCTCACACTCGTCATGCATGTTTACACACATAGTAATAAAGCAATAGCAGAAGTTTGCATCTCTGGTACAAACAAATGTGTGCTGAGACTCTCCCCCCAGCAGGCCCCTCCTTCTGTGAAGCTGAGGTTTAAGTCATGCACATTCTAGTAGGAGGGAGATTCAGGTTTCCCCATGGCCTGTGTGGGTGCCCATCAGGAACATCCTGGCTGCAAGTCACCTGAGGCCATAGCAAACCTCTCTTCCCACTGATGACTAAAACCATCTAGGAACCAGGAGCAGACAGATATCGAGTCTAGCAAGCTAGTCACTGCTGTGCGGCCTTGACAGATTCCTTCTGGGATCTAGAATACTGACACCAAGGTCACGTGTGTTGTTTCAAGAATATATGCTTTGTGAAGTCAGAGAGGAGGTGTCCGTACGAACACTAAAGTCCTTGGAACAGTAATCTGTCCTTATGAAATAAACCTTGAGAACATTTCAATATATTTAATTTTAAAATTATAAGCATTGGTGTGTTGCCTGCATGTCCGCTGCCTGTAGAGGCCAGGGGAGACCATCAGGTCTCCCAGAGCTGGAGTTACAGACGGTTGTATGCTCTCCTCTAGCTGCTGGAGATAGAATCTGGGTCTTCTGCAAAAGCAGCTGGGGTCTTAGCTGCCAAGCATTCTCTCCAGCGCCAATATCCGGGTTATTAAATGAAGAACAGGGACTCTAAAGACTACGTGGGGGTAGTCAGAAGGGGGTTGGACCCACTTGGAGCTCTGTAATGGACACAGAAGGTCACGGGGTGGGGCACAAAGGCTCAGGGTACTGGATTAGGACCCAGAGAATATCCTAATCCTGCATGGTGCCTGCCTCCCACACCCAGCAAAGCAAAGGCCAAAGCTGCTGGCCTCGCCAACAGACGAGACATGCTCCAGGAAGCCTCCATGTTGTAGAAATGTGCTCTTGTCAGCAAACAGAATGCTCTTGGGGTGCACTGTGCTGAGGAGAGGATCAGCCTTAATCGCTGCATCCCACTGCACAGCGCATTTACCTGAAAGCAGTCTCTGAATAGCGATTCCGAGCCCATGGGCGATGCCTCTCTGGACTGCTATTTATTTTTCCTTCGGAGTGTGCGAGACACCACCAATCTTCTTATTTCTTGGGGGATGAACAATCGCGGCATTAAGAGACATTTAAATAACGCTTAATTTTTGAGGCAAGAGAATTAGACAAATGGAAGTGTTCAGCTTTGGCTTTGGATCGGGTTTCTGTTTTTTAAGCTTAATGTGTGGTATTAGCCTATTAAGTGGCTTTCTCTTATTTGATAGACTCTCTATCCCCATTAGATGTCATTTTTCCCACTGGTGTTTTATATTATTTGTCTGTTAGCTCTTCTTATGTTAAACTACAGGGGCTGCGGGGGAAATAATTAGATTTATTTCTTTGTACTTTTAGTTTTCAGTTTAAAGGTCTATTCAAAAATAACTCACAATATGATACATACAAGGCCATTTCCCACTCAGATTAGCTTATAAAAATGAAATATCTCCTTTTAGCTGTTTTTTTTTTCTGCAGAAAGATGCCCAAACCCCTGGTCAAAAGAGCATAACCAGGACTTGGGAATGGCACGAGGAGATCCTGCCAACACTAACAGGACCAGACTCACTTGTGTTTCAGCACGGCTCTTCCCAGTTGGAGGAGGAGATAGCCGTAGACGTTACCTGAGCTATCTGGGCGATAGTGTCAGAGCCTGTGCCCTGACAATGCTAACAAGCTCGGTTCAGCCCCCTGTTCTCAACGGGTCATCTGAAGAAATGAGTAGAAGCAACAAGAAGAACAAGGAGATTTATTCAGCACAGCCACATTGGGGATGAGGACAAATAAAGGGGCCCAATGACCCTCCCCCAGTTCATTTTTGTGGTCTTGAGATGAGGTTTAAAGTTTGAAGCAGGAGGTGTGGGTAACTAGGCAATCTTGGTCAAGGAGCCGTCCTGCCCACTACTGGCCATCATTGTCGGGGGTTCATTCTCTCCAGCAAGGCGGCCTGACATGTCCTCAGAACTGTGTGCAATCTCTTCCTCCTCTGGCGTGCATCAATCCCCAGCCTTTTCCTTTCCCGGAGAAGTCCCATTTCCTTAGGGACCATTGTTTCAGTGAACTGATAGCCAGATGGAGGGGTCCAAGTGTTTCTCTTTAGAATATCTTCATCCCTGCCAAGTGCCAGGATGGTGACCTAGAGGTGACAGTCCTAGGCTCCCAGGGAATGCTGCCCTCACAGTGGCTCACCACCAAGAGCCCATGGGAGCCTGTCTTACAGTAGGTGAGGTGCCTGGCCCTCCTGGGGTTCAAACGCTGTTGCTCACCTGCTCACCCTCAACTATCCTCTCATGGGAATAAAGATAGAGGAGATAAAGACACCTCAGGTGACCTGGCCTCCTAAGGCAGGTGCCTGTCCTGAGGGGGACCTGGTTTCAGGAGCTCACGACCTCTGCTTTAAAATGGAAACAGGGAGTTCTTCAGCCCCCATGGGTGCTCATTTGGTGGCATTCCTCTGTGTGTGTGTGTGTGCTCGTGGAGGTATTCACTGACGACATGCCGAGGATTTGCATGGCCTTCTGGGTACACCTGGGCCAGGGGCTAGATTGGTATATCGGGTCCAGAACTCACTCTTTGTGACAACCTGGTTCTTCCCTTTAGTGACTGATTCTTTATTTGCAAAACACACATGAAAGTCCACCTTGGAGTTTGTTAGAAGCCTTCTCTCATTTTGTCAGTGAGCCTTGGGAACCCTAACTGTGCCTGGCTGAGACTCTCACGGGCAAGTGATCCTACAGCTTACTGTGAGGGTCTCTGTTTTCCCTCCGACAGGTGAGCAGGCTGATGGACAGAGGTTAGGATGGTTGAGGTAGAATTTAAAGTCTGCCTGGGGATGACCTAAGAAGGCGACTGTTGTCCTCATTCTCCTTCTCTGGGTGTCGAAGAAGCTGGAGGCCCTGTCTGTTGTTTGTGCTTCTTTTCCAGAGCCTACTGGGTTTCCTCTCCAGCCTTCTTGTGCCTCTGTTCCTACCAGTATGCAATGCAGCGTTGCTAATGGCGCAGATGGTCTCAGGCCGTCTGCACCTTGGGATCAATGCTGAAAATCTTTGGATCCAGTCACAGGGATGGCTTTCCCGTGCCTAGGTCCTGGCAGATAGAGTCCAGGTATCAGTATGGATACCAGATGCTTCTAGAAGTTTCTTGTGGTTACACAACCATGGTGTCGGAAATGTCGGGAGTCCGGTAGGATTATAGCAATGAGTCTCACAGTAATCTCTCCAAAGCTAAAATCACGTTTAAAAACAAAGCGATCAAGACAGCTGTCATCGTAAGCGCATGCACCTCTCATCTGGAAAGCATGGCTGAGGGGAGAGCTTCAGTTTTAGGGAACATCGTTCAGTGTGCGGGAGGTTAGGCCTTAAGCTAGGGTCATCTTGGAAGAAGGAACCTCAGGTGAGAGCAATTCCTCCATAAGGCTGACCTGTAGGCAAGTCTGTAGGGCATTTCCTTGATGAATGATACGGCAGGGGCCATCTACCGTGGGTGGTGCCATCCCTTGGTAGGTGGTCCTGAGTTAAAAACAAAACTGCTTAAGCCAGGGGAAGCAACCCAGTAAGCAATGCTCCTCCATTGCTTCTGCTTCAGATCTTGCCTCCAGCTTCCTGTCCTGAATCCCTGTCCTGAGTCCCTCAGTGATGGGCTATAACTTGCAAGATGAAATTAACCCTTTCCTCTTCAAGTTTTCGTAATTGTCTATCACACGGAAAATTCAAACAGAGGCGACATGACTCCCGCGATTGCCCCAATCTGTCCCTACCTGCTGAAGCCACCTTCGATGGCAGCGCAGCTCTCAAGGAGTCATAGGAAGCAGCCCAGGCTGTTTCCCCAGCTCTGTAACATGGGACAGTCTGACCCGTGAATCTATCTCATGGAGGTTAAAACCAAAGTAGGGCCATACCCCTGCCCCCAGCACTTCGCACTTCGGAGATTCCATGAAACCACATGAGCAAGTACATCTGAAGCATATGCTTTACCCCTCCCCACAGCGCGTGAGCCCAGAATCCACCCCCTCCTCCATCTGTCCCTGTTGCTTTCATGATTTATGTAATCTTCTGTCCATTAACATATTTGTGTCATGGACTTCAGATACCTGCATGTGCGCCCTGCCAGGCGGCTTTCATCTCCGGCATCCCAAGTGCTTACAACCTGGTCCAAAGATAACTCCCTGGATGTTAATCCATTCCCATAGCACAGCCCCACAGGGAGAAGAGATCAACAGTATTATCAGTGCACAACACCTCTGTCCCATTCAGGGGAGCCCTGTCACAGCCTCTCCTACAGGACGGAGATAAGGGCCAGCAGCGTTGTCACACCTGTGTGTGTTTACTCAGGTCTTTAAAGATAAACACTGTCATTGGGGAGTCAGATATCAGGCAATTATAAAACTTCAGAGACTCCTGAGATTCCTCCCTCTCTCTCTAGTCAGTGATGGATGCCATGAGAATCAGGAACCTTGCCACGAAGGAACTACAGTTCTGTTTGGTCCACAGAGATGTCCACTGGGGGCCCTTTGCCTCTTACTAGGACTGTTTCCCCGAGCAGGTTGTGCAGGCTCTTGGGTGGGTGCTAATGATGAGATGGACATTTCTGGCAGCCCCTTGTTTATGCTTGGGGAACCAGACCGCTGCTCCAGTGTGTATGCATAGCAGAGACCAGGGGCCTTTGGCGTGTTCAGGTGGTGCCTCTCACAGCCTGAGGTGGACAGATGGGCATCTTGGGGATCTGTGTATACCCATGGAGTACAGTTCTGTTCTAACGTTACCTAAGAAGGAGCAAATACCTGCAATTAAGCTTGCTGGAGAGGTTTGTGAAACCTTCACCGTGTCTTCATCAGGTCCTTATGTGTGGGAGACGCCACTTGTCAAGACGTGAGTAGAAAGACAGACACTACTGCAGGAATCACAGGGCACAGCAACCCTAGCTGAGGCCACACTCCTTGGCTCTGCACAGGGTGTGAACCTTTTGAAAGACAGGGTAGAGCTCCTGAGATTTGAGGTTTGGGGTTTCTCCGCAGTGACCATTGTCGGCGAGTCATCCTTTGACAGGAATGGATAAGAAGGGGCCAATGCCTCAGAAACAGAGGTCTGAGTCCCCACCATTGACTTTGGCAGGGATCCAGCAGGTCTTCAGTGAGGGGGTGGGAAATACAGGGAGGAAGACGGACAAAGTCCCTGGGGATCAGGCCTAGAGAAACAGAGGCTGTAAGGTCAGGTGTGGAGGGAGCAGGATGTGCTGCAGCAAGGTGGCAGGGGAGCAATGGGACACAGGAGGTAAGCCTGAGTCACGGGGGCTCTCAGTGCTCCTTTGTCAAGGGCACGCAGTGGCCCAGTGTCTCACAGAGTCTTGAGCACATGTTGCCTCCGGGCTTCCCGACAGAGAGGCCTATCCCACTGTTCACATGACAGCAGATACCAGAAGATGGAGTCATGAAGACTTGGCTCCGGGCGATGTCTGCTGCCACACCATACTGGTTGGGCCTGTGTCAGGGATAATGGGTATTTCTGTGTCTGCAAGTCACGCAATCCCTGTCATAGCTACTTTGCTCTTGTAGCCCCCAAAGTAACCACATACAACAACAGTATGCAATAAATGGCTATGGTTGAATACCAATAAAACTTTATCCATGAAACAGTGGTCCAGATGCCAATCAAGGTGCATTTATAAAATAAACAGTGGGCTAAATTTGTCTGAGAATCCTAGACAGTTGATGGGTGATTGACATCAAAGGAGGCAGGTCCGTAAGGAAGGGGTGGACACATGGTGTTCATGAGGAAGACGAGAGAGTCACAGAAAGTGACAGGGACAGAGAACATGTGCTGGTGGGCACCAGTGGGTTATGATGGTGGCAGTTCGTGGGGTATCAACTCTCCTTCCCTTCAGTCGCTGTGATAAAACACTGGCTAAACCCAATGTGGGGAGGAAGTCATTGCATCTTACACACCACAATCCATCATTGGGGGAAGCTGGGACTCCCACAGGATCTGTAGAGGGAGGCTGCTCACTGGCTTTCTCTCTGCCTTCCTCACAGGCTCCTTAGCTAGCCTCACACGGGGCCCAGGCTACCTTCCTAGGGATAGTGCTGCCCACAGTGGTTAGGGCCTCTCATATTAGTCATCAGTGAGGACAATCTCTCACAGACACGGCCACGGGCCAATCTGATTTGGCAGTTCCTCAGCTGAGGCTCTTACCCTCTAGAGGACTCCGGGTTGTGTCAGGTTCACAGTGAAAGACATCCAGCTTAATTTCAGAACAATTCATCTTTCCAAACAGTGCCTTGCATAATTACAAATTTAGGGTCTTGTTCTGGTTTGAGCACCTTTTACCAAGCCCCTGATACCACCTTTCCTTCTCCAGTGTCCCCAGGACAATTCAGAGTCTGCTCGGAAGGATAGTAAGGTTCTGTCTCCAGCCTACGCTCTCTTGGTGTTTCTCTTTTCAATGTACTTTTGTGCTTTTACCAAAATATCAAGCGTGATACTTTTGGGCGGCTTTCCACCAGAGAAAGTCACAGGGTGTTTGAACGTGTGTTTTCTGTTCTTCTGAAGCTGTCTGCTACCGGTGGGTCATTTCATTAGAATTCATTTTTTGTTGACAGCAAAACACAAGGAGATGGGAGTATTAGAATCAACTTGAGCTTGTGGATTTGAAGCTTTGTATGCATTAGCAGTTCAAAGACAAGCCTTGTTTCTGTCCAATGAGGAGGCCGTTCAAGGACGCAGCTGCTGGTGCCACCAGGAGCCTCGCGTGTACCCGGCGAAGGGCCCTCTAAACACATTACCGTCTTCCGTGTTGCCCTTCCCTCTTTGCGCCACACTTGGCTCAGCTCACCTCTGTGCATCTGCCGTGCGAAGAAAAACGTCTCTTCTCGCTTAAGTGTCTCTTTCGAGCTTCCTTCCTAATTGTTTCACCTCTGCTCAGCAGCCGCATCAAGAAGAATTCTCCTTGTTCACCATTAAAGCACATCACTTGGATTGTAGGATATTAGTGTTGTCACAGGCAAGGGGCCACTGGCTCTCTCCTAAGCTTCTTAAGCTTTTGAGAATACCCAGAAGGTCCCAGGGCATCCTAGGGGTCACCCGTGCTGGGACCCAAAGGCCTGGAGCCTCTTGTAGCTCTTCAAATGCAAATACGAAGGCGGAGCAGCAGTTACCATAGAGGCGGGAGCTTCACAAAGGCCCAGTGGCAGCCTGTCCCCTCTCTCTTCTGGTTCCACTGTTGGCCTAAGCTGTGTGGAGCTGGTGGTAGCCCCCTTGAGGATTAGAAAACACTGATTTAAAATGTCTACTCAGAAGAGCGGCCGGGGCCGTGCAAAGGCTCAGCTGGTAAAGGCAGTTGCCGCTAAGTCTGTAGCAGAGTTGCCTCTTTAGGACCCACCTGGTGGAAGGAGAGAACCAAGTCCCACGAGCTGCCCTCCGACCTATACAGACGATCAGGTGCACAGGCGAGGAGGCATGCAGTCTCTCAAATCCTGCTTCTGTCTCCCTGGGCGTGGCTGGTGACCTAAGGATGAGCCTTATATTTTGTCTTAAATGAAAGGAAGAATGTTATTTCACAATTTGTAAAATTCCCACGAGACTCAAGCTGTAATGTCCCTAAATAAAGGTTGACTTGTGGTAGCCACCCCAAAGATTTCCTGTTCTCTACAGTTCTTTCCGGGATACAGTGACAGAGCCCACGGACATGAATTATCCAGGAACTAACAAAATAACATCGTTACACAAACGGTGCTGCAGCCATTACCTCCACCGTTTTTTGTTTGCTTGCTTGTTTTTTTCCCTCTGTATTTACCCATGGCCAGCTCTGGTCTGAGAATATTAAATGGACCACCTCGGAACTAAACAAGTCATACAAATTCTAGGTGAGCACGGTCCAGTCTCCAGCTGTCTCACTCTATCCTGCTTGGGCATGAGCATCCTTCCCATCACTCAGTGTGTCCGCACTGTATATGCTGCCCACCCATTAGCTGCTTAGTAACTAGCCCTGGCCTTGGATTGGCTCTCCTGGTACCACACTGCTTTTATGTTTGTGTCCTTTTATTGACTAGTGGGCACAAAATGCCAAGGAAGTGATACTGGCCATCTTATTATGCTGTGCACTAACATGACTGTTTGAAATTTATCTTTAGCTGTTCATAACAACTGTGTATATATGTGTGTGTATGTATGTGTGTATGTGTGTGTATGTGTGTGTGTATGTGTGTGTGTGTAATCACTAGTATGTACAGAATGTGTCACTAGCTCCTCTTAAGGCATGCTGTGGGGTATTTGGGATGTCCTTTCATGGTTTGGAGGGTCTTCAGAGGAGAGCTCAGAGGCCTGAAAAGCAGACTCCCCCATTTACAGTCTGTTCCGCGAGGATTTTCCCAGAGTGGCTGGACGTCTTTCTCGCTCGCTCCACAGCTTCTGTGGGTTTGTGCTGAGCATGTCCTGGTACACAGTGAGGCACGTCTGTGGGATTTAGTGGGCTCTGGATCTGCAACGTGGGTGACTTCAGCAGGTCACAAAGACACAAACGCCAGTGGGTAACTAAAGTGAACGGTGGCTGACTGTTTGCCATGAAAGACCCAGGCACAGAAGGAGAGCCGGACAGCTCCCCATCACCCTCCCAAGGACAAGACATTGCATTAAAGATTTAGGAATCTGAGTGCTTGCGCCTGCGCACTGTGGCCACCAGGCCAGGCAGAAGGTCTGAGGCAGGCTCAATGCCTCGGCCTCTCCCTCCTGATACCTCTTTGTTAAGGGCTCCTGGGAACCTAGTCTCCTTTGTGTAGGCATCTGCTTCCAGCTGGAGGTGCAGAGGGTAGTGTGCAAGGCGATGAAGATTTGTCTTGGACCCACTCGGTGCTGAAACTTTCTGGAATCTCTGTCCTCTGGATTATGCGTAGGAGTAGATCAAGTCAGTTATAACAGACCTCTGAGATCAGGGCGAGGGCGTCCTCGTTGGGTGGCGGCCGTGGTGAGCCTCTCTTCTGTCCTCACTCCAAGCCCGGGCTTTCCAGTTGGCTGACTTGGCAGTAATTGAATCTGGAGGTTGAATCCTTATTCTTTAAGAATTGCCAATGGAGCCCTATAATCCTCTCTGGTTCCTCAGTAAATCAGGACTTCGGTTTATTGACGTGTAATTAGATCTGTGTGTCAGCGTGTCAATGCCAGTGTCAACATCACAGGGTGAGTAGCTGATCCTTACAAGATCAGCCGCCCTCCCCCAGTCTCCAGGGATGCCTGTTAACAGAGCCCAGGGGCCTTGACTCCTCTCTGGATACCTGACTCCAGTCCAAGAGCTGCGCGGAGGCCAAAACCTCCCAGCTCCCTGTTCCCTTCCTCCTGCATTCTCATCCTTGGCAGGCACCAGGGACCACGAGGAAGGAGGAGAAGGGACCTTCGGATTACAGTTCCTCATTTCTTCTCTCTGTTGCTCCTTAAATGAAGAAGGTGGAGCACAAATATTGGCGTTCGCTAGTGCCTGAGGTGCCCAGGACCAGATGACCGCTGAGTTTCCTCACGCTGGTTAGTGAGCATTGCTTTTTGGAACACTTCCTTCTTGCATCCTTTTCCAGGCTGAGATGGCCTTGGCAGCAAGTGTTTGTTGCCGACTCTGTCACAGGCTGGCAGGAATGTGCTAGGCAGGTGACATTAGCAGGTCCACAGACAGCGGGGAATGGATTATCGCTGCTGTTCTTAGCCGTGTGGGGCTGAGTACTGACGTTGAACTGACTTGGCGCTTGAGGCCATTCCCTCGTTGCTACCCCAGGGTTTCTGCGAAGCCTTTCATTTCCCCTCATTTCCATTGCATAGTTGGTGTAGCTGTAGCTCTGAGAAGGTCATGATCTGACACACAGCCTGGACCCCAGAGGCACAGACATCTGCTGGATCAAATGGGCTAGGTCCCTAACCACTATGTCAATTGGCCACAGAGGTCTTCTTTTGTGTTCTGGGCATGGATAGTCTTCCAGGTCAGGACAAAGTTGGGTGGACTAGGCCAGACGTAAGAACACTCACCTCCTCAGACTTGGCCCCAGATGGTTCACTGATGGTGGACGTTGGCCCCTTGGTGATTGGCTGTGATTTATCCTGACTCCCATGTTGTTAGCCATACTGTAGACCTTGGCTATCAGGAGGGTCACTGTAGAAGGCAAGGCTGTTACGGCAGTACTAGGGAACAGACGAGGCTCTGGCTTCCCCTTCTTCACAGTGTCTCTGAGCCTAGCAGTGAGGACCTCTCAATCCCTGGAGGAATTCTACCTCTGCCCATTGGTTCCCTTCAGATCCCTGTGTCTGTACTCTGTTTGCTTACTCTAGTAATTTGGTGGCTGACTGTCTAAAACTGTTCTCAATGCAGCCATAGTGGAGCAGGAACTACGGCAGGTTGAGGGGGACATCCGCACAGGGAATTCTGCATCTTCACTGGAGCAGAAAACAGGGTTTAATTTCTAAAATAAATCACACAGATCTCTTACTGAGATTCTCTTTTCTTCTGATTCCATTGCCCCTGTGTGTGGCTAGCCTGAGGAGACCTTCCCTGTAATGAGGGACAAGCGTCTGTGACCTGCTCTAGGTGGGCACTGGAATTCTGTGCGGGACCCTGATCAGCTGAGCCTGTGTAACCCAGGTGTGACTAGGGATGCCAGTGATACCTGAGGCTGGCTAAGAGGAGGCCCCTCCTCCCTGGGTGCTTCAGTGGCTCTGGCTACAAATGGCACAGCCTCTGGCCCGTGGGTCCCCAGCAAGGAGGTAAGCCACCAGTGCATCTGACTCAATTCAAAGAGGCCTTTGAAGGTGCCAGCTGACTGTAAAATGTCACCCAATCAATAAGGAATGCTGCACTGGGTAGAGGAAACCAATGGCATCTCTCATCTTCTTCACTGTGGAGCCACATTGTGACCATTTCATTCCGGGTAACTAAAGAAAGTGTGTGTGTGTGTGTGCATGTGTGCATGTGCTTGCATGTGTGTGCACGTGTGTATGCATGTGTGCGCCTGCATGTGTGCATGTGCGTGTGTGTGCATGCATGTGTGTGTGCACGTGTGCATGCATATGTGCATGTGCGTGCATGTATGTGCACGCGCGCGCGTGTGTGTGTGTGTGTGTGTGTGTGTGTGTGTGTGTAGGGGGTGAGGATGGGGAGGACCATGTGTTAGCATAAATCAGCCTCTCATGAAAAGTGCCTCTGGTCCCTAGCCGATACTCCCAGCTTCCTCTTTCCAGACATCTGTAAGGCTGTAGGCATATGTTCTCCTGCATACCACTGTGGACGTTCCTCACCCGATCCAGGATCCACACATATCGTAGCACGGGCCAGAACTTCAATCCTTTCTGTGGCTGGATAAGCAGCCGGAACAAGAGAGCAGCAAACAGTGACCAGCAAAAGAGCAAAAAGTGTCCTGTGGTGACATTGAGTCGCTAACCTGGCCAGGTTTCAGTGCTTCTGCAGCAGATGGAACCTGCTCATGTCCCCCAAGGGATTCAATGTGGATTCACGGGTTCTTCACCACACAACGCAGGAGACACGCATGCTCACATATTCTT
This sequence comes from Alexandromys fortis, assembly GCF_014885135.2. Classification (NCBI taxonomy): domain Eukaryota; kingdom Metazoa; phylum Chordata; class Mammalia; order Rodentia; family Cricetidae; genus Alexandromys; species Alexandromys fortis. Next base: position 29,104,889 of record NW_026067909.1, on the reverse strand, counting down.
AAGAGCCAAAAGACAAGGCTTTGACACGCCTACCTGGACAGACACGTATATTGAAACCACAGTCACAGGAAGAAATTCTGATCCACATTCCTTTTGCCACATGGGATAAACCGGACTCAAAAGGACAAATGTGGACTATTCCATCTATGATGCCCATGGTGGGGCAGAGGCAAGACCGAGGCGTGGGAGCGGATCACAGAACATGTCATGGGAGCGGGGCCCAGACGCAAACTCCGATCACTCTGTGCACAAGTCAGAAAGTGGGGATCCCCGTGCGTCTGTGTCCGGCTGGCCCGCGCAGCAGCTGCTGCGCTTCTCACTGTTCCTCTCTCTCTCCACCCTGGGATAAAGGAGGGGCAGCCGAGACCCCTGGTCACAGTGTCCAGGGCTGACATCACCAGTCAGTGCGACTCTAGATCTCACTGGGCTCTGTGTTGTGGGAGACACAGGGACCGCTACAGCCCTGGGGGTGCAGAGGGGAGGAAGAGGGCACTGCTCATGATCTGAACATCACATGCTCAGGTCAGTGCACACTCATGAGATGGGATGACTTTTTTTCTTTTGCCTTTTTTTTTTTTTTTTTTGAGACAGGGTTTCTCTGTAGCTTTAGAGCCTGTTCTGAAAACTAGCTCATGTAGACCAGGCTGGCCTCGAACTCACAGAGATCCGCCTGCCTCTACCTCCTGAGTGCTGGAATTAAAGGTATGCGCCATCACTTCCTGGCTGAGATGGGATGGATCGTAAAGGAAAGCCCCGTGTGTGGTCTGGGAGTCAGATAGACGTAGAGACAGTCCCTCAGGCCCCAGTCACTGCACTGGGGTCCTGGGGCTCAGGGGTCAGAGGCCAAAGCCTTTGGGGGCCAATGAAGCCCATCACCTGATGAAGCTTTGTACCATCTGGACCAATCTTCTTGGGAGACAAGTTTTGCATATGGGAAGATGTGGGAGGTTTGGACAGCACCTAGCTCCTGAGGCTGCTCTTCCTGAGGAGGGCTCAGCTCTGCTGGCCCTGGGCCTAGGGAGACTCACCCCTCAGGCTGTAACACTCATTTGTCTGCGGCGCCATCCTGCTGAGGGACAAGTGGGACTGAAAACATGTTTGCTATGATTTCAGGACAGGTGTCAAAAGTTAGGATGGGGTTGTCCTGGGTAGTGCCTCCCCCCCCCCCCCGCCCTCATCCGAAGTGACCGGTGTCCTTTTGTAAAGGAGAAGCTTGCACAGCAGAGGCACACAGGGAATACATGGAGAGAGGGTTGAAGCTATGATCTCACCGTCCCAGAGACGTCCATCACCAAGAGAAGCTTAGAAGGGCCTCCTTAGGGCTCAGAGAACACAGACTGCAGGGTTTAACCTCTGACTTCTGGGCCCAGGAACTGTTTAAATCACCTAATCATCTGTGAAAGGAGATGCCCAAACCTGAGATCCTCCAAGACCGAAGCAGCCATACCTGTGCATGGGGCTGTAGCCAGGGCCACCTGCTTCTCCAGCCTGTTGCTGGGTTGTGACAACAGCCCTCTCTCTTGCTTTCATGCCTGCCAAAACAGAGGAGACCATGTTTAATAAAAGGAAGTCATTTCGGGCTTTTCCCCTGTGTGGAAAGTTCTACAGTCAACCCGCGGCGTTCATTCTCTCACTGTTTTCCTCTGACTGTGAGATTCAAATCTCAGGTTCCAAAAGCTTCTTTGGAAAACCGAATCCGGTGACAGGAAAGGTCAGAGAGCTGGGGAATGACTGGTGATTAGTTTACAGTTGTTATGATACCGGCTCCACAACAATGGAATTAGTCTTTAGAGAGAGAAATTAAAACGTAGTTTGCCCCCGAGGGAGCTGTGGGGTTCGGCGAATTAGTTATGATGATTCTCCTCCTTGGGACAGACGTGGAGCCCCAGGGCGCCTCATTGTTTAATCAGGGCAGTATCGTTGAACTGATTAATCTCGCTTCCCCTGAAGAGAGATGCTTGCCTGCCAGGCCTAGGGATGATTCCCACTCTGCATAACGCCAGTGTTATAGCTTCTGGGGCTCTGGGCCTCCGAGCTGGGTTAGGGGAGGGGAAGGAATGGATGGAGCAAGGCGAAATGGGCTGGGATGAGATATGGCCTACCCACCACGAAGCCTTCTGCTTTGGGTCTGCCCCTATGTCCTTGTGTTTGCTTCGAGCATAACCCACAGGCTGCAGACGTTCTTCTCTGTTTCTGTGACTGGAGCCCAGAGAGGAAGGTGGACAGCTAGACAGGTCTGAGAGGTGAGGGTCTTCCCAAGGACATGGCTGACTTTAACTGAAGCCTGAGCCCTGGAAGCTACCAAATAGGTGGACTCAGCCAGGGGGAGGAAGGATCTTTGACTTGTGAAGCTCCTAACTTGACTCGCTCTGGGTATCTTTGTCACCAAGATCCACAGATCCTTCTCTGACGCCACCAGCAGCAGCCTGAACTCGGGGATTACGGATGTTAAAACATTCCTATTTCATCATCCTGTTCAGGAAGCTGGGTGGAGCAAACCGTTCCTTACCCATGGGGCAAAGGTGCTGAAAAGTGTTCCATCATTTCCTCTGGTCAGGAAATGCTCACTAGATACACTGTATTACATCACAGACAGTCCCTGAAAGTCAGCGACGAGGACCGTTAGGCTACACTCAATAATCAGTAACATCTCAGTGTCCCTGTGTGCCTGGGTAGCAGCTGGAGGCCTTCTGTGAATCATGTTTGCGTGTGTGCACGCGTGTGTGCCTTCGAGTTGAAGGAGAGGAAAAAGCTAATCCACAAGGTAAAAATGCAAGTTGGTACAAGTAAAACTATCCTCACTTTTAACCAAGATGTGGTCAGAGGTTGTGAGAAGGAGCCGGTCAGTAAGATGTGGACGTCTTCTGTCTCCCTCCGCAGACTCCAGGGCTGCGCTGTCACCTGGCCGCGGCAGGAGTCATTTATAAAGTGGTCCAGGCAACTTCAAGATCTTGTTGTGTTTGGGTGGTACCCCGCTCCCCTGCCCTTGACCTTGAAGAGGCTTCTTTGAGATCTCTTCGGTGGCAAACGGGGAGAAGGCGTGCACATTTTCAAAGAGGAGAGAGCGGTTCTCTGTCAGGTTTCTTTGTAAGACAATTAAGCAATCCCGGAGGGTTCACTACTCTAGCTACTGGGGTAAAATTTATATTGAGAATCGTTCTATTTATGGAATATGTGATCTTTTAAGATGCTGCTTATCTTGCTTTATGAGAAAAACATAAAACCTCTTTCAACAACAAGACACTTTTAATGGGGCGAGCCACCCAGTGTGAGTGTGTGTGAGTGTGTGGGGGGGGGTGAGGTGCCAACAGGTGTCCTGCATATTAGCATATTTGTGATGGAAATGCTGTCCTCCCCCCCCTCCCCGCACAGGAAATCCCTTAGTTCTCTGTTCTCCTGCAACTGGTGGCTTTGCCCTGTGGATGGGGAATGGACACAGCACCTCAGGGAGCACCGATACTTCAGGCACAAATAGAGAAGGTTGGAGCATCATGAGCAAGTACAGGAGCAGGGAAGCAGGGGCTGGGTGAGGAAGGCCACGGAAGGAGGCTGCAGGGGCATTATGGGGAGACAGATGCCCAGAGGTCAGAACCAGGGCAGAAAGACCCATCAGTGCTGAAGACTTCCCCATGCTTCTTGTCTGAACTTGGAGGCGGCTCCCCAACCCAAAACAGACTGTGCTATTTGCTTTCAAGGCTGCTGTGGGCTCAACAGAACTGCAGGGAGGCGCTTATATGCTCTGGCCCTCAGGTGCGCAGCTTGCAGAATTACAAGGGTCAAAAGCACAAATTTTACCTGCTCTGCTTAGGCTGTAAAGGAGCCAAGATGGGGAGTAACAGGGAGCTATGATTTATACTTTGATAACTTAAGTGAAATAAATTGATAGTTTCGTAAGGGGAAAAAAATGACCACGTCTGTTCCCACAGACTCTAAATGCTATTCCGGTGAGAAATTTCAACAAATGGGACAAAGATAAAATCAGCTGGTCATTAATACAGAGTTTAACACCCGTGAGAGGCCGTGAGCACAACCTTGTGTTAGGCATTACTGCATGATTTACCGTGAGCACTGTTCCTCTTGTGTAAAGACCTGAGTCAGCTGAGAATCACAACTCCAGTGTGTGCTAAGAAAAGGCAGGGGAAAGACAGAGGGCCTGAACCACACCCAGGCCGCCCAGAGTCCTGCATGGACCCTAACTCATTCTCAGGTGGCCAAGGACACTGAACCACACTCAGGCTACCTAGTCAGGCTACATGACCAAAGTGTGTACTCCTGGGTCCTGCCCTTTTGCCATGTGATCTCTGTCACTATAGTTACTTGTTTATTTAACTCTACATTTGTGGGTTTATAGAAAGAACCTGTTCTCATGTCTGGTCGCTAGAGGGTTGAGTGAAAAGATTGGATAAGGAACACACAGGAAAAATGAGCTGGTTTGTTTATTGTGACGCTGAGACTTGAACCCAGGACCTCACACGTTCCAGGAGAGCATTCCACCTCTGAACTGTATGTCCACCGGGGTCACCCTAAGTTGCCCAGGCTAGCCTTGAACTCATTCGGTTACTGACCCAGGCTGGTCTTGAACCTGTGACCTTTCTACCTCAGCCTCCTAAGTTCTAGGATTACAGACCTGCACCACTAGGGACAAGGTAATTGTTTTCTAAAAGAGAAAAAGGTGATTCTAGCAAATCTTACAGTGTTTTGACTCAGTAATAGAGACTCCTTGAGCCTTAACTAAACACAGCCACCACTTTCTCCATGGGCTAAGTCAGACTTATGGAAACAGAATGAGATCATCTTGAGCATTAATTAACACAAGCTTCAGAAGGGTTGATTAGACAGTCCAAGTCCAGCTGATACGCAGCAGAACCGAGGTTTGAGCCGAGGCTGGCTGAAGCAGAATCCTAACTGTGGGGCACGACCCTCATCTCTGAAGCACAAGAGGGATTTGAGCTGCTGGACTCCCATGCCCTTGTACGCAGTTCCCTGGACCCTGAGACAAGCTGCTTATGCTGCAAATCTCCAAGTGTCACCCTGTGCGGCGTGGTTTTATGCCAATTTGATACAAGCGAAAGTCATCAGAGAGGCAGCAACCTCAGTTTAAAAAGTGCCTCCAAAGATCTGGCTGCAGGCCAGTCTGTAGGGCATTTCTTAAAATTAGTGATTGATGGGGAGGGCCCAGCCCATTGTGGATGGTGCCATCCTGGGGTGGATGGCGATCCTGAGTTCTGTAAGAAAGCAGGCTGAGCAAGTCATGGGGAACAATCCAGGAAGTTGGGTTCCTCCATGGCCTCTGCACCAGTTCCTGCCTCCAGGTTCCTGCCCTGTTTTTGAGCTCCTGTTCTGACTTCCTTTGATGATGAACAGTGATGTGGAGGAAGTACAAGCCAAATAAACCCTCTCTCCTCCTTAACTTACTCTTTGGTCATGGTGTTTCATCACAGCAATAGAAACCTTGATTAAGACAGATCTTGTTTGCTGGCGATGAGCATCCACCTTCCAATGGGTACCGTGAAGTCGCCTAGGATGGCCACTGGGAGGGACTCTCCCAGCAGAGGAAGTGAGACACAGAAGCTGGCTAAGAATGTTGGGTTTGGGCACAGCCCCCTCAGAGAGTGAGTCACCCACCCAGTCAGCCTTGTTTAGGTTGTTCTCTGTCTTAAAATTTCCACCGAGATGTAGAGGAAGGCTCAGCACTATAAAGGATGACGAGAACCCCAAGCCACAGTGGGGACATTCATGAATCCAAAATCCCTCAGCTGTAATTGAGAGAGCCACTAAGTGATTCGTGATTGATGGGAGAGGGCCCAGCCCATGGTGGCTGGTGCCGTCCTTGGGCTGGGGATACTGGGTTCTATAAGAAAGCAGGCCAAGCAAGCCATGGGGGAACAGCCAGTCTCTCTGTCTGTCTGTCTGTCTATTTCTCGCCTCTCACTCCCTCTCTGCCCCTCCCTCTTTTCTTCCTCCTCTGCACCTCTCTTAAACACACACAAAACAAAAGACAACCCGAAGATCTTTGCAAAGTTCTCAGTGTTCGACGGCGAGAGCTTTGCACGTTCAAACATTTTAAGCCTTTGTGTCCTCATGAACATTTGTGTCTGAAGGTCCAGGGCAAAGTTGCTCTGATGCTCAGGGCTCTGGAGCGTCTCTGAGTTGCTTACCAGAAGAATACTTTATATAAATTGGGAGGAAAATGTGGAGGCTCCATTTTTTTTTCTCTCTCCATGGGATGGAGAAATTTCTTTTAGCTTGCTTGAGCTCTCCCTGTTTGAGCTAACGGGAGAAAATGACTTCTAGAATAAGATGGTGACAGATCATCACTCAGAAACCCCTGCGACGGCCATGCCAACCAACCCTGCGTCCTAAGGACACATGGCCTCCCACAGTCCTGAGAGCCGCTGCCCTTGTTCTCCTTCTCTTTCTCTGCGCCGCTGTGAGGGCTGGGGCAGATTTTGGTTCGCATGAAGTGCACAGTGTTAACTAGGTGACATATGGGTGGGGGGACACTCCTGCTTGTCCACTGCAGCCAGGGGGGCCGTTTCCATAGCGATAAGAAGCAGAAGTGCTCACGCAGCCTAATTGGTATGCATCCCAGGTTCGGGTTCATTGTGCCTGTACTAATGACAGGGTTGTCTCAATAATAAGGATGGTGCACACTGGAAAAATTCGCTGCCTTCGTATATTTTTTCCCTGGCAGAGAACTACTTAGAGACCGTAGTCAGTAAGAAGAGTGACTGGCAGGCTTAAGGGGCTGCTTAGCAGCATATGGGGAAGGCTGGTGCTCCGTGCCACGTGCATATGCTGCCATTAAACTCCAGCTTGGCGCTTTGTGTGCTCCTGGTCGCATGCCAGCAAGCCCACCTGCTGCAAGAATACTTATAAAGCCCAACTCAAAAGTGATTGAAAAGCTCCTAGAATAAACTGTAATAACACAGTAACACAGTGCCTCACAGATGGGACATAATTGCGAGCTAAAGTGTACAGCCTCTGCGGTAATGAAAACACGAGCCATTAAATTAAAATCACAAGGGAAAAAACGATAAAAGTCTGTTGATTTTTTTTTTTAGTTTTATTGCAAAAACTTCAATTTTCCTGCCCTCATTAATCAAATACCATAAAACTATAGTGTCACTTTGTTGTGGGGGAGATGCAGGCAATTAGAGTGATGAGTGTTGATTAAAATGATGTAACTTTGGTTGTTTGCTTGCACGGATAAGTTAGACCCTCTGTAACTGGAGCCTGGGGCTTCTGACATCCATACATCCGCTGGCAGACACAGCCTCTGGAATCTGCCAGGATGTCTTCTCGAGGCAGAGGCCATGCAGGCAGAAGAGCTTGCCTCTATTTTCAATATCAACACATTTAAAGTAGATACTTTCTCCCTCCTCAGCCACTCTTTTTCTGATACACTAGTGATTTTTTTTTTTACTTTTCTTTTTTATAATTGAGAGACTTGCTAAGCTATGTAAACACAGGAACTCCCTGAGCCTCATCAATGCCATTGTAATTAGTGCTGGGCCAGGCTTGGAGCTGCGGGCTGGCACCCGGGCAGGCTGAATGGGCTCGGCAGGGCTCCGAGACGTCGCCCCTCAGCCGCCAGTGGCCCCCCCAGCATCATTGTTCTGCTCCTGTCTGTGGGTGGGCCTTCGAGGAGAAAGAAACATTTGTCACGGCTGTACCCAAGTAAACAGCCTTGAAAAGACTTTCTTCATTTCTGATTGTGTGTTTCTTTGCTGCTCCTCAGGGCAAAGTGGGCTGATTCCCACCCATTTAAAGAAGGAAAGAGCAGGAGGCAGAGTTGCCCTCCCTAGGAGCGAACAGAGGCAGGTGGTGGCTTGGTGTGTCCCCTACCCCGCCCTGCCCGCTCCGAGACAGACTCTGACAGCTGCCATGCTTTTCCTGTCCCTTCACCTTTGTGGCAAAGGACACCTGGGCTGTTTCTCTGAGCATGTCTCCTGCTCTGAGGAGGGTCTTGGCAGTCACTAGTGGTGCTGAGGAAACGTTCACCCCAGGGCCCACCCCTTCACAAGCTGCCTGGCTGCACAGTCCCTGACAGAGCCACATCCTGCAGCTGTGGGGATGCTGGGGACAACAGTGGGGGGCGGGCTGCAAATCATACACAGAAGTGTTACTGACACTGTCAATACAGACCAGCGGGCCTGAGCAGGCCGGATGACAGAGTCGGGAGGGGAAGACAGTGTAGGCAACACTGACTCAAGCCTTTCTCAGGGACAGGAACAGTCTAGGACATCATCATCATCATCATCTTTTTTTTAAAAAAGAATAAGTCATTTCTGAGTGGGCAGATGACAGGTCACATGGGCCCATACTAGGTCATTCAGCTATGGTGGCCCAAGAACAATGGAATAGCCAGGTCTAGGGGCTGACTGACCCACAGGCTGTCTGCTAATGTCCTGAGTGGACCAGTTTGAGTCAGCTCAATGTACTGCGTTGTAAGCTGGTCTTCCTATGAAGGGGCCTTCTCTGTGACCATCCCAGAACTGATGCTGTACTGTTCTTCAAAGTGAGGACTTCAAGGCTGGTCTGTGGAGACCTCCGTTGTCTACCTGACCTGGGGCAATGGCACTGGGGACACACAGCAGCACTTCCCAAACCCTGTGTGTCCCAGGCCCTTTCCAGGCAATCAGCATCCCATGGTTGTCTATGTCATGGTAAAGGTGGCTAGGGCCAAATGTCCCTGCTGTGGCCCAAGCAGCTCACTGGCTCCTGCTGAATGGTCAGCTGAGTGGTCATGGCCAACAGGAAGAAGACAGGGGACTCTAGTAGGCCAAGTCGGAGTAGAATGTGGGGAGGGGACCTGGCTCTGACGTACTCATGAGTAAGAGGTGATGTTCTTGTCACATGTGGTAGTTGGTTAAGTAGAACTGTTGAGCCCCTTTGGCTGTGAGGAGAGGGGACCATCAGAGGATCCCTCCAGCTGACTGCTGTGAGGCTGTGACTAGTTGTTGAACGCATTGTGTCTTCTGCCACAAAGGGAAATATGGCAAAATACAATATCCCCAAATGCTTAACATGACATGTATTGGCAAAAATTGTATGGACAAAGAATGACAAAGCCATTGTTGTGGTTAAGCAGCTCATTTGTTGGAAGTGTAGACAGGGTCCTCCTTGGCTTAGATCTCACATCAAGTCCCTCTGTCCCCTCTGACGTTTGGGAGAGCTGGTTGGAAACCAGTGTGCATTGCCAAAGCAAGGAAGCATCTAAATGCACGGGTCTGTTGTGATCTGAAAGGAGGGGTGGATGAGCCACGGCCGGGAGTGATTTCAGGTCACCTGGGACCTCGTGAGTGCAACTTCTTTTCTATTCCTGGGTTCACTGTGTGACCCGATTGTAGAACTACTTACTGACGGTCACTCCCACCTGAAATTCCACCCAGAGATCCAGCTGTGGGGTGGGACATGTGAACCACGTAAGTCACGTGGAGGCACACGGCACCGGGAGCTCACACATCCGAGTGCTCCTGAGCTTTTGCTTGGGGTACGTTTAGGAATATTCCTCATAAACTCTTGCTTAGAATGTGTTTCTCATATGGAGGAGTCTTACGGTCTACTGCCTGAACTAGCAGGGCACCTGATTTTTTTTTATTTAAAATCAAGCATTTGTGACTGGTCCAAGGAGCACCCTGACACGAGGGTGAAGGGGTATGAGGCCCCCTTCCACTGTGATGAGAACACAGCCATTTCCATGCCTGGGCTTTCCATGCTCGAGGGACTGATATCTGGCTTAATCACGTGTTCCCCACTGTGGCTCATCAGACAACCTTTAACTTTAGCAAGTCAGCAAGACGCCAGCCATGACTGCAGCCAGGCCAGGGGCCCCTTGTCATGGGGTATGGAGTCTACACTCACTGACTGCGGAAGGGTCTCTGACTACAGAAAGACCCTTCTCTGGTCTTCCAGAGTTTTAGCTACCTCCTTTGAAGGTGAGCCTCCCTACCTAAATTAACGGTTTGGAAACTTCCTCACAGACATGCCCAGAGGTTTGTCTTCTAGATGAAGCTGCATTGGTCAACTCTAGCTGTCAGTTAAGCAGCACAGGCACTCCCCTCTCTGCTCTCGTCTTGATTTTTACTTGACATCTTGATTCCCCAACACCGACAGGTGTCCAGAATGCTGTGCGTCAAGAGGCGTCTCCCTCTCTTGGCTCCAGCAAACTCTGGGGTTCTGAAACCCTACGATCTGAGATTATAGATCACAGGCAGCGTCCCTAAGGCTGAGTTTATACTGTGTTCTCTGCCATCACCAAAATACAGTACCAAAACTCAATCCTCCAGATCTCTCTGGATCACATGGCTGTGCCAACATTTTGGAATGAAGGGGTCCCCTTGGCAGTGGCAGGGAAATTGGGCAGAAGAGACTGAGGGGTTGGGTAAGATGAAAGGGGCCCGTGCCCAAGACAGCCCAGGGAGCCTGTGGACTAGCGACCATATGGAGGTACATGAGGCATCTGGCAAGGCACAGAGCCTTCCAATTCCAGTTGCCACGGGGAAGGGTGGGGTCCTCTCCTGAGGACAAGGAACAGACTATGGATCAAGCCTCTTTTCTGGAAGATTCCAGGACGCCTCTGCGTTGATGTGATGGGGTACCCTGCAGCTCCCAGGGGCAGAACAGCAGTTACTTTTCTTTCTTGGCTTCAATTAGGCTTCCAACCACGACGTGAGCGTCCTCCACCACAACTCTGGCAATTAGTGTGCACGGGAGAAAGTTGCAGGGTGGCTCGGGCAGGCCTTTATGTGGTGCTCGGCCGGGGTGGGGGCCCTCTTTCTCTCCAGCGAGACACAAGCCTGAATGGGGGATGTCATTAGGCCCTCATTCCTCCAGTGCGGCTTCTCTTTAGAATAACAAAAACACATCAGTGGTAAGTTTCAGTGTTATTTTTAATAAAAGAAAACCCTTTAATTTACATATATTTAAGGCTAAGTAAATGAAAATGCATTATGTTACCACTGTTCCCTGGGATAATGAACCCAGAGGGTTCGGAGCAGCCATTTGCTTTCAAGCCCCACACACCCCCAGCTCAAGCTTGCCGCTGGGTGAGGGAGGGATGTGGGGCCACACTAAGCTGCTTTGTGAGTGGAGCTTGCTGTGCCTCAGTTGTAGACTTTGGAGAACTAACGTCTTCTGTGCCAAGCAACCGCCCAAGCTTAGGTTAGCGCTCGCCTGCTGAATCAGAGCCTACAGCAGGGTGAACCATGAAGGGATGGGTGGCACACCTGATCCTCTAGATGCAGGCTTCCATGCCACCTTTGTGAGGCCTAGGAACAGGGCTCAGGCAACAAAGAAATCATGCATGTATACACATGCATGCATGAACATGTTCATATGTGTACACATACGTGTTCTCACTATGTAGTACCTGAAGACATTTATGTGAGCATATTTGGATGCATAAGCAGGCCCATAATCAAATATTCTTATGCACACACGTGTATGATCACATGTCCCCACTTATGCAAAACCCAAACACAACAGTGCATGTACACTTACATACACATTTGTGTGTACACACATGCACCCATTTGTGTGATACCCAGTTATGTATACAGCTGTTCACATGTATGTACACAGACCCCTTTGTGATACATGAGCATATGTGTTTGTTGACATGCATGCATGCATTTACACAATGCATGTACACACCTACAACGTATTTACATGTGTATCCGCTTGTGCCAAACACACTTACGTATACACATGTACTATGAACATGCACTTCGTTTCTTTGTACTGCTTTATGAATTTTATCTTTCATTTTTTTTGTATTTATTTATTTATTTATTTATTTATTTATTTATTTAAGATTTCTGTCTCTTCCCCACCGCCGCCTCCCCGAATTTTATGAATGAAACTGTTTTTCAGAGTTTGTCTTGGATCTGGCACCCCTGTCGTTTGTAGCTCTCTTGATGGACTGGGTCTTGAATGTCATCCAAGACAGGAGGGTCACACATATAGCACGAGCTAAGCACATGGCCTCCAAGGGGGAGCAGTGTGGATTGTAGCAGGAAGCAATGGCTTCCTTCACTGATATGTAATGGGCTCTACATGGGGTCCTGCCTCACCTCTGTAATTATGGGGAGTCATCCCTCACCTCTGCAATTATGGGGGTTTCAGCCCACCTTCCTTGACTCTGCTGTGGGGTGCGGCTGAGCGGGTGGGAAAGCCACCAGAGCTCCCTCAGTGCTTCACCGGGTTCCCCCGATCTCTTTAGTTGAGGTCCCTCTGCAGTGGGCCACAGCCTCCTGCACAGACCGAATGTCCGGTGCCTGCGCACAGAGGCAGTGGGACCAGCCCTATCGAGCCCTGAGCCCTGAGGAATGTGGCCCTGGCTCCTCAGAGAAGCAGATCCTCTCTGGGCTCCAGGAGCAGGGCTGAGGAGGGCCAGGAGCAAGCTTGACATTCCTGCTTCCACAAGGACATGTTCCTTCCTTTCTCTGTTTCTATTTTCTCCAGGTAATCGGGTGATGCGAAAAGAAGCAAGATAAGGGTATTGTGTGACTGACAAGATTCCGATGATCCTGTCTGTGAGGAGGGAGGGAGTCTGGTCTCCAAACCCACCAGTGGTCAGGGAGAAGGTCCCCACTTCTGCCCCTGGGAGTGGGAGCTGGAGCTTTTCTTCAGCTGTGATCATTTTGTTCTCGAGGTGATAAAAACACCACTTGGTCAGGACCCCACTTTCTAGCTCAGTGGTGACAGTCTTAGTACAAATGCCATCTGTCTCTATGTAAGGGCACTGTCCTGGCACATGGACAACATTTTGGCTGCGAGTTTTGAACTGGACTGATAAGGTCCACTCCTGTTTCCAAAAGCCTGTGACCCTCAGACGTTCATGAGGTGCGGTTGTCCCCTCGGTATCTCTCTGGGAAGCAGGACGCATTGAGTTACGATGAGCAGTGTGCATGCCTGCTCACATGGCCAGCTTGGCATGGAGTCTTGTTTGGAGTCATGTACAGACATTTACCAAACAGCATATGGCAGCAAGCTGCTGCCTTCGTGCCCACGTGGAAATCGCAACAGCTCTGTGATCCAGAGAGCTTGAACCATGACGGGTAGCACAATTCATAAAAATCCAGAGACAGACATTGAGGTTCAACCTGAAGGTCAGAAAAGTAAAACAGTGCAACTGTGTCACTCTCTGAACCTCAGGCAAGCTCCATCCATCAAAAATACAAATGAAGTATCACTCCACTGATGCTCAGGATCCAGCATGTGGATGGTGTTATATATTTGCACGTAGAGGCGAGGAGGGAGCATGCATTTCTGTTGAGACAGCTTGGACAGGGACAAGTTCCTTTAGCAGAGGCGACATATCTGATTTCTTTTTGTTTCTAAAATAGACCAAGTCAGATGCGGCTTGTTGAGTTGACTTGCTACAAGACAGTGCAGACCTGTGAGCCCAGACCCAGTGGCTGTCAGTCTTTCCTTCTGTTGGGAGAGCTGGTTCTCTGGCTTCACTTGTGTATTTGGTCTCTGGTTACAGATGCCAACGCCGAATGTATTATTTAACCTTTCTGTCGCACGAAGCAACTTAGAGAAGAGTTCACCTGGGCTTATGATTATAGAGGATCAGAGTCCACACTGTGGGGGTGGGGAAAGGACGGCAGTGGCAGGGGGAGCAGGAAGCCAAGGGCCCACGTTTTGAACTGCAAGCCCAAAGCACAAAGAGGCAGCTAGAAATGGCGGTCTCTTGAAGCGTGGTAGCAGTGGCATCCTTCTAACAAGGCCATACCATCTAAGCCTTCCGGGATAAGTCAGGGACCAAGTATTCAAATAAACAAGGTTACGGCAGAGAGGCGGGGAGTGGGGGAACAACTCACTTACACCCCCACAGTCAGCTCAGCAGGCGCACTATTCTGAGCTCCATGGAGCTTGGGTATTGGGAATGACCCTTTGCCTTTTCTTCTGTGGATTCCCCTTAGCGCCTGATTCTGACTTGGAAGCTGGCCTTACCCCTACCTGTAGTGATATTTCATTTGTATTTTAATAAATAAAGCTTACCTGAAGATCAGAGAGTGAAACGGCCCCACTGGTCAGCCTTACAGAGCAGGCAGTGGTGATGCACACCTCTAATCCCAGTAGCCACACTAGTTTACCATAGAAACCAGGCAGTAGTGGTGCATGCCTTTAGTCCCAGCACTGGAGAGGAATAAAAGACGGGAGGAGATGGCTCTCAGACTCAGTCTTGTTCTGAAATCCCTGGAGGAAGGGTCGCCATTTTGGACAGTGGCTGGCTGTTTTGCTTTTCTGACCTTCAGGCTGAACCCTTCTGTCTGTTTCTGTGTTTTTAATTAATCGTGCTACACACACCCAAGCACACCCTGGAGGGAGCCATGCATGAGGAGAACTGTGGGGAGGAGTCAGGCAGGAAAAACACAGCTTTGGCCCAAGCACCAGGTTCTTCTCCTGCATGTGCCCAGGACTCAGGAGTGGGGGTAGAGAACACAGAGGAAGATGCTGCAGACCATGAGCATGGTCTTCCCAGTGTGGGGGGATAGCGACGTGGGGGACACATTGGAGCCGCATTGACTCAGACCATGAGTGTTGTCTTAGGTCTTCCCAGATGTGTAGGGATAGAGACTGGGGAGGGGGCACTGACTCAGATCCACTACCCCTTTTTCCTAACAAGTCCTCCTGACGCCGTCTTTCCCACAGTGTGAATGTTTGCTGTGGTTCCCCCCAAAAAAGGTCATTTCACCCATGCAAGCCTGGTGAGGATGGAGGTGTTTCTCTTTTTGTCACGGCCCTTCCAGGGTACTTCAGTGTCTGCGCGCAGGGCCTGCTGCAGGGAGAAGGACAGGTGACATTGTGGTTATGGGTACGGTCTCTTCGGTGCATCTCCCGGGGACCACTGGGTGATAATGTTGAAGTATACACTGGGATATGGCTCAGTGACAGACACTTGCCTCGTGGCACAAGGTCCTGAGTTCAACCCCCAACCCTGAAATGAGGAGAAAGGGGCCAGCTATCCTCCGAGAGGGCTCATTGCTTCATAGCTTGGGTTTTGAAGTGGTTTTTCACAGGACGGGCTCGCTTTACTGTGAGAGGAATTATCACATTAACTATTTGTGTGGCTGTTTTCCTACACCCAAGACAAAGCGTTCATGTAAAGACGTTCTTTAGGTTCCATAAAGGGTAACATTCTGGAAGAGCTAGCCTGGCTCAGTGATGAGCCCCCCACTCACTTCCCTGGGGGACCTCGTAGCTGTCGGAAGCGCAATGGAACTGTCAAAAGCACATGAAGTCAGCTGTGCAAACGGGGGAACAGAAGTCACGGCTCCCTTTGTTCTGTGACAGCGGGAAAATCTTAAACTTTTCATCAAAGAGGAAATAAAATTCCAACACTTGCACACCTAAGTAGCGGGGTTCATCCCTCCCCACTCCTCACCACCAACACGGAGCAAGCTTGCCAGCCAACAGCCCTGTCAAGATGGCAGCCATGGACCTCATCTCGCTTACCTCCTTGCTCTTGGAGGCTCTGTCTGGGTCTCATGCCCAGAAGACTGGCTTTGCAGGACACACATTCTGAGGGAAGACCCTGATTACAGGATAGAAAACTATGTCAGCTTCATAAGGGACTAGAGGAGCAGCCACGGAGACTGAGGCTGTGGCGAGGAATTTGAAGGTTCAACTCTCTGTCCTTCCCTGCCTAGCGTTTCCTAGGTCCTCACAGAGGGTGGTGGGTCTCCTTAGGTATCAGTCTGTGTGCCATGCCGGAAGGATGGAGGAGAATGAATGGGCACCTTATCGTCACTGGTTTCCAGCAGCCCCAGGAGTTTTCAAGGGGCAGCTTTGCCAAGAGCCCCACCTCCCGCAAGCCCTATGTTGTTGAGCTGTGGTGGGACCACACCGTCAGCATGTGTCCCCACATCGGCCTGGGGGCCAGAACCTTGAGTGTCTGCTATGGCCCCTGGGAGTTCCACCTCCACGCTGTCAGCATGTGTCCCAGCAATGGCCTGGGGGCCAGAACCTGAGTGACTGCCGTGGCCCCTGGGAGTTCTACAGTGGCATCTCCTTGCTGTTTTGGTGTGTCTGAAATCCACACAAAGATCCAGAGAGCTATGGAGCTGCTGAAGGGACACCCCACCCTCATGCCTTCGTCTTAAAGGTTCTTTCAAGAGCCAAACAGTGCGGCAGGGCTGGCAGCCTGTGGACAGTGGGTGTGGAGGAGTGGCAATATCAGCCAGCCATGGCATCTTTTTCTTCTCTTTGCTTTGAGTCACCAGCCCTGTCCCCAAGTCCTGGATAAGAAGCAGCGAGCAGACCCAGTGGAAGCAGAAAGCTCAAGGAAGGAGGACTGTTCTAGAACACAGGCTGAGGCATAAGACCCAGGGGCATTTGGGGTTCCTCCTCTGTTCCTAGTAAAGGAGGTGGGGAGCACAAGCAAGCACATAGGTCCCTCCCACGAAGGCCACTTCAGGTCCTTCCTTTCCTCTGTGGCCTCAGGCTCAGGGAGCAGAGACAGATCACAGACTGTCCTGCAGAACCCGTCCTTGGTCTGGTTCAGCTGGGGCCCGGCAATGTGGAATGGAGAGAGATCACACCCTCTACCACCGGGGTACAGTGACAGGGAGCTAAAGATACCCACGGGGCCTCAGCTGAATTTGACGGATAAATAAACCCTCAGGGTCATTTACCAAAGGGAATGTGTGAGATTGTGCAAATATTTGAGACTTCATAAATACTGTGTCACTGTGTGTGTGCACTTCATGTGTGTGGTATATACATGTGCTTTGTGTGTGTTATTTTTCATGTGTGGGTGAGGAGGAATCATTTTCATATGTGTGTGTCATTTTTCCTGTGTGTGAGATCACTTTTCCTGTGTGAGGTCATTTTTCCTGAGTGTGAGGTCACTTTTCCTGTGTGTGAGGTCACTTTTCCTGTGTGTGAGATCACTTTTCCTGTGTGTGAGTTCACTTTTCCTGTGTGTTGGGTCACTTTTCCTGTGTGTGAGATCACTTTTCCTGTGTGTTGGGTCACTTTTCCTGAGTGTGAGATCACTTTTCCTGTGTGTCTGTCACTTTTCCTGTGTGTCTGTCACTTTCCCTGTGTGTGTGTGGTCACCTTTCAGGTGTGTATAGAGGTGTGGATGGAGCTTCGTTTCTCAGAAGAGTAAATGAAGTTTCTACCTTGAGGTAGTATACTCAGCCAGTCTTCATTCATTCATTCATTCATTCATTCTTTCTTTCTTTCTTTCATTCATTCATTCACTACACGTGTCCCAGGGTGGATTGCCAGGTGGCACAGCAAGGACCTCCCTGCAGTGACAGTCACCTCTGTCAGAGCTGAGGAAGAGGTCCACAGAACACGTGTTTAAGTCTCCCAGAGTGGCTGACTTAGCCCCGAGGCACCTAGGAGCTACCTCCCCACAACACTGGAATGGCAGAACTGGGACTTGCTTGTCAAGGAAAATGACTTCAGCAGGGGCTTTGCTGATTTGAAGAATCTGTTGTCCTGGCCATCTTCTGGGGCTCCTTACCTAACTGTTGGGTGCAGGAGTCAGGTCCCTGTGCTGTCTGACTTTTTATCGGCTGCAGCTAGGCCCACGCTATAGGGCAGGGTAGGGTCTGGCAGGGTTTATGCACTACTTGGGAAGACATCTCGCTGCTTGGGCTCCTGGGTGTGGGCATCCTTTCACTGTTTTTGCTGTGTTCATGTTGGCGTCACTATGGGGCAGCGTATGCTCTGAGTTCAACACTAGAACTTCTGCCCCCTCCGTCATGGAGGCTGCAATTGAAGACCACAGTGTGGGCAGCCCAGCTCCCTCTGAGCCTCTCTTCTTGGCTTTCGGACAATCTTATCCTTGTGTCAGGACATGGCTGTACCTCCATGGGTGTTGCTACCCAAATCTTCTTGGAGGATGCCAGACATCACCTCTTTAAGATGCCCTATCCAAACACAGCCATGTTCTGAGGTATTGAGGGCTAGGAATCATCAGATGCTGTGTTGCTAACAACAGCTGTCCTGTCCTGGATGTGCACATGGGAAGGCACGAGAGCCAGTTCTAGGACCCAGGGAGGTGACCTGTGTGGGACCCTGAGGAGGCTTAGAGTCCACACAGTGTCAGGCTGAGGCCCTCATACCGCCTGTGGGTCTGCCAGGGATGCCTCTCTAGAACATTCCCGCTCAGAGGCATCTGTGCTGTTACTTTTTGGTTTTTAACATATTGTCTTCTATTTAAAATGATGGTACAAATCTAAAGTTGTTGAATATTTAGAAATTTTGGCCGACTTTGGAGCCCTGGTCATCTAATGCTGCTGTAGGCCTTTCATGAGAGTATTTTGGGGGTATGCCTGAACCCCAGCACTGATCTCCCCGTCTGGGGTAGCACTCGGCCATCTTCTCCTTACGGCCCCTGTCATCCACCTCCGCTGGATTTCGGGCACGGAAGCCTTTCCCACAATTAAGGTGCTCTGAAAGGCTTAATCTGCTTTTTGTAATCTTGTCAGAAACATGATACTATAATCTAGCTGTTGACTGAAATCTAATTCCATTTAACTTTTCCCTCGACTGGGTGAGGTGCTGTCTCCCTCTGCTTTCCCTGGCTTCTTTGTATCTGCTGTGTGATCAGAGATGACGGCGTAATTGATTTCTGAGCCATTCAAGAGGCCTTCAAATTGCCTCTGTTGTTGGCTGTCGAATGTTGAAGGTAAAATAAAGTCAGGGCTCTATTTTCCTAAAAACCTGTTTAGCGAGGAAGTAGCGTCTACTGCAAGGCTTGGCGCTTGGCGGGAACCCAGGAAACTGTGACCATCAGCTGGGACATCCGCTCGGGAAAGCTAAGGTGTGTATCTGTAGTTACCCTTCCCCCCCCCCCCCCCGTTCCATCTCAGGAAGCGTTCTGGAAAGTTCCATTCTAACGCTGTGATACAATCACCAGCGGATGGCTTATATAGTTTCCTCACAACTCGGGGGCTTCTGAAGATAATTTGTGAAACAATTTCTGTTGACTTTGATCCTTTTGGGTGGCTAAGTACTAATAAAATTGAGAATGAGCTGGCTTAGATGTCTCCCAGCTGGTGCTCAGAGCTAAAGGACAACAGAGATGAGATCCGTAGAATACTAATCTGCCGGCTGGCATAGGTCCCGCGTGCAGGAGCTGAGTGCGGGGATCCCTGTGTAGGGATGGCAATGCTGCTTTCCTTCATGGGGCATCAGGATGTGAACCTACTCTCAATCCCATGTTCTGCAGGCCTCTGTACGCCAGTCTCATTTCCCTGCGGCACCCAATGCTAGAACCTTCTCCAGCATCAAGGCTGGGCAGGCACGGCTCCCATGCCTGGGTGCTCCTCACTGCACATGCCTCATCCATTCCCATCCAGCAGGCTCCCTCAAGACTCTCTGAAGGAACAAGGAGGTCCTGGAGAGAGGTGAAGAGAACCAGTGTCTGCTGCAGCATCCTGTCAACTGGTTTGCAGTGTGGCCTTGTCATTGATGTATACCTTACCTGGGAAGACACTCATCTCTGCAGGACCTCCCCACTTAGCTCCTTCCCTATAGGCTAGAAGATCACATAGGCCCTCCCAGTTTTACTGGAAATATCCAATGCAATAAAAAAAAAAATGGCCATTCTGCAAGTCTGTGGACTCAGCCTGGGTAAGATCCCAAATATGTCCCAGATCCTTTTGGCCTATTCTCCCAAGGGGGCCTGATCATGTACCAAGTCCCCAAGGTGAGGATTAACGCAGACCCTGATTCCTGGACACGCCTATACATTTCATTCCCCGACGGCATAGCTGCCCATGCCAATAAACCACACTTGTTGGTGTATTGGTATCCTAAACTCAGTGGGTACGGAGATACGTAGAGGCTGGTCAGCACATTGCTATGGCTGGTTGTATCTAGTTGCATGACCTAGAACCCTCTGGGGAGATAGTCTCCGTGAGGGATTGCCTTAATCAAATTAACCTGTGGATGAGGCTGTGGGGGATTGTTTTGATTGCCTTGTTTGATGTGGGAAGATCCATCTTGAAATTGAGGGGCAGCCTAGTTTTGGATCCTAGTTTGTGTAAGAGAAGAGAAAAGACAGGGCAGTGGTGGCGTATGCCTTTAATCCCAGCACTTGGGAGGCAGAGGCAGGTGGATCTTCGTGAGTTCGAGGCCAGCCTGGTCTACATGAGTGAGTTTCAGGACAGCCATGGCAGTTACACAGAGAAACCCTGTCTCTAGAAACTAAAAAAGTAGAAGTAGAGAAATGTAGTCAAACCCTAATCTTGTATGCACTGATTTTTCTCTCACACTATGGTGTCTGTATGTATGCACACACATGTTTGCACATGTGTTAGTGTGCCTGTGGAAGCCAGATGTCGACATTGGACGTCCTCCTTAATCGCTTTCCACCTTCCTTTCTAAGACAGGATCTCTCCCCGAACGCAGAGCTCGCTGCTTTGGCCAGGCTGGGTGGCCAGGGAGCCCCAGCTAAAGGTCTGTTTCTATCTTCCCAGCATGCCTTGCCACACCTAGCTTTTTATGTGGTTGCTAGGGACCCACAACCTCGCTCTCTTGCTGATGTGGCAAGTGCATTACTGACCGAGCTGTCTCGAAGCCCCCGCTGTTGGTACTGAAAAGCTGTTGTCCCACCCGCTGACCAAAGGGGTCCTAGTAGACGATGAGGCACACATCAGCCTGCTATGGGGCCTCTCTGCTCAGTCATGGGACCACTGCTGGCCAGAGTCTCATGATCTCCTACCCAAGCATGGCACCCCAAGCATGGCACCCACACTTTCTCAGGTCAGCTTAGCCTCATTTTAGGCCTGCAGCCATTAAGCCGTCCTTGCCGGGTATTAACAGTGTTCTAACTGAGTTTTCTGGCCCAAAGAAGAATGCTTTCGTGCCTATTTATGAGAGTATACTATGCATATATTGTGATCGCCTTATTCTTTCAGTTAAATTCCCTGGGCCAGTTTCTCCACGAAAGTCATGGATCTGAGAAAATGAGAGCCAGGGATATCGGTTCCCGTGGCATGACATGAAGTCAAACTGTTCAGAATTACCCCCAAATGTTGGGTAATTCTGTACCCAGGCTCATCATTTCGTTTTGAAGGGGGGCTGACACTTCTGTCTGAGAAAGCTTACCCACACATCCATTAGCCGAGTTCCAATGATAGCTCCAACCCTGGCTTCGTTTTAAATAGATAGCTATGGGACCAATGGGTGAAGCTCTTCGGAAGTGTAGGATGTACGCTGACTTCTTGGGGAAAGGCTGAACGGTGGGTTTGGAGCAATAAAAAACTCCAGGTCTGGGCAGTGCTATGCAAAGACTTGTAGAAGAGACCAGGGTGTAGACACAGGACCTTCCCCTCTCTCCTTCCCGCATGGGGCTCCGCAGCGCAGAGGTGAAGGGGGCCTTATCGTCGAAAGCCCTGTTTTCCCAGTGACTTGTTTGTTTTATTATTGTTTTGACATTTACGGAGTGCCAGGGTTATGAGGGTGGTATATATAATTACCCTGGGGCCCCGACTTTCCTCATCGAGACACAAAATCTATATAAAGAAAACCACACAAAGCCCAACTGGCAGGCGAGAGGAGGGGAACACTGTGAGTCACTCCCGGGACTCACTGGATGGGGTGGCTGCCACACGGAACAAATGCCAGCATCCTCCATAACGGTGCCCACCCTACCACCATAAGCTTGGGCATCTCACCCCGCCGTGACCCAAGAACACCTGCCCTCCTCACTCAATCTGCCCACATCTCATGGCATTTAGTGGGAATCTCCTCCAAGCTGGTCCCTGAAATCCAAGTGTGCACAAGGGTCCCACCTGGCGGAACACCTGGTTCAAACACGGCTTGTGATTCGGGGCCTTAGCTGAGGCCGGGGATCTTGTCTTGTCTCTAGCAAGTTGCTGGGGTGCAGACACTGGAGGCTCATGGGCTGTCTGAGACCTAGGTGCCCTGTAGCTCTTGGTAGGATTGCCCCTGCTGGGGGCACCTTCTCTATTACATCCTTAGCCTGGACTGGACTGGCTCTTCCTCCCTGTACGTTTTCTCCTTCCTGTGACTAAATTCCTGAGAAGTAAAGATAGGTTTCTTTCAGCTCACCATTCGAGGATACAGTTCATCATGGCGGGGAAGACATGGGGCAGGCAGCTTCATGGTGGCTGGTGCGTGGAGTCTGGATTCCTTTGCAGTCTGGCAGAACAAGACTGGAAGTGGGGCCAGGTTGCACAATCTCAAAGCAGTGACTCACTTCCTTCAGCCAGACCCTGCCTCCTAAAGGTTTCCATCTCTTCTAAAACAGTTCCGGCAGCTGGGGGATCAAAACTAGGGGTCTGTGGGACCATCTCACATTCCAGTCACAACCACAGAAGAGACTTCCTCTCTCTCACTGGTTCCCAACAGCCAGCAAGGGAGGACTCTGATCCCACCTTGACCTTCTACTGTGCACTCAGATCTCCCAGAATTCCATTTCCAAGCTGTGTGTCCCCTAGCGAGGTTGAGGGCCAAGAGGCTAGAGCCTTGGTTTCTGCTTTAGTCCCTTAGGTGAACCTGACCCAGCACTGGAATGCAGGCATGTGTGTGGGTGGAAGGTGTGGGCAGGCTGTCTGCCATCGTCTCTAGGGAGCATCCGTCACGGCGCTTTGCTTAGGTGCACGTCTCTGCTCATCTGAGCAGCCTCAGATGCTGCTTCTGCAGCCGTGGCTCCACTTCGGGCGTCACCCCTTCCAGCTGCTGTGTGCTTCTCCAGTGACCTGACCTCCTCGCCTCTCTCTGCCAGTCTCTGCACCACCTATCTCCTCTCCACAGTCGCTCGGGCCCTCTGAAGAGGGAGATTTCTCACCCCTCTGCTCAGAAGCACCAGGGAGCTTTTCTTTGCTGTTGGGTCCAAGCCTCGTGTAGCCTAGAAGGCATGGGGTTCCTACCTTTCACGCCTCCAGGAATCATAGCCGCACCTCCGTCCAGGGGTTGTAATTCACAGAAGGACTAAAAGACCGAGGCTAGCACAGCAACAGTTGATATAATGTCTCGCAGCAGGGACTGATGGGCTATGTGTTCTAGGGACTGCTTCATAAGAACGTGTCATACCAAGCAGGGATGCCATTTACTGACTTCGTGTTCTGTGTCAATCACTGAGCCAGACTCTTCTCGGACATGATTTCATTTGGTATTTATAGCAACTATACATGTGAGAGTTTGATAGAAACTTTGATAAGGGAAATGCTTTTAAACTGCATGAGGCTGCTCGGCTAGTGAATGGAAGGGGCACTGTGACCCTGGACCTCACAGCGGTCTAATGCTGCAGCTCTCCATGGGGGAAGGGAGGGAGGGAGGCAGGGTTGCATCTTGGGGCCGGGTCTGTGGGGGTACACACTCAGAGTGCTGCATCAGGATAGCATGCCCCCAGATCTGTGTGGCTTTACCCTGGGAGGGAGGTCTCAGGAGTTACTGGGCTCTCTGATGCCTGGAAGCACACAGACTTGTAATGCAGTCTCAGCCCAGCTGAGCACAGCTGAACTCAGGAGCTTGCGTCTTGCTTCCTTGTTGCCCCTCATGCTGGCCAAACATCAACCCAAAGATGCAGAATCGTGGATGCTTTGAAAATGAGGACACCGTGGTGCTTAATTGGGTGCTCATGCCCACAGGTTCGGAAGGCGAGTCCCCCTGCAGCTTTTGCCTTCTCGAGAGAAAAACAAAGCTTACATGACTGTCAGATCCTGTCTGGACACCTACTTTCCCTTAGTCAGCTAGCCAGTGTCACTGACCACAGAGAACTTCGCTGTGGCTGCTGTCACCTGACAGTGTGTCTGTCCACCCATACCATGGCTCACTGTCAAAGTCAGTATTCTTGGGAGATGTTCACTGGACAGATTGCCGCTTTTTAGGTATGCTTCTGCTGATTCGCTTGCTTTTGTCTTGTTTGGGGAATGAGAAGCAAAAGCCAGCTCCAAAATGCAGTCTTGTTCAACACGATAAGCAACAGGGTCTTTGCAAGTCTCAGGAAGTCTTAGGGTCTCTTGCAAATAACTTCTGGAATTGAAAGTAAAAAGCAACTGTAACTGGAGGTTTCTTTTCCTGCCTGGTACCACAGACACTTTTACAATAACCACTCAGGGGCTTGATATTCATTATATGTTGTTTGGCCATTAGCTCAGGCTTATTATTAACTAGCTCTTACAATCTAAATTAACCCATTTCTATTAGTTTATATTTTATCACGCGGCTTGTGGCTTGTTACCTCACACCTTGTTTCTCAGGTGGCTGATAGTTTCTTCCTCAACTCCACTTTCTTTCTCTCCCTCTCTCTGCTTGGATTTCCCGCCTAGTTATATTTTGCTTCACTATAAGCTAAAGCTGCTTCTTTATTAACCAATGGCAATAAAACATATTCACAGCATATAAAGGAGCATCCCACATCAAGTAACTCTAATACTTGAGATCACAGGAAATTCCACAAATAGTGGCATGGCAAGGGCAAAGTGTTTTATAGGAAGTAAAAACACCAGAAATTTACCATCTTTTACACCCAACTTGAATTTTATTTTTTATTTTTCAATTTTCTTTTTGTTTGTTTTCTGAGACAAGGTTTCTTTGTGTAACAGCCCTTAGTGCCCTGAAACTCACTTTGTAGAGCAGGCTGGACTTGAATTCACAGACATTCGCCTCCCTCTGCCTCCTGAGTGCTGGGATTAAAGGTGTGCAACTAACCTCTGCCCAGCTAACTCTTGTTTTAATAGAGACGCTTATTTCAGGCTAGCCCAATACTTGTGGCAATCCTCCTGCCTCAGCCTTCACATGTTGTGTTTACAGGTATGAGACATACATACATAAAAGTACAGCCCAGGTTGACCTCAAACTCAAAATCCTCCTGCCTCAACCTATCAGTATGTACCTACTGGCCTGTGCCACAAAACCAGCATAAATTCTAAAACAGTTTCTTTCCTGATGGGTACTCTGCTTGAGAAGATCAGTTTTCCAGATATACATACAGAAAAGAGCTGTGTGGTGACGTCATGTGATCCTTGGCAGGGTTCACAAGCCTACTTTCCTTTTGGAGGCAGATTTTAAATCATGAATCAAGCTGTATCATTGCTACAGGGCCTCTCAGCCCTTGGGGACCCCTTCAATCATTTCCTCTGTGGAAGGAGTTTGCTTTTCACATTCCCCTCAAGTTGACAGTCGTAAGCTTTCCTGGTTTGGCTCTGATGTTTTCGGTGTCTCTTGCACATGCATTGCTGCCTATTGTGTGCGATTGTGTGCATTTACACATTGTGCGCCAGCTGCGCCTCCATTCAGGTTTTACCTCATAGTCTTCCAGGAATTGGTTAATTTTATGTCTTTCTCAAAGAATACAATTCTGGCTTTGTTGGCACTTTATTTTTAACTGAATTATTTTTGTTCTTACCATTTCCTTTCTTTAACTGTGTTAGGTTTGTCCTGCTATTCTGGTAATTCATTGATTTCTAGCACTTTATTAAAGAGTCTTTTTTATTATTTAATTTGTGTGTGGGAGAGTATTGCGCACGCATGCATGCATGCGCACATGGAGGTCCACAGAGGACAGAAGAGGGCACCAGATTCCCAGAGCTGAGTTACAGATGACTGTGAGCCACTATGTGGGTGCTGGGAATCAAACCAGGGTCTTCTGGAAAGAGCAGGCAGTTCTCTTGATCTCTGAGCCAGCTCTCCGGCCTCCACCACGTTATAACCGGAATATCTAGTGTTTCTTCTCTCTTAAAGCATTTTTTCTAACACTTATGAGTCTGCTTCAACACTCCTCTGTCGTCCTGTTTTTCCTCTTTCCTAGATGCTGTACTGGTATGGGAAGTCCTTCTGTACGTGTGTTGCTTTTATTGGCTAATGAATAAAGAGGCTGTTTTCAGCCAATGGCTTTAACAGAATATAGCCAGGCTGGAAAAGATATAGAGAGTAGGCAGAGTCAGGGAGAAGCCATGGAGCTGTCAGAGGAGAAAGACGTGAGCCACCAGCTGGAACCTTGCCAGTAGGACATGAGCCTTGTGGTAAAATATAAAATAAAAGAAATGGCTTAGTTTAAGGTGTGAGCTAGCTAAAAATACGCTTAAGCTATTGGCCAAACAGTATTGCAAATAATATAGATTCTGTGTAATTATTTTGTGGTCTGGGTGGCTGGGAACGAACAAGCAGCCTCCAACTACACTGTAGCTCTCATCCCTTGTAATTAACACATCCCTGGGATACGCAGTCCAGTCCATCAGATGGGGAGCTCACCGTGGACACTTGCTGTAAGCCTGGCAGAGTTCATGCGTCCTGTCTCTACTGCCCTTATGAAGATTTCTTACTCTGCTCTGTTCTCCTTAACAGAACACTTAGATGATATTCTCCCTGTCTTACTTCCTAACCTGACCTGGAACTAATTCTGTGGTGTGGTAATATACTACATCTGCGATGTTGCTTGTTGCTTAGGAACATCAATTAGCTGGAGTCTCATGACCTGAAATCTAAGCCAACACTGACCCTTCTTCAATGCAAGAAATGTACCTTCAATATAAACCGTAGGTGTGTATTCTGTATTGTTTTAAACTCATAAATTATAGGTTGTCATTTCTGTAGCTTGTATTTATGGAGGTTCCATCCCTTCTTAAATCTGACACACATATTTCTGGGATTTGCCCCCTAAAGTTTACCTCATAAAAACACCTTAATAAAGACCAACCAAGGTTTTTTAAAATGGCTTTGCTCCATTGTGATTTTTGATAATGATATTTAGCTGATTGACAGGCTCAGGTTCATGTCTCTGTCTCCTTCAGTCCTTTGAAGCCAGCATCTCTCTGTCCCCTGTCACAGTTGGGCACTCATTTTCCCCAATGACAATTTCATCCTCCCCAGATCTACTCCCTGTCCCAGTGCATTTACATAAAGCTCTCAGCATCATCTCTATTCTCCAGTGGTGTCCGTGATACTCACATGCGTGTTGAGAACAGAGAAGGATATCAGGCATTTTCAGTCTCTACCTTATTGTTCCAAGACAGGTTCCCTCGTTGAAACTGAGGCTGTTCGGCCAGCCAATGTGTCTATTAAGTTCTATTTGTATTTTTCCCCTCTATTTGCCCCATTTTGCGGAGGCTAGTGAGAACTGACGCATGCCATCCAATCATATTTGTCTCTTCAGCTGTGTCTAGCCTGGACCTTAATCTTTCTATTAACGCTATTAAGTCTGGGCTGACAAGATGGCTCACACTGGTAAAGGCACTCCACCAAGCCTGACAGTGTGAGTTCAATCCCTGGCGCCCACGTGACAGGAGCGAACCTCGGAAAGTTGTCCTCTCGCCTCCACGCACGCACCATGGCATGTGCACATATAGACATAGACATGCGCCGACACAGAACAAATAAATGAGATGCAAATAAAGTTATTAGAGGTTTCACTGTGAAAACTTTTGCTTCTCAGACCACCGTTGCATGTGGTGCAGGGGACACACGTTCTCAGTAGGCCATTCTTTCCACCACGCATCTTTCCTATCCAGCACCCTTCCCATCATGCACCTTTCCCGTCACGCACCCTTCCCGTCATCACGCACCTTCCCATCACTTGCCTTTCCATCACACACCTATCCATCATGCAACTAGAAGTGGGGCATTTCTTGGAAGGCCAAAAAGTTTTGAAATATAGCCTGCATAGTGAAAAATAATAAAAATGCATAAAATAGGTGCTTCCTTGGTCCTTGAAGAGGGCTTGCAGAGGCCCCAGCTTCAAAGGTGTCATGGGGAAGTGGCCTTGGTGCTACACTTGGGGTTATTTGAGCAGCAGCCCTCCTGGGTGAGCCCTGGGATCTCTGCTTCCTCTCCCCACATCTGGACCCCCCTGGGGCTCAGCCAACTCCAGAGCGCTCAGCAGCGGTTTGCCTCTACTGCCCTCACTCCCATGGTTTGCTGTTTCTCTCCACACGTACATTGTGCTGTTCTTATACTTAAAAATAATTAATAGGAAAGAAAGGAAAATAAATAGGCCATGCATAGGCATGTGGTGTTGAAATAGGAGCGGCAGGGCTGCATCCCCGGCACCCGGCCGCCCGCATGGCTAGTTTATACCCAGAAATAATTACACGGAAACTGTATTCTTTCAAACACTGCCTGGCCCGGCTAGGTCCAGTTTCTTATTGGCTAGCTCTTACATATTGTTCTAACCCATTTCTAATATTCTGTGTAGCCCATGAGCTGGCTTACCAGAGAGGATCTTAACCTGCATCTGTCTGGAGTGGGAGCATCATGGCGACTCACTCACTCAGCTTCTTTTTCCCAGCATTCTCCTCTGTCTACTCCGCCTACCTAATTTTCTGTCCTATGAGGGCCGAGGCAGTTTCTTTATTATTAACCAATGAAATCAACAGATAAGATACAAGACCCACCTCCATCAATGTGGGATATATGCGCAGGTTGACATGGGCAAGCCCCAGGCTTCTGTCTCACCCTGACCCATCCTTCCCACACCTCTGCCCTACCCCCTCACCCCACCCCTGCTAACCAGTCCTCACAGTTGACAGAAACAACAGCCCTGGAAGATGTTTGTGTAAAACCCGCTGAGGACAAAGCTGGGCTGACTTTGAGGGACTGTCACAAAGCTTCCAGGGGCCAAAGGTGGAAGATCTCAAGTGTGTGGGCAGAAATCCGCAGGGAAAGCATTGCCAACCTGAAGGCTGCGCTTCTTTCCCTTGGAACAGGTGGAGAGGGCTCTGGGCCACAGCTCACCCGGGATGGCAGCTGAAGAACAGTTTGGGGCAGGAGCCGGAGAGAGGGGTCACTTTCAAATGACACACTCTAAGTGTGACAGGCTGCGTAAATAGGCCCAAGGTCATGGAGAACACCCAACTGTTCTGCTGCCTTCTGAGCAAAGACCTGAAGACTAAGGGGAAAGAAAACCATGAGCATAAAGGGTTTAGGTCTTCCGTGGCCGAGAGAAGGTAGATACCACCACTGGAGCCAACGCGCCAGACCCACGCTGAAGCCGTCTCTGGGGGTGACTGCTGCCTCCCCCTGGCTTCCACTCTGTGTCCAAAGCCTTCTTATCCCACCACAGTTGGGCAGAGCTCAGTCTCATGTGTCCCCAACTGGCATCCCTGCAGCTCCTTTGGTAGGGAAGTCACGCCCATCTACAGGAGAGCAAAGTAGATGTTGCACAGAGACTGGGTGTCAGTTTCCCTCCGGGTGTCAAGAGCCACCAGCTGCATTCAGATCCTGGCCACCTTGGTGCTGGGCCCTTTCCAGCTGTTCTGTGCTCAGACCCATGCAGTCTTCCTCATGGTTTGCTGGTGTGGGATTCCCCTCTGTATGCTGTGAATATGTTTTGTTATCATTGGTTAATAAAGAAGCTGCTTTGGCCTATGGCAGGGCAGAATATAGCAAGGCAGGAAATCCAAGCAGAGATGGAGGAGGAAAGAAGGCAGAGTCAAGCAGACGCCATGTAGCTGCCCAAGGAGCAAGAGGCAACAAACCTTGAGCCTTGTGGCAAAATATACTGTAATAGAGATGGGTTAATTTAAGATGCAAAAGCTACTAGAAAGACACCTGAGCCATCAGCCAAACAGTGTTGTAATTAATATAGTTTCTGTGTGATTATTTGGGTCTGGGTGGCCTGGAAACGAAAGTGCAATTTCCGACTACAGTTTTCTATTTAATAACTTATATGCAATGCAGCTGTTCCAGGTGGGAAGGCAAATGCATTCTGGTTGCAAAAAACACATCCACAGTGGAGACTCTGCGTTTTTGATAAGGGCATCCCCGACGTGGCTTTGGGTGGCATACAGTGGTATGTCGTAGTTAGGGTCACTGTTGTTGTGATGAAACACCATGACCAAAAGCAAGTTGGGGAGGAAAGGGTTTGTTTGGCTTATCCATCCACACTGCAATCATCACTGAAGGAAGTCAGGACAGGAACTCAAACTGGGCAGGAACCTGGAGGCAGGAGTTGATGATGCAGAGACCATGAAGGGGTGCTGCCTACTGGCTTGCTCCTCATGGCTTGCTCAGTCTGCTTTCTTAGAGAACCCAGGACCACCAGCCCAGAGATGGCCCCTCCCACCATGGACTGGGCCCTCTCCTGTCAATCACTAAGAAAATGCCTCTCAACTGAGGCTCCCGCCTTTCCCTCCCTAGCTTGTATCAAATTGACATAAAGCTAGTCAGGGCATTCACAAAAGCCAAACAGAGACCTTAAACTGACTCGATGCAAGTTTTCCCACCCATGAACATTTGTGTTTTCCCCTGGTTTAACTTAAGTGAAAAGTTGCCGTGTGAAGTTTGGCTGAAGCTCAGTGCGGATTTCTGATTCTTTCCTCAGGGGGAGTGGAATTCTGAGCCAAAGGAGACCAGTGTTTCCAAGGCCCCTGCACTGTGGAAAATTCACAGGAGTGGACACCAGCAAGTAAGAGACCGGCTCTTGAGAATCTGAGTTTGCTTTCTTGTTATTTGATTTTGGCTTGTTTGCCATTTGACCTTCTGAAAACATATCTGGTTTTAAGTGGTCTTCCTATGGTTCTCACGACATGACTGTCTACTGATCTGTACTGTCTTTTGATAGCCACAGTCCACTCTTCCATGAAAAGCTTTTTCCTATTGATCTTCAAGCACTTTTTGCATATTGAGGTTTTTAGTAGTTTTTGGGTGAGATGGTCTACTTCATCTGTTTTCCCAAGTTTGACATGCCTCCTGTTTCTCTAACGTTAAAAGGTACTCAAGACCATCAAGATTTTTCTTAGTTTCTGTTGTGATTCCACATTTGCAGACTGCCTTCACAGCAGACATTTCTTATGGAAATTTCTGAGTCCTTCCGACTTTGCCATTGCAGTAAAATCTACATGTACTTCACGCGGATGCGTGAGGCTAGCGCAACAGCCAGTGTCTGCACTCAAGCAATTTCTCCTGGAGAATTGATGGAACGGTTTGGTCTTTCTCGGTCGACGTAAACGCGTTCCTATATTATGCTGAAGAGTAGCACGTTGTTTGCCTCTATTTCTGCTTTTTTGTCTGTTCCTTAAAGTCTTGCTTTCTGGCCACCGCTGAGCTCGGGCTGCTGCTGTATCTTAACTGCAGGCTTCCATGGTTCTCTTTACCCACGTGTGCGCCCACGTCAAGTTTACGTGAACTCAGTGACTCTCACAGAACTATGTTGTTAGAGGGATTCAGCGGAAATTTGCTTTATGGGGTCATTGTGATTTTGCAACACATGCGTGTTTGTGTGTAGGGCTGTTATATGGCTTTTATGTTATTTGTGTTCCCCTCAGGAGAGTATTGGATAGCGGCCCACTCTCAGCGTCTTTGTTCCTAGGGGCGTCTGTGTCATGCGGTCCTTCTGAAGCGCCGTCTCAATGCTGCTGGTGTGTGGACATTGTTTTTCTGCTTGGCCCATCATTGTAGTCGAGAGAACAGTTCACAGCCATTTGCTGTGGAGGCAGGGAGGATATCGGGCTGTTAGCAGTAATGCTAACTTTTTCTCTTATCCTCAACTCCCCCGGTCCCCACGTGGTGACAGGCAATGGGAAAGATGGTGCCTGTGAACGTTGAATGTTGTAAAGGTCATCACATTGTGCTGGGTTGGATGCTCATTCTCCACGTTGAGCCCAAGTCCCTTGTACAATTTTTTTTGTTCTGTTTTCTTGAGACAAGGTCTCACTCCATATCCCTGGATAGCCTTCAACTTAACTAAAACTATGCCAAGAAAGTCTCAAACTTTTGTCCATCTTCCTGCCTCGGTCTATCTAGTGCTTCAATGATGGGCATGTGCCACGAAATCTGAATCCCTGTGACACTTTGAAATGGCACGTCTGTTCCCTGGAACCTTCTTGGCTTGCCAACCCAACCTCAGCATCTCGTCTTCATTTCTTTGGACTCTTTACATAAATGATGAATTTTAAATTCTAATGGTTTGAAACGGAGGCTTAAACACCGGTGCCATTGGTGGCTGTGTTTACTGGCTTTTCGGAACCAAGATAAACCCAGGTGTCTCTGCAGGTGCCAAGTGCTCTGGATGGTACGAGTCTAGAAACAGTCTCCACTGCTTCCCCTGCACTGTCCCCCCACAAATGGTTAAATAGACGGGATGATGTTGCAGGTGTCTGGATACAGTATGGTAACTCCAGGAATGCTTGTATATTTAGCTGTGGGATTGGGCTTGTAGCTGACTCTGCACACAGGGCCTCCCTATGCCCGGCCCACACTTCTGTTTCCATCAAATCGCCAAGGACTTGTGCTGCCTTTGTTCAGAATGACCCCCGAAAGAGCGTGCCTTTTCTGGGCTCCTGTGACTCTGCTCTTCTTCATGAGTGGTCAGATTTCTGTGTGCTACAAGCTGGTTTAGCAGATCAGAATTACTTCAGTGTGAGTTCGTTTAGAAGGTCCTTATTCCTCTACCAGTTCCACAATTATCTACAATCCCAAGCAAAATCAGATAAAATGTTTAGATACTGGCGCTCTCCATCAGTCTCCCCACGTTCTGGGCACTTGCTGGGCCTCTTTAGTTTGGAGCATGTGCCCTGAGTCTTTTCTGGAGTTTCTGGTGATTTCTCTGTGAACTCCTTCTGTAATTCCTGTTATTTGAACTTTGGATCTTTGGGGCTGATATCTTAATGCTATATCACCTTTCATTTCTTTTTCTAAATTCCTACATCTGTTTTTTTTTCCCTTCCTTTGGGGTTCGGCTCTTCTTTTATGAGGGGGTTAGCCCACCTTATCTAACCCCCTGGGCGTTTATGTCGCCATTTATTTCATCTCATAACTTGTGGGAATCATTTCTCCTTTTCCGTTCCATTGCTTGAGTTCAGGCTGTCTGCCCTGGCAGCAAGCACCTCTCTCCTCTGAGCCATTTCGCCGGTCTCATCTCTTCAATCTTTAAAGATAATGTAGCTTACGAAGACCTCATATCTGGTCTCTGACGCAGTTATGTAAATACCTTACCCATGCCATGTTTTCTTCTGTCCTTCATACTGATATCGTTGCTCACTTACCTGAAGAGAACCCCTTGTTTGCTTGTATGTGAGATGGGAACGTTGGAAGGCGATGACGTGTCAGGAAGCCCCAAGCACGTGGTGTATTTGATGGGCTCATGACTCAGAGTGGTGCTGTTTCTTTAAGGCGGGAACCTCCGTATCAGTGTCTATATTTTTTATCATTATCTAATTAAATGGTTCACCCCTGCTTGTCCTTATGAGGCCCAATAGCTCTTAGGTTGAGGGCCAAGGAAGACCAAGAGCAGCAGCCCTGCCTCTGCTTACTTGAGGGCTGCTCAGCCTGGCGGCGGGAAGGGTATCCACCAGCCTGCTTGGGTTGGGATGAGATCTGGGGTCTGACACTCCTAAGAGAGACTCTTGATTTTGCCTTCTTTGGCATAGCCCTGTTCCCAGGATGCATAGCTCCGAGCTGGCAGATGAACCCCCTCCATGAAGAATTAGGTCTCCTTACTTCCTATCAGCTGGCCACGGTCTGACACCCCAGCACTTTCTGACCTAACACCAGCAATCCATCTACTTCCCAGCTTTCAAACACGGGGCCGTCTCCTCCTCTTTCTCTATCCCAATGAGGATGGACCTTTAAAAGAAGTCCCCATAATGTCTTTCTCGGGGGGACTGGGGACACAGTTCAATTGCACATCCACACAGCCATCCTTGGTTCCCTTCCGTGGTCTCTGCTGAGCTGATACCTGGTCACACATCAGCTGTAGTCATTCTGTCTGGGCTACCCCACCAATCTGTTAGCAAGCTCCCTGGAGGAAGGGACTGAGTCATAATTTATCCCTGCCCAGCCCCAGCTCAGGGCCTGCCGTTAAACTGTCCACTCATAGAACTTTATATACCACACCCTATGGAAACCTGGATGTTGGTGGTCAGAGGGAAATACAGCATGGTAACCATGTTAGTTCTCAGTGCTACAGTATGACAGTAGTCAGCAGCTCACATGCATGTCAACATGTGTGTGTTCCTGGTAACCCCGTGTCTATTTAAATATAAAGCACTCAATAGAATTCATACAACAAATGATACACTCTTGAAAATTAAGATCCCCCTTCCAAAAGCGAGAGGGAACTTGTCGTGCGGCCTTCCCTCCATGGTCACGCCTGACTGCTAAACGTGACGACGTCTTGCAGTGCCCCGTGTGGCAAGCACATGCCTGCTCTTTCGCAGATCCCGCGTGTGAACAGAACAAGGCCGGATCTCTTTGTTGGCCAAGGTTAGCTCTCTCAACACAACTCCCACTCAGAGAAGCACAGGAGTGAGAGCTTGCCGCCCAAGCTCCTTCACGTGGAAGGCTGAAGTCTTGCTGGGGAGAAAGGACTTTAAAATTTTATTTACCAACCTTTTCTATCATATTTTTTTTCTTATGTCTGATACTTACAGTTTCATTTACCTTTAGAATTCAGTTTTTCTGGAAAACAATGAAAGGGTTCAGTCCCTGGCAGGGGTGAGGGTGAAGAGCTTTTTCAGGCACCCCACATGTGGTACAGTGCTTCTCCGTGTGGAGGGGTACCCCGGGGCTGTTTCTGGTATCTAGCGGGTTGAGAAGAGGCCTTCTGTAAGCACCTTACCACACAGAGGTTAACCCCCACACTGTCCCGGCTTGCCCAAGGACAGCCAAGAGGTCCACACTAGGGAGAGAGAGCACACAGTGAAAAGCTGCGGTTTAGATGCAGCAGAAACATGAAGGGCCTGAGAGGGTCATGAATCATGTGCAAGAAAGGAAGGTTTGGGGGTGAACTTCGCACTGAGCATGCTCAGTTCAGGGTAGTAGAAGAGCTGGCCTCCCCTCCCTGCCCTCAGAGTCACTTTGGAAGGGATGAATCAGGTCCGCACCATCCTGCCTGCTAACTGTGCTGGGAGCTGACTCATCTTCAGTCACGGGGCTGTTAACAATGAGGCAGAAATTCGCTTTCACTGCAGTGGGGGCTGCTGGGAGAGGGACAGGAGGAGGGGCTTTCCTGACAACCGGGGGAGGGAGGAACGAGGTTACATGGCTTCTGCCTTCCATGCTTTCGCTCTGGAAGTTGGTTGCTTCTATCTCTCGGGCTAAAGAAATCTCCCCTAACTGCTGAGAGATAAATAACGTGTCAGGATTGTATTACCCTCAGTCTACCGTTCAGGGATATGACTGAAAGTCTTGAATCCTAAGTAGGGACAAAACATGGCCAGTTTCTCCTAATCACCTACATCTAGTACATGGTGGAAACGGGGGCTGGAAGGAGCCCTTGGTCAGGAGGAAGGGCCCAAAAGGAACCTCCAGTGCCTGAAATAAAGGGGCTATCCCTTTAATTGCTTCTCTTTAAAATTCCCTATCTTTCTCTGCTGGCCTCGCCCCCCCCCCCCCAGGAAAAAAAGCCCTAAAACAGAAAGGTTAATCTAAGTATACATTTTAAGCTTTTAAAGGCTCCATTACGGGACTTATTATGCTAAAAGACACACCTGGCATGCCACGGCTTCTAAGTGTATCAGCCAGGCTCTTGTAATGATTCACTTAAATGCTGTGGCCAGAATTCCTTCCCGTGATTTCTATGTAAATTGGACGCCTCTCACAATTACTGTAATATGCGTGCAATTCCACTTATTATTTCTTTTAACGCTGAAACTTTTATCACTTAACTCACTGGACAGAATATTTGAGCCATTTGCAATCATTAGAACAGTTTTGTTTGGTCAAACCCTTGTGGGATTATACTCTGGGAAAAACGGAGTGAATTATATTCATTGCGAGAAAACAGCAATTTTAAATATATAAGGGGCACCCGGAAAATGTTCATTTTCGTTCAAATTCAATATCATATCTTACTTCATTTTTTTTTCAGCAGGGTAAGGCTTTTTATCTTTAAGCAATTTATAAAGCCCAGCATGGACGGGGAGTGAGGCGAGCGTGTGGTAGAAGATCTCTCTGACAGATACATAGTTACTCTGCCCACAGGGAGAGGCCGTATCACAAGGATTTGAGGCAACAGCTTTTCACTTTGGGAGGTTTTCCATGTGATGGGTGGGGGGGAGGTCATGGAGTGTTTGCTGATTTCTCCTAGGTTTTAACACCGAGCATTTATCAGCTTCTTCCTCACCCTCACCAATGCCCTCACATGCCGTTTCCTTCCTTCCCTAGCTGAGAATAAGTAGGCGTGACAATTTCCACCCAAAACTCTGCTCCTTTTGTAGACCTTCAGAAGACATCAAATGTATTCAAATAAATTGGAGAACAAAACCAGAAAATAAACATTGTTGCCTGTTGAGCTGATCTTTTATCTTTTATCTTTTTTTTTTTTTTCCTGTCGGAATGGCTGTTCTGGCATCTAACCTATAGCGTAGATGCAGACTGACCTACCCAGTCTGTTAGAGGAAATGTCCTGGTCACTGAAATGGATAGCAACCTGAGAAGGAGCCCTCACACCAGTTCATTTGACTGTGCCTCTGCGGGGTAAGACAGTGTAGGTAGGTAGGCTTGTTTCCAGCACACAGCTGGAGAGTTTACATCCTGAGTTTGATTAATTGCATTAACCCATCTAAATTTGGGGGTCAAGTTTCTAATGCTTTTCATTGTACCACGTAGAAATGAGGCTAAGTAACGTAACCTGTCCATGGTGTTTATTTCCCAAATCTTTTCCTCCAAAGTTTTAACTTAAGACAGTTGAAAACATCCAGTTTTCTTGAAGGCCTTAGCATATGGCATAAAAATTAAAGTTCCTCTAATTTGTACTTCATCTATTTTTTTTCTGGTGATATTCCCCAAAGAGAAGATATTTCCATTCTCCCGGAGATGAAAGCTAAAGTGTTAGCCGTTCTATCAAGGCAATGCTACTTCTCATGCGAAGAGAAATCTTCCTGGGCATATATGATAATCAAAATATGCTCTGCAATATGTAAGCCCATAGCTACATGTCTGTGTGCACTGCTGTGTGTGAGAGAAGCGACAGACAGACAGACACAGCCTCAGTAAAAGAGAGTTCATGGTGTGGTGCATCTCTCCTCTGAAAATTAACTTGGCAGACTTGAGAGTGAGACCACCTCTGCCCTGAGTGTGATGCTGAATGTGAGAACACAGAGGGACCTAAATGTTAAATCAGAGGGAGAGACAGACAGAGAAAGAGACAGAGGAGGAGGAGGAGGAAGAGAGAGAGAGAGAGAGAGAGAGAGAGAGAGAGAGAGAGAGAGAGAATGCACAAGAGAGATTTGGGTTTTTAAATAAAAGATGAAGACAAATTCAAGTCCATATATTTTCAAGTGAAGGGCAGTGAAGAAGAAAGGTCACAGGGCTGAGGTACCCCAAGCCCAGAAGAAGCAAATCTCAGCTCGCCTCTCAGTCCCAGTGAAAACCAGAAGTCCAGGACATGCTGGCAGTGTCTGTAAAGGCATGTCTGGCCGAGTAACCTTCTCTCTCTCTCTCTCTCTCTCTCTC
>NW_026067909.1:28813480-29067398 GCF_014885135.2 Alexandromys fortis | reverse complement strand
CTCTCTCTCACACACACACACACACACACACACAGAGAGAGAGAGAGAGAGAGAGAGAGAGAGAGAGAGAGAGAGAGAGAGAATACTTCTGGCACATTTTGGAAAGAAACAGTAGCTCCGAGTCTTAGATAATGAACTCTTGGCATACAGCAGGTGAAATCCAATGCACCCACGTTGCAAGCTTCACTCCCTCCCTGGAAATGAATGCAGGGAGATACTTAGACTTCTAAAGAGATGCAGATACCCCAAGAGGACCGCAGAAAGCAACCTGCGAGATGGACATCGCCTCCCCGCTTCAGGTGCAATCATTAGCAGAGACTATTTTATAAATCGTAAATTGATAATGTATTCATGGGACAGTGGAGAAAAGCCAGCCACATTATTTCGCTTTTTCCGCCTGTGTATTTTCGA
This sequence comes from Alexandromys fortis, assembly GCF_014885135.2. Classification (NCBI taxonomy): domain Eukaryota; kingdom Metazoa; phylum Chordata; class Mammalia; order Rodentia; family Cricetidae; genus Alexandromys; species Alexandromys fortis. Next base: position 29,066,987 of record NW_026067909.1, on the reverse strand, counting down.
AGACCTCCCATAGTTAACATTATAATATAGTTAGTGGCTACAAATCACCAGGGCTGATTATAGGAAAGCTGTCAGCTCATTCCGCTCTGAAAAGGCTGAAGCAAATAGCTTCTCTCTTTGCCATGGAGACTGGCTCTGTTTTTACGGTTACTCTGGAAACCAGAGCCTTTCTGTTGTTAGACCTTTTTAGTTACTTTAGCTATTAAACCTTCTGCTTGAGACAAAAGGAAGGAGGCATGCAGCCACTTCCGCCCAGGGAAATCTCAGGGTTCAGAGAGGCAGAGCTCAGGGCAGCAGAAACAAAAGCTGGCCAGCCGGGTTGGGACATGCTTGCCAGGGAGGTGGCTGTGCCCTGGAGGGTGGGATCACCATAGGTGAGGGAGGCCTCGCCCAGCTCTTGCTGGGCACTAGACTGCAGGACACTGTGCTGCCCAGGACCCCAGCCTTAACCACATCATAGCCAATCCTGCATCCGCTGCCACTGATTTTACCATGAACCTGGGTTTAGAGGATTTCAGCACTCAACAGTGTGTGTTTCCAGAAAACAGTGTGTTACCTTAGCCCGGATTCACCATCGGAGAGAATGAGGGTACCCTTTTGCTTATAAAACAAAACTGGAACCCAAAATAATTACTTTCCTTCTCAATGTATTGCTAGGACCAAGACCCTAAAGAGAAAATGAACCTGTGAGATCAGATACTTTACAAAGCAAGGGGGAATGAATTTGTAATGTGCAGTCTAGAAAAGCTTCTGGGCTATTTGCAAGCCAGGCAAGCTCTCTCTCCGCCCCCCTGTTGACTCTGTCCACCGAGTGACAACATTTTCACATAGGCGGCCGTTTTCCCATCATCAGTGTCCCTGTCTGTCTCGCCTTTTGGCTATGGTGTTTCAGTTGCCCCAGACTAACTAGGCTGCAAATCCAGACTTGACACGAGCAGTCCCCTTAGCCTTGGCGTCAATCCGCGTACTTCTGCCACTGCAGGCCTTGCTGCAGACTGAGTATTCAGTGAGTTTCATCTGAACTGTTAGTTCCCAGCTCTCTTCCTCCCGTCTGTTCATCACTAAGGTCTGCGAGCTAAAACTAAGCACCTGCTTTAGAAGGTAGCGGCCATGGGCTTGGGAAGTTGCTCTGCCGGCAGAGTGCTTGCTATGGACCTGGTTTTGAATCCCTCTTCCCACGGAAAGAGTGAAGTGCTGTGTATGAGCGTGTGATACTAGGATGCCTGAGGCTTGCTGGCCAGCCGGTCTAGTCTAAGCAGCAGGCCCCAGGTCCCAGTGAGAGACCCTGCTTCAGAAACCAAGGTCAATGGCCTCTGCAAGTGACCTCTTGACCTCTGGTCTCCACACACACACGTGTATGTATTGCATGAAAACATACCTACTCACACATATGCACTTGTGCGTGTGAATGCACGCACACACCTTTAAAAAGTACTGACCAGGTTTACCAGTTGATACTTGTTGACAGGAATCAGCGTTAAGACTTACCCTTTCAATACACTCTTCAGTCCTGATCAGTATGACATTATAATACAGAGAACAGCAGTGACAGGCAGACCCAGATCACCTATGCCATACGCTGTGAGCACAAGAATTTGTCCCCTTTGGACCAAACCACAGTCAGCCTGGGATCTGGGTGAGGGTCTGGGTGTGTGGGGACCTTTTCTAGCCTCTCATCTGTCCAAGTAACAGCAACACAGAAAATCCCGAGCTGAGTAGAAACCTCTCAGCTCATGGGACCAGAAGGTCTCCCGATTCTGGTCAGCAGGCCTGGTGGGTAGCGTGTCCTTGGGGACTCCTTGCTGGTAAGGGTGGTTAAAACAAATCAACCTGAAGCCATCAAAAGACTGTTTTATCAGTCCTGCTAATCATTTCCATCCAAATCACATTCCTTTCGTCCTGGAAAACTATGACACCTAGGCGAAGCCTACCCCGTATTTCCACCCCGTGTGAAGAGAATTCCCGGTGAACGCATGTTGTCACGGGCATTCTAGCAATCGTGGGTTTGCTTTGGCTGTAGAAAATCATGAGTCTAAGGAGACCCACCAAGCCCTCCCTCCACTGACCAGAGTGTGTCACATTTGTCTGGGGACAATGCCCTCCGTGCAGCTTAGAGCTGCCTCTTCAGGGCACTGGCATTACTGGGTCCTTTCTCTGGAGCTGGGAAGAATGTTACTAATAAACTCCGAGCTTTTGGGGTTCACTCTATTGGGATGCAGACTTTCAACTGAGGGGTGCCTTGGAGGAAGGGAGACCCTTGATGAGCACACAGCTCGCCCTGATGCTGTAGGATGAGCTTGACCCAGGCAGGTGGTAGCTGTTTTTCACTTCCTGTCTCTTCCTGCTGCCTCCGGCCAAGCAGGTTAGGGAAGCCTATGGGGTGTGTAAGCCTCCAGCCAGCCCTCCTAAGCTGCCGGCTGTGTGCCTCTGGCTTGATGCCTGTGTTTTCTTGGATCTGTGTTGTTTTATATGTGTTTCCTATAGATCATTCTGTGAGCTCTGACTTTGGGCTCGTGGCTCATTCTTCCGTTTTCACCTTGATAATTTACCAGACGTTCGGTTTGTGGTTATCTGCTTTGTTTCGGTTGCGTGATTAAAATGGCAATTGACTTTTTGGTTGACTGTGAGTGAATTCGTCAGAGTGTGTTGTTTCCCCGCGTGAATTTGAGGTCTGCTTCAGAAATGTACATAAATTCTTAATTTGTATTTTTAAAAATTGTTGTTGGAAAATGGTTCTGCGGTACGAATGTCCTTTGTATAATGTCAGACATCACTCCAGGGGTTTATGGATTAAATGCTGCCATCTTTTATAGATTGCTACTTAAAGTGAATTATGGCTCCTTTGAAACCAGAGTTTTCCAAACAGTGGCTTGCCATCCGTCAGCCAGAGTGCCGTATTTCTGCACAAATTTCCCATCAACCCCGTTCTGTAGGAGGGCTTGTGAGGACTTGAGGGTGCACAGGAGAGCATGCCAGCACCCAGGGGCCCACACGCCAAGGTTGCACTGTTGCCTCAGCTAAACGTGAGCTTCTCCTCCTGGTGACAGCCTGCGGGGCTGACTAACACTGGAGACGATTGGCAGGCATTCGCTCTGTTAGTGAGCTCCCTAAATTTCATTACAATTTCACTTTTTGTCAAGTTCTACATCATCTCTCCTGCTGTATCCCAAAACCCCTGGGCCTGGATCTTGCTCTAATCATGCCTGGCTCTCCTTCCATACCCACGTGAATTGAGTTACCCATGCTAGCTGGTGTGCACGCCTAAACTGAAACATGTCTAATTTTAGAGGACCACAGACTAGAATTTTAGCCCAACCTTTCCTTGGGAACCCATTGACATAAACCACATGGAACTATGTCTTATTATAAAACTGGCAAGACTTCTCTGCTCTGTTCTGTTTGAAACTGATCGATGCTTAGTGGCTGGGCGCACAGGAGACTAAGCTTAGGAAGAGACCCAGTACTGCCAGGGCAGACCCAGACCTACTCATGTGAAACAGGAAGTAAGGGCTGGACGGGCATCTGCCCTGTTGTGTGCGTAATCAAGGTGCCAGCCTTACCTTGGAGGGTGTCCCGCTGGTCCTTGTCCTTGTCTGCCTTGTCACGATCCTATGCTGATGCTGAGCAGAGCCTTTTGTCCATCTGTCACCTGTGGCCCCCCAGGCCTAATCACAGAGTTCAGAGCACCAGCCACCTAGCAGCCATCAAAAGATGCTGACTTATGGAGAAGCGGCAGAGCTTGTAGATCTTTGATTTCAATTGCATATTAAGTAATATTATGCTCTCAGGGACAATAGGGCTTTTCAGAGAATATAGACCGTTTATAGAGATTGTTTTCTTTGCATTCTTAATAGAATCCTGTATTTTCTCCTGGCTTTATAATTTGAACAAAGTATATCAGAAATGTGCAGGAGTGGATGAACAACTGCAGCCCCAGATGTGCCGGGTAATCTGGATGTTTGTGTGCAGAGGACATTTGATGCCAGGGTGGACAATAACATCAGCCCTTCCTCCTCTCTAGTATGTTATTTGAATGGCTCCGGTACCCAGAAATCGTGTGTTAATAGATTGGCCAGTTCAGGGCTGTATTCATTTGTCCGTTTGAGACCTAGACAGTGATTGGTGGTGGGGGGAGCTCTTTGGGGGCTGTCTTGGATGGGTTATAAATGCCTTGTTTATGTAAGTTTTATTTATATGTGGGAAAGTGCACAGCTTCCCAAGAGCACCTCCGAGGCCAGAGTGGATAGAAGAGAAATGCCAAGTTTGGGTTCAAAAACCAGTTTCTGGAGTAAACGCTGCCCCAGGCTGTGTGTGGAGGGCAGAGCTCCTCGTCGCGACTTGGGGGGTATTGCCAGACAGCTGCTGGTGGTGAAGAAATCCCAGACTCCGGCCCCCAAATCTTTCCTACACATCTGACTTTTGCTTGCCGCAGACCTTGGGGCTCATTCCTCCTGATTCCTATCGATAGAAGTCATTAGTCTCCATACTCGTGTACAGGAGTGCTCACACATGAATGCGTGTACACACATGAACACGTGGACACACATGAGAGCACACACATGAACGCATGGGCACACGTGCCCCCCCACAGGCACTCGCACACACATACAAAGTGGAGAAGGGACGGCTTTGAGACCCTGTGTGGAGAGGGAGCTTGTGGATCAGCCCACTCCCACAAACTGGTCCTGCAGGTTTCACAGCTCTTGCTAGGCTTTCTCTGAGCCTCCCGCTCTGTGAGAACGGAGCAGTCAATGGACCCGCTCTCGGGTCCACGGATCTTGCCCTTGAGGAGACAGAGCTGGTCCACGGCTCCTTCCCACAAATTAAAAAATGAAACTGGATGAGGGCACGGTGCACACTAAACAAAGCCTGGGGAGTGGAGATATTTCAATTACAGCTATTCTATTTAGCGGGCGGCCGCTGTGCTCCAGGAGGCGCTTGCTCTCCCTGGTGTTTACACTTCTTCTTACTCTATAGGATTAGGTCTGTTGCACACACAGGAGAGGAAGTCGTTTTATTTTACACAAATCAGCTACTTAAAGTAAATTGAGATATATAGAATTTACCAAGGAAATGAGTGATTTGGTGTGAAGGAGGAGGAGGTGTGTTGTAAATCAACACGGAGGGCCGAATGGGGAAATTGACAGAGCACTGTAATCACCCCCAACACCCACTGAAGTTATTGATCCAGAACCTCTGTAATCCCCTTCACATAACACAAGCAATTTCATATAATGCCTGTAATAGCGGAGCATTCAAACTCAAGTAGCCGTCTGAAGGCATTGTATCTAATGGCGAAGCTGCCTCTGCTGGGGAAGTGTAACAGCCGGAGCACAAAGCGCCAGGCCTCTTGCCTTTCATAGGTAACAGCCTCTGATAAGAGCCCAGTTCTGAAGATAAACAGTTCCTAACGCCAAAGAAAATGAGCCATTAATTGCTGGCTTGCTAAATATGTTGTAAAAGACGTGAGTGGTGGGCACAACATGGGGGGAACGGGACTGTATTTGGGGTTGATAAACTTCTTGGGTTATCCATACGCCGCTATCTGATGTTAATTACAACAGAGGGGAGACAGCTGACAGGCCGTTTAGCTACGGGGTCATTACCTCCTTCCCAGGTGCTACCCGGGAAACGTTCCCCCAGTTTTACAAGCTCCTTCCCGCGCTGATGGATTATTCTGTAGCCTTATCAAAGCTTTGCCAGCTCCTCATTAATATATAGAGCGAGTCGCCCTGTTCTATATATCATTGTCTTCCTCGTGGGGAGGGCCAATCAGTCAGCCGTTATCAACCAGTCAGCAGAAGGCAGCAATCAGACCTGCCGGCAAAGAATCACGGGAGAGCAGGGAGGTTAAATGAGGCTGACAGTCTTGATAATGATGATTATGCTATAAATTGAGATATGATGATAAAAGGAGAATAAAAGACACAATCTGAAGCAATATTTGGTTTAACATGTCTCTCTTTTTCGTTCCTGTGAAATGGCCATAACATTTATCACACCGAACAAGAATGGACATTTAACCACCGTGATAAGCCAGAACGGCAGCAGACTGAGGACCCAACAAGCTGTGATTACAATGTCAGCCGCTTTCTCCAGCAGTGGAGCAAAAGCGGGAGATAGAGCGTGTGTTACAATCATTCATGCATTATTCCGTAGAATGAAAGAAAGTTGATCTATTCTAGAAACGTCTTTCAGCCTTCTAGATGGAAAACCAAAGGAGACGGTTAATATATTCTTCTGCTCCCAAGATCATTTTTATCAATGAAACAATAGGAAGTTAGTGGCGGTTCCTCCCATCACAACGGCACAAATGCATGTTTATTAGTAGCTGCTTCACGCTGCGGCAGGCAGCTCTGAGCGACTCCTACCCTGCTGGATTTTGAAAGAGAGGCAGCTCACACCTATCAAGTGGTCCCATGTGTGGCTCTACAGTAAAACAAAAGTGAGTGACAGTTTCCTTTGCTTTTTAGAGATTAAGAAGTTCAGAATCAAAGGTGAGGCCGGACAGCACGTTAAGCTGCCAATGACAGATGTGTCTTCAGGCAGGAGGATGTAACCGCCAAGAGCGGGAAGAGATTTTGACAGCCCCATGGAAGAAGACGGGAAAAATGGAAGTTTTCTCCCCCAGGCTCACGTGCTGAACCTCATAGTTTCAAACCTTTATGCTTTCCACATGTCCGAGCTGCTGCTGCTGCCCGCTCATAAAATAGTCTGTGTGGGCTGGTGACATGGGCTGCAAATTCCACAGTCCGGTGTTTCCACAGAAAGGACAGTTTTTGTTTTATTTTCAGTTTCCGAATGGCGTCATCAGGAATGGACAGGAGGAAACCTTGTAGTTCCTTTTCTCTCTCTCTCTCTCTCTCTCTCTCTCTCTCTCTCTCTCTCTCTCTCTCTCTCTGTGTGTGTGTGTGTGTGTGTGTGTGTTGACCGTTTGCTCTTGGCATGGAAACAAAATGTTACAAATGGGTTTAAGTTTTGGTGGTGAGAAGCCCGGGCGGGGTAAGAAGTTGAGCTCTTTGGTTGTCTCTGCTTCTGCCAGGCTCCTGTGCTCGGCTCGTAGCCGCCATTTAGTCCACTGAAGCGCAGGTTCCTCACTTTCAGCGCTGTGGCTGTTTCTTCGCCAGCGTCAGGGCTGTGTGCGCTGCAGAGCCATCAGATGTGCTGGCCTTCCATCTGGCCTGTGATAACCCAAGATCTCCAGACACACTCACGGTGTCCCCTGGGGAAAGCTATTGATCTGAACTGCCGTGACTGTCCCCACTCTGGAGCGTCACGCCAGTCACTCCCGTTGCTGTCGTTCTGGGGAGTCTGGTTCGGTTGCAATGGTCAGATGTGTTTGGGGTACAGAACACAGGACCGACTTCCTCAGGATATGGCGTCTGCAACATCACGGACAAAATTCCTAAAATTTGTGGTTCTGGTTCTGACACGGCAGCAGGGCGTTTCTGTCCTGCCTGTTTATTTTGATGAGAGATCCTGCAGAATCCCCACGGTCTGACAGTGACACTTAGCTGGACTCACTGTGACACTGATGTCTCCCCAGGGAAGACTTGAACGTGATGCCGAGACCCAGGGAGGGCCTAAGGGCACACTCCAGCGTGTGAGATGACATGTCTCATCTACACGCGCATCATGCCTGTCACACACTGAATGCGTGGTTACGTGTTGCACATAAACAGGGCCTCGTCCTCAGAGGCCTGGGGGGGGTCTGTTTGGGGTCCTGTGAAGCTAGCACTGAGGCTGTCCTCCCAGAAAGCACACCTGTATGTGTGCGGAGGACACAGGCAGAGCAGCTTCTTGTTCCACTGAAGGCCTTGGGCTCCTGGGGATGTACGTACACCCCTTTTCCAACGCCCCTATGAGCTCTCGGACGGTATCTCTTTTCCAGAACATACTATGTCTGGTGGAAATAGGTCAGGGAAAAGTGAAAAACAAAGAACATTTTTCTTCACTCCTTTGGGGCATTTCTGCAGGATTTGGAGTCTGGTCCTCTGTCTGGGGAGCAGCCCCCACCCCTACCCTTGCATCAGACACATGGAAAAGTTGCCCCAGCTGGGCAGCATGTACACACAGGACATAGCCTGACTTACAGGGCCCGTAGGGTGTGCGATCACATAGTGGGGACAGAATACTTCTTATTTCTAGCAGACGAGTCCCGATTAGAGAGAGAACAGACACTTCTGAGACCTGTGATGGGTCCATGTCTGACATCCTTGCTCCCTGTGCTCCACGGGGCTCAGGAGCCCTTCCCATCTGCTTCCAATCTTGCCTGTGATGGATGGTGCAGCATTAGGTGGTCGGTTTGAATTTTGGCAAATAAGCTGGGAGCAGGAAAAAAAAAACTCTTGCTCCTTAGTCTGTTTTATTAACTTTGTTTTTGCTTGCCGGGGCCCAGCTCCACAGAGCCTCTGGATAATCACGCGGCACAGGTGGCTCCCGAGGCCCCTGCTCCCTGCAGAAATGATTTGTACCTCTGGCTGATTGTCACTAACAGAAAATGAGAATGAGAGACATTCAATGCAAAGTAATGTGTGCTGTACAATTACTGGATTAATAATTTTATTCCATTACTGTGTGGGGAAGAGGACATCAGCCTGGGATCTGCAATTCGAGTATATTTCCAAGCGTCCTGTTAAAAGACTGAGCAAGGGTCAGGAAACTTAATTATGCTATAACTAGATAGAAATTGCCAAGTGATAAAAAGAAACATCCAGACAGATTCAGCAGGAAATTACAGCCTTAATAATATAGCATAATGCCCACTTCTATACAATTATTGGAGAGGCCCTGAATGGTTCAGAATAGCAGGCTTGGGTTCCTGGTAACTACAAAATTCCTACTGAAAGTGACATTGCTCATTCTTGCTGTAAATATTTTTTTAAATAAATAACACAATTATTCACTGGTCCAAATCTAATGCTCACTGCAGACTAGATACCATTGGCCACACTGGCGTTCTGGAGTGATGGGCGAGAGGACTGGATTTAGGAGGAGAGGCACATAAATTTGCAAATTAAGTTTCTGGCACCATATTTGAACAAATCTCTCCATGCATGTAGCCTTTCGTTTAAAAAGAAAAAGAAAGTGTGTGTGCACATCTACCGCTTCCGGTCCCGTGTGACTGCTCTGGGCTGGGGATGGTGTGTCTTTACCATCTACCTGGGGGAGGAGGGTTAGGGATGAGGGCTATTAAGAAAGGGGATGCTCGGTTCTTCTCCGCCTCCTCAGGGAGGAGGAAAAGAGAACTTTCTGAGCCGGAGCTGTCAGCAGCCAGGGAAGGAGCCGTTACATCTGTAAACGTGACATGATGTTTTGAAAACCAGAGCCCTGCTGCACACAGCCCACCGCACATGACGCCATGGCCTTCCCGTCTGCTGGGTTTGGCCCCTCTTCCCTCTGTCTGCAGGAGGGGAAAGTCATTCCTCCTGTCGCCCAGGAGAGCCCAACATTTCATTTTGTATTCTAGGGATGCAGATTAATCAGCGCCCTACCCGGAGATGGCTGCCCTGCCCAGAAATCTGCCTATCTGCTTTGCCGTGCATCCCCGAATCTAATTTCCTACAGGAACCGATATTAATCACCCTGTTTAAACAGAGGGGATTTGGGGTCTAGACAAATGTGACATTTGGTTCTGTAACTTGCTGAATATTTTTCTTCCTTTCTTTCCGATTTAAAGAGACAATGGCTGTAGCAGCTTCCTCTTGAACAGTCACCGCTGAGGTGTTTTATTTGTACTTGACACTGGTTGTTTTGGACAGTGACGGCAAATCCAGATTCCTGCTATTTGTGCTTGAGGAAAATGGGAAATAGATTTGGAACTAGGAAGTTCATACATTTTGCTAGTGGTGACTTGGCTCGCCACGGGAGGTGCCTTGTTTATCTCTGGCACCAAAGTGAGGGAAAAATGGCCGTTTTTAAGACAGCCCTCACCCCTCTCCTCACATATTATGCATGGAGAAGTTACATCCATCAGCTGTTGGCACCTCTGCCAGGAGTATTTGGCATATTTTATTCTGGCTGCCTGCGTTACAATGGAAGAAACAGGAGGCAGACGAGCTACTTGCTTAGAAAAATGTGCCGGTGTGCCGGGAGCCGCTGCCAGCTGGAAGGACGGCACGACATCCGTCACCCCGATCCTCGGCTCTCGCGAAAGCAGAACCAACCATAGCCAGGCGACATCCGTCACCCCAGATCCTCTGCTCTCGCGAAAGCAGAACCAACCATAGCCAGGATTTTGCTGAGATGCGTGCCTGGGCCTCTCCAGCCACCCAGGTTAATCCAGATTGGCATTGCTTCTGCAGGGCCATGTGCAGTGCCCTGGGGATGGGTGCGAGAGGGCAGAGAATGTCAGCAAGGCTGTGCTCCATGGCTAAGGAGTCCTGGGGACCCTGAGCCCAAGGTACTTCCCTGAGATTTCCCAAACTGGGGTCCCCTGAAAGAGATGAATTCTACAGGTTCTACGGGGACTCCTTTCAAAGGTCTGTTCTCAACCCATCATGGCCTTCCTGCCATGCTTAGCTCTGTAGTACCACCATCATGCCCAGGCTGGGGACAGGTCCGCGGGGGTAGCATGGCCACCTCTTCCAGCAGAATAGGATGGTGCTTTAGAGCAGAAAGACAGAGGCTGGCAAGAGACAACCAGCAAGAGCAAAACCCCAGCCTGGGGTCTCCTCGATAAGGTAAAAATGCCGCTTCTCCTGTGCGGAATTTCTGCCTTGAATTTGTTTATGCCACTATACTGACACTGAGAGTTGGTTTTGGGGTGTATCCATCCAAAGATCGACATCCAAAACAGGTACTGGCAAGTGCATCGTCCAAAGGCCCCTGTGCGGTCATGGAGGGGACCGAGTTCTGTTGCGCTTCCCAGCAGCTGCTCTGCTTTCTGGGCCTGGTGCTAAGTCACCAGGCTATCTGCACAGGCACGTTGCGACTTACACGGTTTATCTCTCCGTGATAATCGCATTTTATTTGACATCTTAAAGGTCCCAAGTGGTTTTAAAGGGCATGATTACTGGACTGTGTGTTTTAACAAGAAGTGGCTGAGTCCCATTCTGGGCTGTGTGTTTTATTTATGGAGAAATGGCTGGGTTCTGTTCCATTCCTTGCTTTGAAGTCTTGGTGCCACTCAGCTGTCAGAGCTGTGCCTTCTCTGGTTTGATGTTGAGCAGGAAAGCCTTGGAGCAGCCTCTTGGGAACAAAGGGACACGGATAGTAGTGAATGAACTGGTGCATCCGTTCCAGGCTCCGTGCACCTGCCCTCAAGTGTGAACAGGGCTGTAAGCTCAAGTGCCTTGCTAACTAAGGACCCGAGTCTGAATTGGTGTAGACCCTTATTTTCTGTCAAATTATTTTGAAGGGAATAATTTTCTTTCGCCCTGATATCCTGTCTGGTATGACTTCGGCCGGAGAGACGTGAACAGCTCCATTCAAATCTCGCTTACGATCCAGCGACTCTGAGTTTTACTTGTAGAAGTATGCTAGAAGTATGCACAACTTACACTGCTGAAGAAAAATCCTCCCATCAGCAACCACTGATGCTAATAAATCCTTAGAGATGGGGACTCGTGAGCACATACGATAGTACTCCACGAAGTACATTAAGGAGCGCAGTCTTGTCTGGTCTCACGAGAAGTCGAGAGGGCAGCACCCATGGTTGAGTCTCACCTGGAGGACAGCCATCCGCAACACTGCTATACAGATGCGCACATTAAGAGTGTTGAAAGTTGCGTGAGTCTAGGAAAATATCCTCCAAATTATAGTGAGTTTACTCTCGGACTAGGTCGCACTTCCAGCTCTCTATACTCTGTCTGGCAGAGCGTCACGTAGGCTCTCTCTCTGAGTAGTGCCACTGCTCAGCCAAACCCTCTTAAGTCGCCATGAAGGGGGCTGATAGAAAATGCCTGGTACCAGGAGCCCTCTGGAGAGGAAGATGGAGGCATGACCTCAGATCTACAGCAGACCAGAGTTAACTGCCTATATCTCAGGAGAGAGTACGCGTGTGTATGTGTGTGGTGTGTATATCGTATGTGCGTGGGATCATATATACATATATATGTTTATATATTGTGTGGATGTGTATGCACACGTGTTTTGTACTAATATGACTATTAGCACAATATGTATGCATGTGCTATCTATACTTAAATGTATGTGTATCCATCTACAGGCATGCATATATACATAGATATGTGCCTGTCTGTACCTTCAGAATCAGAACCTACAGTCTCCTGCATTTGACAGTCCCTCTGGAGTTTTTTTCTGGGCCTTCACTAAAAGCACCCACCCAGGATAGCTTCTGTATCTTTGTTCTGTTACTGAGACATGTTGTAAGTATGATGTCATGTGACTCGGTGGCCCTGTTTGGAATATCAGTGCCTCTCACGAGGCTGTTCCTTGAAGTGCCACAATATGGCTAGAGGTGAAATCATAGAGCTTGCATCCCAGCCCAGGTTCCTGGGTAGGCCAACTCTGAGCCTCCCGGGGTCTCAGTATCCTGGTGGGGCCACTATGTCAGCCTCCAGGCCCCACTCAGCCAGCATATACTGGATGTCTGCATGGCCTGGACCAGGGAGATATAAACAGGGATAGACCTGCCTCAAAGCAGCCTCAGCTGGCAGCAGAGCTCCTATTCCATGCCAGGGCCGTAACTGAGCACACTCGGTGCCTGGATGGCAATGCCCATCCTTGTGGGCATACTGCAGTGATATCACCAAGGCCGCCATGACACCCTGACAGCTGACATTTCTTAGGCTCCCCATCTGTGCAGGTGTGCAGCTAAGGCTGGGGTTCAGTCAACCACTTCTCGCTGCAGCAAACAATTGCACAAAAAAAGAAACTGCAGTCTGGGCAGCGTGACCCCGTAATCGCTAGGACATGGCGGCTATGGCTCAAGCCCAGTCTGCAACTCTGGAGCCGGGATCTTCCTACTATCATTTCCTTTTCTGTTTTATTTTTTTTGTTGAAATTAAAGTAGATACAAAAAAGGGGGGTCTGGAGTGGAGGGGAGGAGTCTTATCTTCAACTCAGAGGAAGGCGAGCCCGTGCTCTGCAAGTTTGCACAACTGACCAGCTGGTTAATCCTGACTGTGTGTGTAAGCCTTCTGCACCCCAGTTCCGCATCAGTAGGCTGTAGCCTTCCCCACAGTGAAGGCAAGTAAGGGCCAAGAGTGGGAAGCGGTTTCTCTTGCAGGTGTAACAATCGCATCCAGATATCCGGGAGTGTCGAGGCTGCACTCCGCCCTGGAGCCCAGGAGGAGGTGGAGAGGGAGCTCTCGGTGCCGGTCCATCTTCACTTCCTCATTCCCGGCACTATATCGATTTACCCAAAAGCTACGAGATAGCCCAAGCTACAGATACTGGCGTAGGGAATCGCATGTCAGAAGAACGGCAACTGACGGTAGATGTCAAATATTAAATCCTATCTGGTTATTACCTAGCATATGAGCCATGGAAGTAGCTTAACAATTACAGCCGTGATTGACTAGGTGGGAACCCAAATCCTAAACATCCAGTGTAGAAGGGATAATTATAACACATTAGCACCTGCTTAGACAAGATTGACAACCCCAGCCTAACATCTGCCTAATATCACTTTCATACTTTCGTGCATTTTCCCTTTTGAATGGAGCCACATAAGATTTCCTGGAGAATAACAATAACACACATCTATGTTATTCATTCATGGCACTCCAGCTGCGTGTTTTCTTTGGTCATGGCTTCCTGCTGGCACTTTTACAAGGAAATGAAGTGCGTGGGAAGGGGCTTAGGGACCTAGGCATGCACCATGGTGGAATGCCTCTAACAGAACTGTTCTGGCTGACCCTGATACATGAAATGGATCCCAGAGCAGGAAGGGCAATATTAAATTAGTCACACATATGTGCCCATAAATGCCTGTATTGTATGTGCGTAGAACCAGTTGAAAGCCCAGCAATCTTCTGTCCCATAAGCAGAGTTGGGAGCAGCATTGTCACCTCTAGGAGCTCACAGGGAAGTGGGGTGTGTGCTGTGACTACAGGTACAGCACAGCCACCCCCTTTCCTTCTATCCAAAGACCATTCTAGAAGCCTGTTAGAAAAAAAGGAGCTCTGTGTCTTTTAGTTGGGCTCTGCTTCCCAAATGTTGTGATTAAAGGCATGTGCCACCAGGCCTGGTGGTTAGTGTTTTTAATAAACATGCATTTATTTATAGGTTTTCTACAATAAAATCTAATGATGATTTTTTTTCCTTTTTTGTATGTAGGTGAATGGGTGATGTGTGTCTATGTCTGTGCGTTCATGTTTGTAGACACACGAGTGTGAGTGTTCATGCATGTGTGTTGAGGCCCAATGTTGAAGGTAGATAGGTGTCTTCTTCAATTGCTTCCCATGTTATTGATGAGGCAGTGTCTCTGGCTGAACCTCCAACTGCTGTTACAGTTACTTTCCAGCTTGCTCTAGGGATCCCAATATAGGCAGGCCTCTGCACCCACTCGGGATTTGCATGGGTTCTAGCGCTCTGAGCTCCAGCCTTCATACTTTACCCACTGGGTCATCCCCACAACCCCGTGGTTTCTATTTAACGGATCCTATCCAGAAACACTCCAACCAAGCCTTGAGTCAACGTCTTTCCTTCTCTAGGTTTCACCTTTGAGCACGATCTCTGTGTTGAGTGACTTTTGGATGAAGTGGGATGTGTGTGTCAATATTTATCTGTGCAGACATTTCCAGTGTCTCAGACCATGGGAAAAAGCCTTCCCCTTGCACACAGCCAGTTTTCTGCGCCCTGTGGATGAAATCCAGCCAGCTGCTCTCCACTGTCCTCTTACCGTCCCACCACCCCGATCGTATGTCTTTAGCTCGGGTGGCCCGAGGTCCTTACCAGCATCATCTCTATACCCTAGTTTCAGACGTTAGAATCGGCTTGTCAATATTGACGCACCCTTGCTGAGATGACTTTAAAGGCTAGATTCCACTGGGGTGGCGAGACCTGTTAATTAGGAGCTTCCTTTGTGAGCTGTGAATCTCTGCTCATTTATGAAAGAAATTCTGATGAATCACGAGCACATGACGGCTCTTAGATCTGTACCCAGGACCTCATATTTATGCTTTCAGAGCCTCACACATTAGGCAAATGGCTACCATTGAGCTTTATGCCCTAAACATCACTTTAAATTTTCATATTGTGTTAGTATGGAGAACTCAGCTGGCAGATCCCTAGCTGCTAGGAGTCCTGTTAACAGTTGAGGAAGCAAGCCAAGGTGAAAAGATGAGGCATGGGCAAGATGTCTACAATCCACTGCTACTGTAGGCAAGTGGCCCAGGATCTCCATACTCTTCCGGTTTTGCCCATAAAATGCCCCTGTCTAGGGTCAGATGACAGTGAGAGTAGTGGTCACCTGACTGCCAAGGAGATGGCACCTGAACTTGATAATGCTCTGTGTCTCTGTCGGGAGGGAACCTGGGGGTGGAGGGGGTGAATACCACAATCTGAGTCATGGGAAGACAAGTTTTCTGCTCTTCCTTCTCTTCTAGTGTGAAAGTCTCTGAAAGGCTCCCATCGTCTACTCAATGGATTCTACCTAGGCTAGTGATGCAAATGGTGGGTGTGGTCAAGACCTTGTGGTCCCATCTCCAGGCTTGTAGTTCAAGTCTGAGCACCAAGCCAGGAGGAGTTTTCAGAATCCTGGTAATATGTTGGGAGCGGTGAGACCCCAGATCCTGAATTTCTTGTAATCCCCTGATCTGAGTGCCTACAGCTGCTCTGAGCATGAGACCTTCAGGAGTTCCTGATGGCAGGAGAGTGGTTTCTGGTGGGTTTGGCTGGGGCATGGCTATCTCTATATAATCTGCCCCTGAACACAATAAAGGGGGCATTCTGGGGGAATTCAAGGATGACCTGTGTCGCTGTCTCTCTGTCTGTGTGTCTGTGTATTTTAACCTCCTGCCCCTTGCCCGAAGCTCGGTAACTGGGTGCCAGCGCACAGAGCGCAGACACGGGGGGCGCGGTGCGCGGCAGTAATAGGCTGCACTAAGAGGGCTAACCTGGGATTCTGGCCTGGAAGTGGACTTCTACACTAGTGTATTGGAAGGTAAACGCCTTGAGGTGTCATACCTATGGCTTCGCTTAGCTGACCTCTTAGTTCCAAGAGTTTTTCTATACATTTTTAAGTTAGTGTTTCCTGTAAGACAGCCATGTTACCTGCAAATAAAACCTAGTTTGCTTCTTTCTTCCCCCAGGCTATTGGCCTTTCTTTCTCTGCCCTTCCTGTGACACTGAGTAGGCAGTCAGAGTGAATATTGTTACCTTGCTCCTAGCACAAGGGAAGTCACTTCCTGTGCATATCAATCTGTACAACGTAGGTGTAGTTGTAGACAAACTACGCTTAGTTTATTCTCCTGTGTTGGATAAAATGCCCTGACTAAAGCTACTTCAGAGGACAAGGGTTTATTTGGCTCACAATTAAAGACACAGTTCACCACAGTGGGGAGTCACGGTGGTAATATCTAGAAAGAACTGATCTTAGATAGTGAAGGTAGCAAGGTATTCCTATGACTCAGTAGAATAAGACAAACAAACCATTTTCACCAAGTTAAGTTGCTTTGGGTCCATGCTTTATGAACATGGCAGAGAAACAGTCTGGGCTAGAAACTGGTACCAGGAGTGGGGTGTTATTGTGACGGACCTAGCCATATTGTTTTGGGAAGGGATGTGGTGGCATTTGGAGCTTCAGGCTAGAAAAGACATTGAGCACTCAGAGTGAGGCAGGGAGTGAACTGCAGTTCTCCATGGCCTCTGCTTGAGTTCTTGCCTTGCCTTCCCTCCATCAACAGAAAGCAAACTAAGACAGAGGTTATATTGTTTCATGTTTTTAGCCTACTGATGTAGTAGCCGTGGTGGCTAACCTCAACTGCCAACTTAATGAGATCTAGAACAATCTAGGAGCTGAGTCTCTGGATACGCCTAAGGGGGTTAACTTGATCAGGCTGGTGTAGGAAGAACTACCCACTGTGGGTGGCATCATTCTCTGGATAGTATAAAAAAGGAAACAGTAAGCTGAGCACAAATATTCATCGCTCTTCGCTTCTTGGTTGCTGACGCAATGTGAGCTGGCCATTTGCTGTGACTTCCCTGCCATGATGGACTGTAACCTTGATGTCCCTTATACTGCTTTTGTCGAGGTGTTCTTCCATAGCAACAGGAAATGTAAGCAAGACAGTGACTTCTGGGGACAGTTTTCAAACGCTGAACAAGCATGGGTTTCTAGACTGACCTCTGACTAGGTGGATGGCGTTATCTCCACATGGCTTGTGCAGTTCTTGCTGTTTTCTGTTCCTCTGTCTGAATATGTGCCCTCTGCCTTTCCATGTGTCCCTGTGTTCCCTGCGGGTTGTTCATGAGGTCACTGCACTTTGTCTTTAGACTGGCCACTTCTTCCTTGTGACGAGGATGAGGGCAGGGAGGATGTGTTCTTCTGAGACCGTAAGTAGGGTAGCAGAGACAACTGTGATCAAGCTTGTGGTTTCCACCAGGCTTCTGACAAACCATTAGCGTGTGGAGAGAGAAGCGGGTTTATCTTTATATTCTTTCCATCTGTGTCCATCAGTCATTCTGCCCTCTTTGTACATTTTCATTCTGTCTCCTGAGTCTTTATATTTTTAATAATTCTTTCCCAAGAAAGAATTTCTTCTTCATTTTTAGAGTATGCTCTTTCTGGGTACAGAATTTTAAGCTGGCGCTTTCCTCCTTGGGTTAGTTTAAAGGTATTGCTCCTAGGCATACTGTGTCCTGACTTCTATAACCCCACCTCTCCACTGCAGCCACCTTTCCTGGCAGCCAATCACATTGCAGTTTCCCAGTTTCTAGCTCCACTCCCTACCATGACCCCCTATAATGGTGGCCTTCCAGGCTCCATGTCATGTTTGCAGCCCGTGTGAGTTTTCTTTTCTTTCCTTTTTTTTTTTTTTTTTTTCTTCAGCCTCACCTTGCCTAAGATCCTCTGAGCTTGTAGGCCTTGGGTTTGCCACGGTCCTTTGTCCTTTTGTGTACCCTCAGCTATGATAACTAGTCTGATGTTTCTCTAGCCCTGTTCCGCCTTCTACTTCTGACTTCCCATTGTTCCTCTCTCCAGCCCTGGACTGGATCCATAGCTCTGTTGCTCTGTGATTTCTGGATTTTCTCCTGAGCTGCCCCTCCACATTCCTGGCTCAGCATCTCCAGGGCTATGGCTCTTTCCTGCCTGCTCGGGACTTGCCGGTGTTGAGCCGTGGGAATGTTGCTGGTGTGAGCCAGCTTCTGCCGGTTTGTTTTATTTCTAGCACTTCCACCCGGCTTTTGCTTACATTTGCGGTTTCTCTCCCGAGAGTCCCCTTTGGTACTGCATGTGACTTCTAAAAAAAAAAAATAGCGCTTATTTGTGTGCACGTGCCTGTGCGTGTGCATGTGCACGTGTGTGCGTATGATGGGTGTGTGAGCATGGGTGTGAACATACGACCATACGTAGAGGTTAGAGGGCAAGTTTCAGGAGTCAGTGCTTTCTCCATCAGGGGATCTGGAGACTGGACTCCGGTCAGCTTGCACGGCAAAATGCTTTTGCTGGCCCATCTGTCTAAGACGCCCTCTCAAAGGAGACCAGTGCTCAGAACCAGACTGAACTGGCTCTGTCTTCCTCCTGGGTGAGCATGGCCTGGCTCTGAGGCCTCTGCTGCTCTCAGGCAACTGCAGCCACACTAAAACCTGCCCAGCTGCTTATGGATTGCTGCACACCTCCCGCTGCAGATCCAGGCTGCAATCTAGAACAGTGGCCCACATCCCCTGACCTCTAATATTTTCTTTAACTCTTTTCCTAAAGAACTTGGGACTCACAGCTCCACAGGTGAGCACAAAGTCACCTCTGAAAACCGTGTGACCCGCTGCAGCCAGCAGGAGAACGGCGGCTGTGGCGCTAGCTCGGCTGCTCGCCTTGAGAAGACCCAGAGTTGGACAGGCTACACCTGGCTCGCTCTCAAGGCATTGTTTGGTGAGGAATCAGCCTGGTGCTAAAGGACACGCGGGCACTGCTCTGCTCCTCTGTGATCCTCAAGGAGTAAGACAGGATATGAGCAGGGCTGGAGGAGAGCTGGACAGTGGGGTTCACTGGGCACAGGGAGCTCCATCTGGGAAAGCGAGAATGTTCTGGAATGCGTGGGGCAGGGTGGGGGTGAGTGGATTCTGTTCCTGCATCGCACGTTTAGAAATAATTCGAATGGCAAGTTTTCGCATGAGTGTTAATGGCCTAGGAGAGCCCTGCCAGGCTCAGAAGGGCTCGCTCTATCAAGAGGTGTCTCTCTGTCTCACAGGGTGCTCTCCCAGGTGATGTAATTCAACGCTTATTTGGAAAAGAAACACATGCAGTGGTGCTGGGACACATACGATGGTCTCAGGCTGCTTTGCTTAGATCTTGTTTTAAGATAGCCTAAGAGTGGTCTCAGGCATGGATTATTGCTTTGGTATGGAAAATATATCAAAAGGAGATAGGATCAGGGCCTGAGTAGAACCCTGGGGGGTCTCACTTTGTCCCCCCCCCCCCCCTCCATTCCATCTGAGTCTTGTCTCTTCAGGCATAGCGGGAGGAGTCTTGTCAGGACAGGTATCTCTTCTACCATATCTGTCAGGGAGGTATTTTACACAGGGTATCCAACAGCCTCTGCATTCAAAAGAACATCCAGGAAGCCCAGTATGGTGGCTCCATCTCCTCCTAGGCAAGGCCAGAAGCGAGAACAGTCCCAGGCTTTATTCACTGCTCCTGGGCAGGTAGGACTGTCATCGGGTGGATGAGTGAGTTCCTGATGAGCTTACGTGTTTATAATGAACACTTACTGCCGCAGATCTTGTCCAAGAGAGGCCCTGCTGGTTTGTCATACATGCAGATGAAACTGTACTGCGTGCTGTCCACTGCCCCAGTACACCGGTGGAATTTGCCAACGTGGCTAATTGCATCTTCCATTCCAGAGGTCTGCTCATATCAGATGGAATGCATCAGAATCACGGTGTGCTCAGTTCCGGCTGTGATCATCCTTGGAAGCTGTAGCAAGGGATGTGTAGGTTACAGGGGTCATAGTTGAGGGACTGCAGCCCACCATTGGCCATCTTTGGGGTTAAATGTCTGCCTACAGGGGTCATAGTTGAGGGGCTGCAGCCCGCAGCTGGCCATCTTTGGGGTTAAAGGCCTGCTGACTTTATTGTCTAGTCATGGTGCGCCTCACTGGAAGCAGCCTTAGGTCTTTGGGAGACACCGTCATCAGCTTGCTGTGCCAGTTTCGTCTTTGCTCCATGGATAACTTTTCTCTCTAGTCCATTTATTAATTTACCTTGTGCATGCTTATCTTGGTATAAACCAGCTACCTTCCCATGAGTCAGGAATTTCCAGTCTGCAGCCTGTGGGTTGCCTGTATCCCAGGATAGCTATGAATGCCACCCAACACTTCTGAAGATGACCACACCACGATGCAGCGTCTGTAGGGTGGACACCCCTGTTATAGATGAAGGGTTAGAAATGGGAAGTTTATTATCTCAGATAATCCAACAAGAGACACACGGAGCTGTGATGAGAACCATTTCAGCAGGGGCATGCGTGGGCCAGGGTCGTCAAGCCTGAGCCCCAGGAAGGACACATTCACCATCTTTCCCAGCATGCTCACCTCTCTGCTCCTCACGCAGCTAGCTGGATGTCTCAGGCTCCTGGAAGGAAGCTGGAGGAAGGCATATTGCTGTAAAGATGAAGTTAAATGTCACGATCATGAGCAGTCTATAGTGGAGCTGTTCAGTCTCTCGCCGTTATCTGCCACGTTGCTCCATGGAAGCGGTTGCTTTACCAATCCGGAATGCTGGAGTGGCTCGGTGGGTGATAATTGACCAGGTTTGTATTTCTATTCATGGGTTTTTAAAAAGAAGGCGACGTGGGCTGTGTCCAAGTGCAGCGTTTGATTGTGTTAATGAACGTGATAATCAGGTTTGGATGTACAACCCAATGCCTCCTACAAATAGCATGGTGGCCTAACCTGCTGGGTGCCTGTAACCTTGTAAAACCTCGAGCCATTGTCCCCAAATTACTGCATTCATTGTACCAGGATTACTTCAACTGTATCCAACGGGAATGATTTGTTCCGAAAGAAAGTTCTAAACAAAGAGCCATGTGAGGGAAAACACATCGGCCTCCTTCTCCTCTGCATCTACACCGTAGGGGTTTGAGCAGAAGGACCAAGACTTCTCTGAAGCCCACGGGAAGAGGACTTTCTGAGCTCGGCTTGCTGTCTGCCACGGCGGGTGTCCAGGACTCATTTTGCGAGACAGCCAGGACCTGCTGTCCACCAATTCCAGAATAACTCAGACACTCACTCGCCCCTTTTATCTGGGTCTCCAACAAAGGGCTTGCTCTGCAGAGGGATAAAAGTTTGAGATGGCTCTTGGTCAAGGACATTGGGCCTTGAAAGTAGATGGACCCTGATTTGAACCTTGTCTCTACTGAAAGTCTGCTCTCAGAGAGGCATCTCCTCCTCAGAGTCCCACTGTAGGGAGAAGGCTGCTCTTCTACCACATGGCCTTGTACGAACATCAGGGACTTTCTACATCTCGCCAG
The DNA here is from genome assembly GCF_014885135.2 of Alexandromys fortis. Taxonomy (NCBI): domain Eukaryota; kingdom Metazoa; phylum Chordata; class Mammalia; order Rodentia; family Cricetidae; genus Alexandromys; species Alexandromys fortis. Next base: position 29,045,389 of record NW_026067909.1, on the reverse strand, counting down.
CTGATGCAATAGTCCATGGACTAATAATATTGGAGGAAAATGGCACCTACACCGAGCACACGCAGCCTCTTTCTGTCTCTGGTCCCTAATCAGGACCCTGGGACAGCTGTTTGCACAGCACTCACCGTGCAGTTTGCCACCCAGTTCACACGGAAGTCACTTAAAGGTGGGTGAGCGGGTATGCAGAGCTTTGCACTAGTGTCTTAACTTCTTTCCCGTGGCTGCGAGAAAAGACTCTCAGAAGCCACTCAAGAGGGAAAGGGTCTATTTGAGCTCCCATTTCCTTCCAGTTGCAGTCTGTCATGGAGGGCAATCAAGATGGCAGGACCCTGAGAGACGACTCAAGAGCAGGGAGCGATGAAGGCAGGCGTGCATGCAGCTTCTGCGCCTCCTTTCTCCATGTTGGCCAGCTCAGAATTCCCTGCGTAGGGAATGCTCCCACCCACGATGAACATGGGTCCCCCCGCATCATCCAGTGTCATCAAGACAATCTCTCACAGATATTTCAGAGGCCAGCCTCATTCTCGATAACCCTTGCAGGTGTGCCTCGAGGCCTGCCTCCTCGGTGTGGGGTTGACAGTGAATCCACGTCACTACACACCTTTTTATACAGAGGCTCGAACATCTGCAGATCTAGGAATCCAGAGTGGCTGTTCTGGAGACAACCATCCATGGATGCCGAGGATCCTTGTATTTCCTAAAAAGAAACTGGCCTGCCAATGACAATAATGTATCTCATTCTATTAATATATTTGCAAAGTATATTTGCATATGTATCTTCCTTGGTTTTTGCACTTTGGAAATTCACTTTCGAAGCACAGTACAGTGGAAGCATGCACCTGAAGGGCCTCCCTGGGAAGAGGGATTTGGGTCAGTCCTTTGCCATTGACCCGTGTGGGGTATTTGAATCTTTCTCTTGATTCAAATTCAAAGGATTGTCTTTGTGGAGATCTGGGGAGTCAGCCCTGATAAGGCAATGGTTTTCGGTGTGAAAACCGTGTCTCCTACCCCAGGCCATTCTGAAAGGATGAAAGTTACCTGGGAGCACGTCACACAGAATGCAAGAATATTTGAATAAGCTCCATTACCTCTTGCCATCTTGAAACTATAGTCAGGGGTTCCATCCTAAACCCTTGCCTACCTAGGAGTTCTCTGCCCTGTAGGTCTTGGCTGTGCTGTGGTCCATGCTACATCCCAGGGAGGGCCCATGAGGTGGAGGGGATGTGGACACTGGTAGCAATGGCCATCACAACCCTCCCTGTACCTTCTTGGGTGGCCCAAGTGCAGCCTCAGACCTCCGTGTGTGTGGTTTAGAAGATAGGCACAGAGAAACCAAGCGGGACGGCCTTGCAGCCTCCACATGGAGCAGGGAGCAGGGAGCAGGGAGCACAGGGCCGTGTTGGCAACTGATCATCTGTTCTATTTCTATGACTCCTATCACCATGGCATCGGAAAGCCTGGCAGCTCCAGGCTAAAAACAGAAGCCGGGGGTGGGGGGAGTGTGCCCTTCCTGACTCCAGATCATCTGGAGATACGTTCTCCAGGAAACAAAGAACCCAGAGCTGGCTGCCTCTCTGACCCCATGGCTTAAGAAGGAGCTGCATATGGCGGCTCTAGCCCAGGCTCCAACAAACAGGCAGCCCAAATACATCCGTACTCAGGTGCTGCCTGGATGCTAAGACCCAGGACCCTCACGCCATCCACCTATATCTAGAGTCCACTAAGAGGCCAGATGCTGAGACTCATGGACCTGTCCTCATAGAGACTCCCAGTGACTCTGGGGCCATCAGGAACTTGGCTGTGCCGAGATGAAGGGTGCTGAAAGTATTGGTAGAGCATCTGTGAAAATGTTCTGATTCCCGAAAGGAACCCAGAATGCTCACTAGGGGGGGGAAGGTGGGCTCTGGGTGTTAGCGCACCAGCAAGGGGGACAGGTTCAGAAAGCCCCTTCATATCCTATGGATTTGGTTCTGGGCCATACTGAGCCACACAAGAGGGTTTTCCTGGAGCCGTGGATGATTTTTCTTTTCTTGGAGTTTTGCAGGTGGGATTTCAGTTATGATGATGGTTACTCTTGACTGGGTTGAGAGGTAGTTTGGAGGCTAGCAAAACACACCTATTGAGTGTGTCTGTGAAGGCGTTCCAGAGAGTATTAGCTGGGGTGGGGAGCTGAATGCAGATGGCATCATCACTGGGGCAGAGGGCCTGGATGAAAGGGAGGATAAAGAGGAAGAGGGGAGAACTGACGGCATTGGCTCCACTACTGCACCCACCCCAGCTCTGTGTGTATATGTGCACGTGTGCATGCATGCATGTGTGTGTGTTTCCTGTCTGCCCTGACATGAGCCAGCCATGAGGGACTGAGACTCCTGAAAGTAGAAGCAAGCAAGTTCTTCTACACTCAGATGTCTGAGATGCTCAGACATCTGCCACAGCGGCAACAGGCTGACCCATAGCTTCTGCCATGGGAAGGCATTGCTGTTGATAGCTAGCACTTTGGGTTCTGAGCAGGGATCCCTCTGTCTGTGCTTCTGTCTCTCTCCTAAAGTCCCATTTCAGCTCTCATGTGAGAAGCCTACCTCTAGACAAAGTCATATTCCATAGTGCCTAGTTGCCTAGGGGAACGGCGGGCGTTTCACAGCCCCGTGGTACATGTGTCTGACGAGCTGGGGCTCCTCAGTCTCTCAGCGTGCTCTCCAGGAGCAGAGCCTCCTGACTGAGGAAGCTGAGCCCCCCCCAGGGCTCCTCCAAGCCCAGCCCTTCTCCTACTTGGCAGGGTTATGTCTGAGTGTACCTCTTCAGGCCTGCCTGGGACTTTATCAACCATCCCAGCTCTCCCTGGAGGAGTTAAATATCTCGTTAAATATATCTGACCAGCTGTGTGTATGTGTTTGGGGGGAATGTTGGCAGAGCTGGATTCCTGATGCTAAAGTTGCCCATTCCTGGGCTTTTTATTGGAGTGGACAGTCTTCTTAACTGAAAAGCCCGTGTCTAGGTGGACATCCCAAGTGGACAATAAGGACGCTGCCTTCTCTACGATCTCAGTTGACCATCACAAGGTTATTTCAAGTTTGCAGTGGAAGGCAGGCCTTGGTCAGACTTTCTGGGAAAGGTTTTCCTAAGATCTTTCATTGCAGCTATCTTACTAGACTCTAGACAGACCCCTTCCGGTTGCTCTAGCCGAAGGGAGTTGACAAACAGTTGTGGGTTGAACTTTGTTGTCCTCCACATAAAATGGCCAAGGTTCTAAACCCCCAGTGTCTGGGAGTGTGGCTTTATTTTGGAAGCAGGGTCCTTGGAGATGGCCAAGCTAAAAGGAACTGACTAGAATAGGCCCTGAACACTGGGATCTTTGGAGAAAGATGTGACAGCTCTAACAGGTGCACTAAAGGAAAGGTGGTCGACGGTTCTCGGAGAGAAAGCCATCTGCAAGCCAAGGGGCAGCTGGGGTGAGCAGCATCAGGCAGGTCTGCCCTCATTCTAAGATCTCGACCTTAGAGCTCCTGGCTCCCAGAACTAATGTGGCACGTTTCGGCTGTTCTGAGGAGCCCAGGTGAGACTAAGCTTGGTGTCCCACACCAGTGTTTTTACTCATGGCCACCCCAGAAGAATGTGTACCAAGACCTTTATGAAACGCGTCTTGGTAGTAGTGCTTGCTTTGAGAAATGCGAGCATGGCAGTTGCTTGGAGAATATGGCTTCACTGTGCTGTGACACCCTCATGACATCCCAAGAGCACAGCAATGGGGCAAGCCTATGGGTCCGTGTGAGCACTGGGCAGTGTCCAGGATGGAACTGGCCGCCTTTATGCTCTCCCCTCAGGTTAGGCATGGCCGCGTGGCAGCTTCTCTGTTGGCTCTTTTTCGGCCTCTTCTGTCTGTGTGAAGGGACTCCATGATGATCACTTTCAGTTCCATCCCTTGGAAAGCTCTGATAATTAGATTTAAATCATAAGATATGCTAATGCATGCAGATAGTGGCAGGATGAAGATTTCAAAGGCAGCTTAATGTTCTCTTCCCAGGCAGAGACAATGCCGAGCTGTGCAGATAATAGGTTGTGTGCTGTTCCAAGATCCGGGAAGGTTAAATAAGAGGAGCTGAGCATCTAGCAGGGGCTGGTTCAGTGCTCAGGGCTGGGATCACTAGCAAGTTAACAGCTAATTACCTCGGGGTTTTGCAAAGCACATTTCCAATGTGCTCCCGTTGGCATGATACGCGTGTGCCCGGTCCTGCCAGATCCGCCCTACCACTTGTCTGTGGAGAACACACCCCAAAGTTATGGGGACTTCGCAAGACCCTTCTCTTGGAGAGTAACTCACAGAAAAGCCAACTACAGCACAATCACCACTCACGGGTCTCATGGCAGTCCTAAATATAGGAGGGGTTGGGGGAAGAAAGAGCCCACAAAGCAGACTGTCTGATGTGTGTGGAGGCTGGGGAGAGAACATGGTGGGAGATAAAGTCAAAGCTCTGAGACTAAGGCTATGTCTGCCACCCCACCCCCATGTGGGTGACATTACCATGAAGGTAATTCATGACATTACCTTCATGGTAATGTCACATGTGCGTCCACAGCTAACACACCCTACACAAGCTAGGGTGTTGTGGCACCTAAACTCAAACAGCTTACTGAGAAGCTAGGCCTGCCTTGGACAGCCCACGGGAAAAGAAGGTGCATTCTGCACACCATCTCCCCTGTGCTCCTCTGCCTATGCAGACAACGTGTAGTTGCCTACTGAAGTTTCAGTGACCGCTGTCCTCAACCTCTACCCCTCCCCGCACAGACACACGCCAGAGAACAGAGTCAATGAGGAGTAGACAGGAGGCAAGTGCTTCCCACTGGGCAGGGGAAAGGACAGATGGGGCAGCATTGTGTAAGGGGCATAAGGTGGGGTTTGAGGTGGAGCCATCAGACACCAGACCTTTGTAGGGCCAGACTACTGTGTGGCTGCATGGCCACGACCACGCATGCCAAGCTGGTTTCAAAGCAAGGGAGTGAACAGAGATTGTCTCATTCCTGTGTGTTAGAGAACCATTCCCCAAGAGGAAGAATCTCCGAAGAGAAGCCACTCATAGAGAGGCCACCACCTTGCTCATGATGTCAGCAGGCTGCTGAGGAGACCCTCTGAGCAGCAAACCAGAGCCTGCTGGGCTTCGCACATGGCCTTCCCACCCCTCCTGCAAGAAAATGATTGACACTGGTATCCCCATAGCGGGGCAAGTGATGAGCTAGAGCATCTGTACTAGCTTAAGAGGAAATCTGCTAGCAGCCCCCACCCCAGAACAGGAGGTACCGTCTTTAGAGGGCTGAATCGTCAGAGTCCGGCCCCTCTTCAAGGCCCTTCTTCTTGACTTATGGTAGTTGCATTTCGGCGTTGGTTCTGGGAGGATGGGCAGACTTCTTTACATGTTATGAACCAGAGGAAGATTTGTTTTTCGGGCATTACTGCGACTGCTTTCAAATGCCCTTCTGTCTCTCTCAAGATTTAATGATCTGTTGTGAACCACATCTGTGGAATTGCTGTTGCCCAACATGGTTTGGAACGGAAACCATCAAATATTTGGAAGCCGGAAAGCCAAGTGAGGATAGTTAAGAGCAAACACACAGCTCTGGCGTGGCACACTTGATCAAAGCTCACACAGACGGCGAGGGGGAAAGAAAGACGGGGTGTCGAGACAGACGCTAGGGATGGCACACACCTGTGCGTATTTCATAGCCTTTTGACCCACGTGTGATCAGATACCACACATGTTCTGACCTAAAGAGTGTATCCCAGTCCTCACAGGGCCCTGAGCTCTGAGTTGGATGTCCCTTCCCACCGCCATTGTGCCCTGGGTGCCCTGGCATCCCAGGTGTTCAGAAGCCTCCAGACTCTGCTGCACTGGTCTCCATCCAGAGGAAACAGTTTCTGCCCAGCCCTGGCAGCCCCACTCTACAGAATTTTACTGAACACTGAGGCCCTGTTTCATTGCGAGGTTCTGTGCTAACATCACGTGTGTGGTGAGAGATTCGATCACCCTTCAGTTTCTTCTGCCGTCCCGCGGAACATGCATCTCCTGTCCTGAGTACATGCCGGAGTTTGTCATCCTTACATATGGTTTCTTACCCCTGTGTCCTGGGGTGAACCAGCAAGTTGTCACACGCTAGCAGTTGCTTTAACTAAAGGGGTTCCTGGTGTTTTAGCAACTATATGGAGTTATCAGGTGTTTGAGGGAGCTGAGGAGTCAAAGCCAGCGTCTCTGCTTGGCTCACGGGGCAACCTTGACCTCTGGGCTTGTGTTGGATCAGAGCCACAGGGCCACTGTAGACAGACAGGCCAGGCTTCTCTGACAGAGCCTCGAGATTACAAGGTATTAGAGGGGGAGGGACCCCAGGACCTCAGGACCACAGGGGTACTAAGTATTTCCTGGAACCCTGCCATGACCCCCGTCCATAGTTCTTTTGACCTTGTCCCCGTCACAGGTGACTTCGGGTGATGCCCCTTGTATAACCAGGTGTCAGCTCAGAGTCCCATCAGCTCTATGGCTTCTGAAGACCTCCTGCTGGACAATGGACATGAGAGAGGGTGGGGCTCTTGGTCCCTCCAAAGACAAATCCCACCAAAACAATGTCCTATCACTTGGCCTTGTAAAGAAGGCCCTCTCTGGCCAGTGCCAACCCCTGACAAGACAGAGTTTATGTTTAAATTCATAGGACCCCTAGGTTCAGCGCCTCTAACGATTCCCTCCTGACCCCCTCCTCCCTGGGAAGCCAGACCCCTGCTGTCCTGGATCTTGCCCCTGAGGATGCCTCTGCCACCCAGCTTTCCGTGTCTTCACTCTCCAACAGACCTCTTGAGAACAGGGCGACTCTTGGCATGGGTTCCCACACCACCCCTCAGGTCCCTGGGTATCTCCTGTGGATTACTAACCACACAGCTGCCTTTGGGGCTTCATTTCTTTAAATGCTGAAAAGGTCGATCACTATCTGCTCCTCAGAGTCTCACTCAAGGTGACCACAGCCCTATCGCTTGTCCCTAATCTCATTATCTTTCATTTTTTCTTCCCTTAATTGCATTCCCCACTTATCCTGCTTGATACCCACGCCTCCAGTGACACACACACACACACACACACACACACACACACACACACTCTTCTTTAGTCTTTGTTGGGCAGCTCCTGAATGCCTCCAGGGTATTTTTGTCTCACTCAGAGCTGGGTTTGCCCCGACCTTAGACTACAGTGACTCTCTGGCCTTGGCTCTGTTCCCAGTGGCTGGTAGTCCTTCCTGCCCAGCAGCGTCTTTCCTCTGCTATTTACCTCTGGAGCAAGCAAGGTTGCTGGCAGCTGTGCGTTTTATAAAGCCATGCACGGATATTGTAGGCGTTAATTCCCTTTGTTTGTCTTGATCGTGTTTTGAAAAGGAAACCACCCCAAACCTGCCTAGTACACAATATTCTGTATCACAAAATATATCTGTGCACTTGTGGTTCCTTGTTGGGAGGCAAAGGTGTGTTTGCTTAAAATGCTTGTTGAGGCTGAGGAATGCCGCTGTGTGGGGCTGCAGAAGCCTAGCTCCAGCACGTGGCTTAGCATGTATCTGTGTGCGATCTGCCTGTGTGCGACTCTGTGCATACATTGTGTACCACTGTGTGCTTCTGTGCATATCTATGTATGGGCACCTGTGTGTATCTCTGTATGTATTCATGTGTGTCTGCCTGCCTGAGTGTGAGTACTCCTGTTTCTGAGTGGGTATACACGTCTCTGTGTATAAATACATGTATGTATACATGCTTCCTTGTGTACACTGTCCTTAGGGAGTGAGATATGAGAAAACCAGTCTTATCAGCTAAAACAAATAGGCTGGAGCCCCACATCTCTTTGCAGAGCCCTGACTGAGGAGCCTGTTTGCCATCCATTGCTCAGGCTAGGCTGCTCCAGGTCTTCCTGTGGTGCCTGGGGGTGGGTTTACCCCTGTCTCGTGGAGTCCCGACATATTGGATAATTCTCAGTTCTCAGTCAGCCACCCTGCTGAAGCCGCGAATCCTCTCCACCGTCCAGCCTCTTCCTGTGGGGAATGGGTGTGCTGTCATCTGCTGCTGCCCTTTGTGAGTGACGGGAGGAAATATTAATTGACTTTCTAGGAATTAGTTATCAGCAGCCTGCTCAGAGTCTCCGTGTCTCCTGGTGACCCCAACCCTACGACAGTGCTTTAAATTGCACTGCTCAACCTAGCCCACCATTTCCTTTCATTTCAAAGCATGATTTTTTTTTCCTTCCTGTTTTTTTGTTTTGTTTTTTTGGGGGGTTTCTTTTTTCTTTTCTTTTTTTTTTAACTTTTAAAACTTCAAGCTGACACAATTTTCTCATTCCACATTACCCCCAATGCTTTATTTCACATAGGTGTTTCTCAGAATTCATCTTTTCCCACCCTTCTTGCCTGCACTAATACTTAGCATTTTTATAGAGCTATCATCTTCAAAGTGCCCTGCAAATTTAGGGAGGTTTAATTGTCTCACCCTTTTGGGCCCTGCTGGATCAGTTCCTGGAGGCTGAGCTGTGGCCTCCAGGGTTCACGAGGGGCCCAGGAGCACTGCCAGCCCCCGCTGCCCCTCTGTTGATTCTCCATGCAGGGGGTCTCTCTGGGCTAAGATGAGAAGAGCCTGTCTGCTGGTGGCTGCTTGCTGAGCCTGCTTACACATGACACCCCATTAAAACTGTAATGGATTTCTAAAACCTACATCGTGGGGCCATTTGTGGAAAGCCAGGCGTTTTACCACAAGAGAAGGTGGCAAACAGGGTTTGCACATTTAAATATCCAGCCCTAATCTTCTGAACAATCCAGTTACTGGGAAAATGAACTTCTTGGAAATTCTCTGCAATAAACGGCGGTGCGCAGGATGCTGTGCTATGCAAAGACCTGGCTAACATTTCATTAAAAGCAGCCCTTAAGCGGAACACCATGAGTCGGCCGTCTCCAAAGCTCTGTGACTCTGGTAGGCCTCCTGGGCTAGGAGAAGATGCTGACTGAGAGCCATTTCCCAGCTGTCGACAGAGATGGGAAACAGGACAGGGGTCAGAAGTGGAGAAGGAAGAGGCTGCTTCCAAGTGCTGAGGCCCTGGAGCCTCTTTATCTAGATAAACAGCACCTGAAGCCTGCCTGCCCCTAAGGCCATAATTGTTGTAGTTCTTTCTCCTCTTTAATATTTTAAGCCTTAAAAATGTGTATGAATCTATGGCCAGGGTTCTAGAAAACAGTATCCGGTGTCTTGGGCTGTGCATTCTTTCTGAACTGAGTTAGAAGTTTGGGCTCCAGGCTGGGGAGCTGGCTTAGCTGATTCAGTGCTTGCTGTGCAAGACCGAAGACGTGAGTTCAGATCCCCAGCACCCAAGCAAGCAGCCATGTGCCTTTACCTATTGCCGCAGACAAGGAGACAAGGGGATGCCAGGCAGTCTAGCAGAATTGATGAGCCCAGATTTGGTTAGAGAGACTAGCTTGAAACAAAAAAATAAGGTGAAAATGACTGAGGAAGATATCCAGCATCGACAGCCTCGGGCCCCTGCTTTCATATCTGTGTGTTTGCATGCGTGTGCACACATGCACAACTGGTTTGTGCCTGACCTTGTGTTGCATCTGACTATGTCTCTTTCCCAGCAACACAGGATGAGTATTTCTGGGACAGTACACCCGTAACAGATCATTATCAAGAGATTCTCATACATGAGCATACTGTGCGCATTCACGGTGTGAAGTGGGGCAGGCGGAGGACACACTGTGTTCATTAATGGTATGAAGCTTGCCAGGTTGAGGAGAACATACTGTGTGCATTCACGGTGTGAAGTGGGGCAGGCAAAGGAGGACACACTGTATGCATTCACGGTGTGAAGTGGGGCAGGCAAAGGAGAGCAGTGCTTCTCCACCTTGAGTGTTTACTTCTGTAAGCTGTGAGATGACCCCAGAAGGGCTGCAACAACAGCTCCAGAATTAACTTGGATGTCAAGACAATCGTGTCTGCATCTCACTGAGGCTTTGTGCCCCAGAAAGCCTCGTCGTTTAGGACACAACCACCAGATGAATCACTGCATATGGCTGGTGATTGGATTGCTTGTGGAGGCTGTAAGTGCATTGAGGAGTTTATTGATTTCCCAGAAAATAATCATTGTCTTGACCTTGTGGCTGTTCAAATGCGATTAAATAGTTCTTCCCAGCAGGAACAATGCGAGAAGCAAATGGGCTTCCTTCCCCCCATGAATGTGCTCAAACTTCAGTGCAGGGATCATGACTGACCCCATTACTTCCAGTGCTGAGATGCTCTTTCTCAATTACTCTTAATTGGAATCAGGTTATCTTCCCCTATGGGCTCGTCCCTAGGACTGGGAGCTTGACACTAGATATCCTCAAGACCTCATGTCATTCAGACTTTCAGAGACGATGCACTGAGCGCCAGACATTGAGGTGAATCCTATGAGGCAAACTGAACAAGTCACCCTGTCCTGTTGGCTGTGGCTTTTACATATCTGCCTGTGGCTATGTGTGTTCACACGTGTGAGCATGGGTCCCCGGTGTGGATGTGTGTGTTGCTATCGGGGTGAGAGGAGGGGAGAAAGGCAGGCACATAATCCGGGCTGAGGAAAAGGAAGATGAAGTATAGTTTCATTATAAATGCAGGCCCACCCCACCCCCACACTGTCTTTGTTAGAGAGAACATTGGGCAATCCCGCCAGTGACTCAGTCCTCACCGTGGAGCTGAGTCCTTTGAGGGGACATGTAAGAGCCTTGTGAGCTGGACCAGAGGTTGAAGCAGGGTGGCTGGCTCTCAGATATGAAGAGCTTCATCTGGGACGCCACAGGAAAGTAGTTGTATCTCCATGTGTGGGGATGCAGAAAACACACACATGCATTTGAATGTGTATGTGTGTGTGTGTGTGTGTGTGTGTACCAGTGCATATATAACCATCTACTCTTGCACATGTTTGTTAGTGCTAGGTGTGATGCATTTGTCATGTGTGTCTTTGTTAGGTATATTTCTGTGTGTATGGTGTGTGTGTGTGTGTACCCACCTGTGTGTGTTGGGCATGGGACATGCAGCAAGTGAGGCAGGGTACCAGCTGAAGATTAAGCAGGCACAAGGGCTCTGGTGATAATATCGCTCTATTTCCAGCCCTACAGGTCAGGGCCACCAGAGTCAAAAGGAGAGGGAAGGGAGAGCACACAGCCAGCTGCCAGCGAGTCACTGGTTGGACATGGGCTGGCTGTGGGTGCACTGTGGTAGGCGAGATTCCCTGGCTGTGTACAGAGGTTTGTGGGAAAGCGCTGGAGCTTCAGAATCTTCTCTGTATAGTCAGCACATCTGACTTGGATTTATCTAGTTCAAGCTGGTATCAGCAAGAACAGAGTTGGTAGGTCAGGGCTGCTGACAGTGGCAACCTGTTTGTGTTGAGGCTTTCTGGGTTCAGTGTCTGCGTAGTTAGCTGTACCACGTTCTGCATTTCCAGGTCCCCCAGGTGAGCTGGCCTCAGGACTTCAGCTGACAACTGAGGGACAGGTCCCTCCGCTTTGATGCGTGGTTTCCTGGCATCTGAGCCTCTAACTGCCTCCCATCTCCATCCCTCATGACTGTGTGGGGTGTTCTAGTTGCTTCTAGCTGCCCTCTAGAGGATAGTTGCTAGGGAGGATGGAAGATGTCCCTGCAACTTGGTGGCATATGTTATCCCAGCACTGTTACGTCTCTGAGACACACATCACCCTGTCACTGTGGAGGCTCGGAGACCCCCTGAGCTGGTGTGTGCTGTGTATGGGCAGCTGAAGGCAGCAGGCATATACTTCGTCATGTTCTGGAATCCTCAGGGCTGCTTCCTTCAGAGGCTGGGAGAGACTCCCACACCTCTTGGTGTCCCCCATCTCTGCTGTCATGTATCTGCTTCCCTGCTTCCAGTGAGGACACAGCCATACTGGGTTAAGGACCTACTCTGTTCAAGTGGTCACACCTTAGCTAATCATATCTGCCACTCCTAGAAGAGGGCACATTCTCTTGATAGGGAGAGTAAGACTTCAACATGGCCCTTGGTGGGAACAATTCCAGCCACAGATTCTGGTTCCAGTCTCTAGAATTCAGAGTCTTTGCTGTTGGAGCCGGGCTGTACAGGATGATCTTCGGGGAGGTATCTGTCCTCACCTTGCATAGCTGGGTCTAGCTTGGCTTTCTGCCCTGGAGCCAATGCCTTGCCTCTGAATGTCCATGGGTGCTGTATCAGCTCCAGGATAATGTGTTGTGTGACTTGACCATAGGAGCCTGTACATACGCTCCTACGGACATGCTAACAGCCTTTCCCAGGGTTTCAGGCATGCAGAGTGTGGGAAGAAGGGCTGTGTACTAGTTGGTGCACTCGTTGCCATGGAGAGTTTGTAAAACACCTGACAGCACAGTGTTCTACCTGTGGACCTGATCACACTGTAGTTAAACAAACCCAGTGGCTAGTGTCATTTCAGTGACATGTCTACACAATGACTTGCCCACATTTACCAATGTTTCAGTGTCTGCATCCACTCTAGGAAATGTGACTGTGCCCATTTTGGTACCCTGCATAGCACCCACTATATTGTAGCATCTCCAAATGCTCCAAATATGTGGAGCCTGCTCTTTCATTCCCGGTTGCCCAGACCTGAATAATCACACAGAAAGTATACAAATTACAATACTGTTTGGCCAATGGTTCAGGCATATTCCTAGCTAGCTCTTATATCTTAATTTAACCGATTTCTTTTTTATTGATTTTTATTAGCTCCACATTTTTCTCTGTTCCCCTTCCTGCCTCTCCCCCCTTCAACCCTCCCCAAAAGTCCCCATGCTCCCAATTTACTCAGGAGATCTTGTCTTTTTCTACTTCCCATGTAGATTAGATCTATATAAGTCTCTCTTAGGGTCCTCATTGTTGTCTAAATTCTTTGGGATTGTGATTTGTAGTCTGGTTTTCTTTGCTTTATGTTTAAAAGCCACTTAAACATACATGTGATGTGAGTACATGTGATAATTGTCTTTCTGTGTCTGGGTCACCTCACTCAAAATAATGTTTTCTAAAAATGGCCAAGATCAAAAACACTGATGACAATTTATGCTGGAGAGGTTGTGGGGTAAAGGGACTTCTGCATTGCTGAATGCAAGCTGGTACAGCCCCTTTGGATGTCAGTGTGGCGATTTCTCAGAAAATTTAGAAAACAACCTTCCTCAAGACCCAGCAATACCACTTTTGGGTATATATCCAAAGGATGCTCAATTGTGCCACAAGGACATGTGTTCAACTATGTTCATAGCAGCATTATTTATTATAGCCAGAACCTGGAAACAACCTAAATTTAACCCATTTCTATTCATCTGTGTATCATCACGAGTTTGACTATTATAAATGACTATCTATTAATCTGTAATTTTAAATTATATATTACATTTTTAATGAGCTGCACAAACAAATAATACCTTAAACAAGAGTATAAATATGCATAAAACAAAATAGACCTTAAATTTGTATCAATAAACCAGAATCCATACCAATGCAAAGTATTCATTTTTATATCATATCCCCCTTTAAATGAAAACAAACATTTATTAACAGTCATTTTGGGAATTTGGGTGTTGTTTTCTCCAAACTGCTTCCTACTGTTTGTTGCAAAGTGTTTTTAGGGTTCATAGAGACCTTTCAGGGGGGTCTTGTTCTATCAAACCACATTAACCTGGGAGGATCTTACAGATTCTTATCATCTGTGGAAACAAAAGCTCTTTTCCAAAGCAACTTATCCTTAGGTTCAAATTTTGAAGTCAAGACACCTTTATGTTGGTTTAACTTAGCAGCCCCCAGAATCAAATGTCTCTCTGCAGTCAAAAAAATTCAAAGAAAACACAATAATATACATAATTCGAACTCTCTGTGTGTATTCCATCTTTGCATGGTTTATTTTTCTTTACTTCTTTAATCTATAACTGTCTGTACTCTTTTATATTACTTTTACTGCCTCTTTAAAGACTTTGTTTTATTTTTTAAAACTATTTATTTCTTTTTATAACTGTCTATACTCTCTTTCTTCTCCCAAGCCTACATACAATTTTAAAATATACTATGGCCTGTTCAAAAATTTATTTCTGTCTGAATCTGTCTTTATTGTATATCTATAATCATTTTCTGACCAGGAACACCTTTTAAAAAAAATGCTGAGTGGGTGTAGTGAGAACCAGCGCCATAGCCCTGCCTGTTTGTTCTACCCCATCCAACATGATGGAGGTACATTTACTGCCAGCTCTCTGAGCCATGCTCACTGTCCCATCTCCAGGGACTCAGAATCTTTGTCACCATTAAGCCACTAGTAACATGCTGCTCACAAACCCCATTTAAGTGCAGGACCTCCTGAAAGAACCAGAGTTAGTGCTGCCAGCGTGAATCAGAAAGCTGTTTCTTAAAGAAGCCATGCAGTTCTTCCTGCTAATGCTGAGCCAGGAGCCCTTCTCTTAAAGGATCCGCACCTCTGCTCGCTGACAGCAAACAGAAAATCTGAAAAAACGGTGACTACCTAGAAGTTATGATTAACTCTGTTCTTTTATGTCTAGAATCCTTTCCCAAGCTCTCTCAATTTCCTGTCCACCCTCAACCTCCTATGTCCTAGTCTTCAATTAGACACATTATTGTGGGTTGGTGGGGAAGAGCTCCAGGTCTCTAGTCCATCCATTCCACTCTGGAAATACCTGTCAGGGAGCCCCTATGTGTCAGCCTTGTTCTCCACATAGATGGTACCAGGTCCCCAGGTCAAGTCCCCGATCTCCACATACTGACGAACGTGCAAGGGTGTTTAGATGAAGTTCGTGCAATGGATGAAGCAATGGGGTTGCGATATGGAGTAGCTGGGGAAGGATATGTTAGGGTTCTCTCCATGGAGCATGCTGCAGCGGCATTTTGAGCGTCAGTGCATAACTGGATCTGAATGGGGAGAAAGAAGGAATCATGTGGTGATGGTTGACTGACGTGCAGCAGTACTGGGGAGGGGCCAGAAAGGAGTGTAAGTCACACATGTGTGGCTGATAAAGAGGCTCTGAGCCTTCCCGTGCTTGATCAGCCTCTTGTAGGTGCTCTCGCTGGAGGAAGATGATGTATCCGGGGAGCATTTCCCCGGCATTAAGGTTAGAAGGACCACAGCAGAATGCTGGTACCACATCACTGCAGCTCAGTGATTTCCGACAGGGAGGGGCAGCACAACTGGTGGCTTGTGCAGGTGGGCCACACATCCTGTCCTTGTGTTCTCAGGAAGAGCACCTCCGTGACTGCGTAGCATACTCATAAATGGGGATTTTGAACAGCAGAACCAAGATTGACAACAGCCTGTCTGTCAGCGTCTTTCTCCTCCCTGACCTAGGGATTTTTCCAATGTCGTCTGAAAGCTTAAGAGAGCACCACGCGTGAGAAGGAGCTAATGACAGTAATAGCAGGAGCAACCGACCTGTAGCCAGCAGGCGCAGCGCGCTGACTTATACCCACCACACAGGTTAGAGCCACAAAGCCGGTGTGTTTATTTATATATTTGAGATAAAATAACTATAATGAATATACTAAAGCAATCCACATGTTATCAGTCGGCAAATTACCGAGTACTGCTCTGCGTCGCTATGTTAAGATTTGGGGACAAATTGTATGAAATAGCTGCTCTCCAACAACCTACTCAATTTTCTCAAAACTCCTAAGCCTTCCAGGAACACTCATACAACATCACTGTCACACATGGGATGCTGCTGTGGCCAACACGCCCTTCGGGAAGCAGGGCACCGATAGTCAGCTGGGGGCTGACAGGCTCTCCAGGGGGTCCAGGGCAGGGACCGCTGAGTGGACCATACATGACCTTGAGGAGCCCTGAGGGCCACTGTACTGAAACAGGGAGAAAGATGCTGATGGTACTGGAGCCAGTTCAGACTACAGCACAGAGGGAGGCTCCTGTCACAAGAGAGTGCCAACTGTACACCCCATCACGGCAGAGAGACTGAGGGCAAGGAAGGGAGAGGAGCCTGGAGAGACAGCAAGGGGAGTAACCGTGCCCTGGTGTCCCTGATGACCCAAGATTATCCTGAAGGTCATCGGAGTGGACACAGGTCATCTTCTTACATCACTTGGGGCCACAGGAGGTGGAAACAGAGCAGCTCTTTTGGCTTACTCCATGCCTTCGCTATAGACATAGTATCCCATCACCCCTTGTCCCATGTTACCTGGTGGAAGCTCTCTAATGGGTTGTTCTCACTGTGGACCAAACACAGCCACCACAGTGAGATGCCCCGAGGACCACATCTCTAGGTCACAGTCGGGTGTTTCACAACTGAAGGGAAGTGGGGTGCATCTCCAGAAGAGGTGTCTTTCTGGCCTGGAACATCTCTGTGCTGGACAGTTCGCGGCCATTCTGCTGCTCCTTCCTAACAGCATCTGCCCTCAGCGTTCTTCCAGAAGAATATAGCTGTGGTCTTAAGTTGAAATGGAGTCTACAGTGAAATCCTGAAGCCTCTGCTCAGTGGAGTGCAGGCTGCCATACCTGGTCCGTGTGACAATTAGGGGACAGTGTAAGTGTTCCCTACGTATTTGCAGATTAGGTGGGTGGATGGGGCAGTAGGCACTCATGTCTCCTAAGACTCTTACCTGCCTTTGTGTTCAAGCCTTCCCTCTCCCATCGTGTGTTTATAAACACACTGCAGTCTCTCTGACTCTCAGCCGCCCTCCACTGTATACAGCCCAAAGGTTTACTCTTCTTGGCTAACTGCTTTCCCAGAGTCCCACATCTCTCTGTGTGCTCGCTCTGTGCCATGACCATCATTCTACTTTCTTCTCTTAAAGCAACATGTTTAGCCGACACCTGGGTGGGAGCCTGGGCTGTGTGCTTGCCTCTGCCACGTCATTTTTAAAGCACCATTGGGTGGCCATAAGTTTGAAATGAAATCAGTCAGCCAGGAAAGCTGGCTGGAAGTCCTGTCCGGGCTGAGCAGGGAGGGGACCTCAGTCTCCACTCCGCGACTCACACCTGCCTGGAGTACTGCAGTGCAGGAGGCTGCCTGTCAGGAAGACTGCCCTGAGGACAATGAAGGACCCTGGGCCCTGGGTCTTGTCCCCACAGCCTGCTCTATGCCTGAGTCGGTGTTCCTCCCTTCTTGCCCCTGCTCTGGGCCTGCAGAGAGATAGAGTGATGTGGACCCCACCAGGGTGTTGTTCAGGCTGTCTGGGCACACAAAGGCCCATTTCGGGTGACTGGCAGGTACTTGCCCTCTGCCTCCCGCTGAGCTATTGGTGAGCCTTCGTGGTCTCTGATTTTAAGCTGTTCCTGGCCTGCATGTTAATGTGTAGGGTCCAGCGCATGGGGGGGAACAGGAGCACTTAACCCCTTTATCCATGAGTCTGCATGCAGTGTGGTGACTCAAAACTCCCAGAAAGCTCTCAAACTGGGGCCGGTTGCATGGGCAGTGGAGCTGCATCCAAGACCTTCCCCCATGCAGTTGCATGAAATATCTCCCTCGGGGCACATGTCTTCCTTTGTCTTCATGACTCGGCCGATGTGAGGTTTCACGGACGAGTACAGAATCTGAAGAGGAGCCTGCCATGTGCACAGTGAACGTTGTTTCTGTGGAACCTATTCACTTGGGCTCTTTCTAGGGAAGTTTATGCAGTGTTATTGCATTCATATTTTAGTAAATAAAACTTACCTGAAGTTCAGAGGGTAAAACAGCGGCACTGATCAGTCTTACAAACAAGGCAGTGGTGACACACACCTTTGATCCAAGTAGCTACACTAGTTGCCATAGAAACCAGGTGGTGGTGGTGCACGCCTTTAATCCCAGTACTGGGGAGGAATATAAGACAGGAGGAGACATCTCTAACACAGTCTCATTCTGAGTATCTCAGAGGCAGGATCGCCATTTCAGACTGAGGTAAAGGGGTAAGGCCAGTGACCGGCTGTTTTGCTTTTCTGACCTTCAGGTTGAACCCCAATTTCTGTCTCTGGTTTTATATTAATTGTGCTACAAGATCAGGCAGCTATCCCAAACAACTTTTAAAAATCCTTGCTAGAGGAGGCTGGGGAAGTAGTTCAGTCCATGAAGTACTTACTGTGAAGTGTCCGACTTCAAATCTCCAGCAGCACTGTGTTAAAAGCCAGGCGTGGCAGCATGTACCTACAGTTCCACAACTGCAGAGTCGGAGGCAGGAACATCCCTGTGGCTGGCTGGACAACTTGTCTAGCCAAATAGTGAGATTCTCAGCTTTGGTGAGAGACACTGTGGGTGCAAGTGTTTACAGCACAAGCCTGGCAGTCTAAGTTTAGACCTCCAGAACCCAGATATAAAGCCAGATGCTACGGTGCACACCTGCACTCCGGCATGCCTGTGACAAGATGGGAGGATACATGGGAGAACTGTCCCAAAGCCCACAGGCCAGCTAGCCTGGAGTATGCAATACACCAGAAACAGGGGAGCCTGACTCAGCCAAGGTGGGAGAGGACCAACTCTAAAAGGTTGACCGACTACACCAGCACTATGGTATATCATTCTCTCTCTCTCTCTCTCTCTCTCTCTCTCTCTCTCTCTCTCTNCTCTCTCTCTCTCTCTCTCTCTCTCTCTCTCTCTCTCTCTCTCTCTCTCTCTCTCTCTCTCTCTCTCTCTCTCTCTCTCTCTCTCTCTCTTCTCCTACCATGGTGAGCTGGGGAATGTTGCAAAGTCTGGTTTACCAAAGACCTGCCCAGTTTTTTCAGGCCCACAGAGTGTGCAGCAAATCTCCGTCAAATCACCATCAGGGGCTGAGCTGGAAACCTTGCATGAACATCATGTGTGTGTGTGTGTTGATATATGTGTGTACACCATGAGTTGTCCTGGCTTTGGAGCTCAGAAGTTAACTTCAGGAGCCATCCACATCCCCTTGTTTTTATGAGAAAGGACCTCTCACTGTCCTGGAACTCCTCAAGGAGGCTGGTTTGCCTGGCCAGGGAGCTGCAGGAATCCACCTGTGCCCACAACCTCAGGACTGTAATTATAATCAGACATCACCACACATGGGCTCAGGCACATGTCTAGCACACACAAGGCCCCAGGATTCATCCCCGGTACTGAGAAAAAGTGAACATCAAATTATCTTCCTTCCCACTGTGGCAGTGCTCACTGCCTCTGTCCCAAGGGTTGCCATGCTTCCACAGAGGCTTGTCTGGAATTTTCCTACGAGATAGGTAAACAGAGAGCCCCTGTCAGGGCATCTCCATGGTCTCGGGAGAGTGTTTTGTGTGGAGAAAGGAAGCAAGGATTTGGGGAGGACTTTGGGAGGCCCTGATGCCTGGAGGAACTGCACACTGCTGTCTCTCCACATCTTCAGGGGAGGACTGTGGTCATCCCTCACACTTTTCCCTTCAGAATGTGATGTCACAGAATGATGCAGACTCTTTTTTTTAATTTATTAATTAATTAATTTATTTATTAAAGATTTCTGTCTCTTCCCCACCGCCGCCTCCCCTTTCCCTCCCCCTCCCCAAATCAAGTACCCCTCCCTCGTCAGCCCAAAGAGCCATCAGGGTTCCCTGCCCTGTGGGAAGTCCAAGGACCACCCACCTCCATCCAGGTCTAGTAAGGTGAGCATCCACGAAACTGCCTAGGCTCCCACAAAGCCAATACGTGCAGTAGGATCAAAAACCCATTGCCATTGTTCTTGAGTTCTCAGTAGTCCTCATTGTCCACTATGTTCAGCAAGACCGGTTTTATCCCAGGCTTTTTCAGATCCAGGTCAGCTGGCCTTGGTGAGTTCCCGATAGAACATCCCCATTGTCTCAGTGTGTGGGTGCACCCCTCGCGGTCCTGAGTTCCTTGCTCGTGCTCTCCTTGTTTTTTAATGCTGAGTAGTACTCTAATATGTATATATTCCATACTTTCTTCATCCATTCTTCAATTGAAGGGCATCTAGGTTGTTTCCAGGTTCTGGCTATTACAAATAATGCTGCTATGATCATAGTAGAGCATATACTTTTGTTGTTTGATAAGGTCTCTCTTGGGTATATTCCCTAGAGTGGTATTGCTGGGTCCATGGGTAGGTTGATCCCGAATTTCCTGAGAAACCTCCACACTGCTTTCCAAAGTGGTTGCACAAGTTTGCATTCCCACCAGCAATGGATGAGTGTACCCTTTTCTCCACAACCTCTCCAGCAAAGGCTATCATTGGTGTTTTTGATTTTCGCCATTCTGACAGGTGTAAGATGGTATCTTAAAGTTGTCTTGATTTTGACGCAGACTCTTGTGGAGGTGCGCGGCTTCAGAAGGGGCTCAGCTTCTCTATTTTACCTGCTGACATTGCAAATATTGTGTCCCATGGCTCCACTAGCCTTGGTGCCTAGAATTTCAACGCCATTCCTTCCTTTCTTCTGAGAAAGTTGCCTCCAGGCAAGATGCTGAGTGTCTCTGATGATGAGTTTGTTCGTGAGTCTTTCCCAGACAGTTGAGTTGGCACTGGGGAGAGAAGTTACCCTTGTCTGCCCCAGTGGAGTGCCTGTCTCTGCTGGGGGAGGGGGTGGATGCATTTGCTTGGCCTGAGACGGAATCTGCCCCTGCACCAAGATCACACTGCTGCCAATGACGGGCCTCTCGTGCCTCCAGCGATTTGGAGTGGTCCTATAAACCAACAGCCTTCACAGCCTCTGATTCAGACGTAATAAGGGGCTCCCTGGATAGAAGCTTTGGCACAAAACAATGGAAAGACCTGGGAATTAGATCCCATTATTACAGCCTTGGTCCTGTGTGATGTTGGCTAGAACTCCTTGGCAGTTATCAGCCAGGGAGGTAGGGAACAGGGACATTGTCATAGAGCAAGCCAATATCTATCCCACCTATAGTTGGTGACCACCTATCTCTGGGACGATGAGCAGAACCCCAGAGTTTAACCTCCCTCCCTTGGCTAGTAATTCTCGTAAGCAGCCTGATGTGGTGACTACGTCTGCAGCTGCTGGCAGGTGTGGGTTTGGGTCTGGGGGTAGACGCTGTGGGCTCTGAGCCGGCTGCCATCTCAGGTCAATGATGGGGCTTCCCATCCTGCCTGGAACACTCAGTGGAGCATCTCGTGATTGCTCCACATGGTGGAATCATGGAAATAAGTCAGTGTGGGGAAATAATAAGCCATTGATTAAAATTGAGGAGCCAGTTGATGAGAAGATATTCCCGGGTGACTCGTGTTAAGTGTGTGAAAATCAGGGCATCCTCTGTGTGGTAACTGAGGGGCTCTCATGGTGGACAAAACATCTCCATACCTAACAATTAATTTACAGATTAGCCAATAGCTAACCATGGAGGAGTCAGGAATCCAGCTGTACCCCATCCTCATCATCCCCCATTCAGGGGTCCCGAGAGCCCATTCCATATACACCTGCAGTGTGTGTGGCTGTTTCATTACCTTTGGCTGAAGTTTAAACTAGTTTCTGACACATGGGAGGAGGAACAGAGGATACCACATGTATAGGAAACTCTACAGGTTGAGGATAAGCCAAAGTGTTGGTATCTTTCTAGAGACTTTCCAAAAAAAAAAAAAAAAACAGTGGGGACCTTCAGCAGCTCCTGGGGACACTGAGGGTTCAGACTGTGGTCACAGACCATGGGGTCTTTGCACCATCAAGGTTCAGCCTAAGCAAATCCTGCTAGCACACAGGAGCTCAGAAGTAGCCCCAACTCTGCACGTACAGTGTGTATTTTGCTGTGCACCCTCAGAGGTTAAGCCGAAACCCATTGAGACCCCCAGCCTGAGCAAGCAGTTGAGGGGCCACTATTCCTCTGTCTACTGATGCAGCTGACAAGGTCATTTTGTGGCAGTGGCTGACTTACCAGAGTGTGGCTTCATTTGTGCAGTTTGACTGTTCTCAGTCGAGGTTTATACTTCTGTGATGTGGTCAAACTTAGGGAGACTTTTTGGGTACACCATGGTGTTGACTTGTGTGAGCACATAAAACAAGGCCAACCTTCAGAAGTGTGTTCTGATAAAGTCCCATAATTGGATGAATTCCACCCTGGGCAAGGAAGCTGATTTTAGCCACTCCAGAGGAGAATTCTGAGACAAAGACTCTGTAGAGGCATGCTGGGAAGGGGTAAGCCCACTTTCTAGAGCATAACAAAGTTCTGCCTGAATTTTGCATCCTGAACCTGGAGTGTTGACATCAATCAAAGCTGGTGGAAGGAGGTAAATTGAGAAAGGATGTGAGGCATTTCCTCAGGCTTTGAAGTTACTGCCTCATGGATGAAGGTGTCCCTGCCATCTGGGATGTGGTGTGGTCTTCAGAGCCACCGTTGAGCTGCAGAGGATATGCCAGCAAAGACTCCTTTGGACCACTGGAATGAGCATGAAGATCGAGGTCTAGGAAAGGTACAAGGTAAATTAGGAGCCTGCATAGTATGAGCTTCTAGCGGGCACGTGGCAGAGAGTTGATTACAGCAGCCATGTCAAGCCCATGGGTAGGGCTGTCTCATGTGGTGTAGATATCAGTAGTGTAGACATGGTGTCAGCCAAGTCTTTACCATCAGGTCTCCCCAGGGAGAAAAGCAAGCAGAGCAACCAGGGGAAAGATGCTCCCTCCAGCCTGGGGCCAGGCCAGCTGTGGGCTCACAGCAGCTCTGTGGGAGAAGGAAGCCAGGCAGAGGAACAGAAAGGCCCGGAGTGTCAGGAGAGAGTGGCAGTAGATAGGACATGCTTGACAGGAAGTAGTGGGCACACCAGAAGCATTGGGAAGGGAGTGCTCAAAGTCAGACGTGAGCAGCGTGCAATGACTAGGAGCAAACACCAATCTACAAATCATGAAGAAGAGGGTCCATTCACTGTGCGCATACCAGTGAGTGAGTGGATGATGCATGTCCCTTCCTATGTTTTGCTTTCAGGACACTGGATGTCCTTGGGGAACAGGGTCTATAAGGACTCTGTCTAGACGTTGAACTATAAACGTATTTAGCTGTCATCCCTTTAACCCTTTTTGGAAGACTCCCCTCTTGCCACACTTAGCAACAGTCCTTCGGTATCATGGGTTAGCGGATATTCCCCTCTGCATCCACGTAGGGCAGGAAGGCTGAAGATGGCCAGTATGGCTTAGCTCCAGGCACACAGGCACCCATGCCATTCATTGGCACACGAGTCAGGAGACATTTATGAGCCTCAAGCTTCCCCATCAGTAGCTGTGATCCAAGTGCAGGTACCTCTAGAGCTTTCAGCTGGCATGAGTGTGTGCCCAACAATGCCAGAGCATAGCTGGCCCTTGTCCTCTGGACACAGACACCAGAGTGCCTTATAGCTTTGCTTGGCTGGGGTCATGGTTTGAATGAGAAATGTCCTGGCAGGCTCTGGAGTTTGAGTACTTTGTCCGTAGTTGGTGGTGTTGTTTTGGAAGGTTCTGGAACCTTTAGGAGGTAGAGCCTTGATAGAGGAAGTTGATTGTTAGGGGTGGACCTTAAGACTTCGTAGTCTTGCCCTGCTTCCTGTCTGCTCTCTGTTTCCTGTTCCGTCCAGTCGTGTGGTAAGGGGTCCTCATGGCACCCTCTTTCCCCTGGAGCCTTCCTCTTTGTGTTGGCCCATACCTCAAACCATGAGCCCAGGTAAACCCTGCCTTCCTTAGCTGCTTCTTGTTTAGATGTGTGCATGTGTGTGTATGTTTGTGTGTGGTGTGTTTATGTGTGTGCATGAGTGTTATGTACACTTGTGTGCAGTTGCCCAAGCAGGTCAGAAGCATCAGCTCCTCCAGAGCTAGAGTTACAGGAAGTTGAGAACTGCCTGATGTAAGCGGTGGGAACCAAAGTCAGCTTCTCTGCAAGAGAAATGCAGGGTTTTACCACTGAACACCTCTCTAGTCCCTATCTGCCCCCAGTCTGGTCTTAAACATGTGACTTTCCCCCTGGGGCTCCTCTGAGGAGATCCTGTTGGGGAAGCAAGGCTCGCTCACAGATGAACCCTGAGAGCTGATTTTTCCATCCTCTTAGCTCAGGGCTTACATCTACAGCTCAAATCCTGAGCTGTTTCTTCAGCTCTGGAATCGGGATGGGTGCTCCTCAGCCACCAATGACTGGAGAGTGACCTTTTATGGGTGGGGAGGACCAGTGTGGGTGGAAACTGCTTCAGGAGTGAGACGGCTTCCATAGTCTCTGCCCTCCACACTGCAGCCCAGCAGTGGTGCTGGTCAGGAGTGGCCCTGGGAACAAACTTATCCCCCTAAACGTTATTGGGGTGAGAGATGCCAAGGCCTGTCTTCAGCGGCATACACAGTGGAGCCCTTACCACACCTCAGTGTTGCTTGCCAGTGCTGTGATCTTCCAGCATGACCTCAGTCACGCAGAAGAACACAGGAAACGCTACATATTTAAGATCAGACTTGGTGGAGGCAGACTGGCCAGGCGGCTCAGCAGTTAAGAGTTTCAAAGAGTAGTTTCAGTGAGAAGTACCAGGGTGGGAACTGTTGCGAAGAGACCCTCCCCTCCCCAGCACCTGCTTTTCTGGAAGCCATTTGGTGCTGGAAGAGCATACTCGCTCTGGGAAACATAACTGTCTGACCCTTAGCTCTTGCGCTGTCCTCTGGAGCAGAGCTGGTGGCACGGGTGGGCATGGGTGGGCCGACCCTTGTTCCACCCGTCCCTGGCTCTGTAAGTCACCTTGAACACGGGCTGTGCCTTCCACAGTGACTCCTGGAAGCCTCATTTCACGCCACTCCTTTCTGTTGAAGCGTGACACTCAAATTTGAGATGGGAGCAGAGATCAGCAGCCCCTGTCAGCCGCTGTCAACCCAGGTGTGACAGTGCCGTCTTCCTAAATTGCTGCTAATCTTGCAGAGCCCCCTCTCTCAGAGCCCCCTCTCTCTGCACCCCTCCATCGCGCTGTTTGCTCACATTGAAATTTCCCCTCCGAGGTGTCACTGTTTGCCATTTAGTAAGTAGGAGGAACCGGGAGAGCAGCTTGAGCCCCGGATTTGGGGAACTGGAGAAAGCTGATTAGCTATTCAGGGAGAATAATCTTATTGAGAGAGCAAGAGCTGTATAAAGAATGCCGTTCCCTTCCCAGTAACAATCTTCTAATTATGTTGTCAGCCTTGCTGTTCAGTTCTCCCCCGTGACGTTAAGAAACCCGCTTCTATGTTAAGGAAGAGATTTCCAGTTTCTGATGCTGTTTGCTGATTTTTTTATATTATTATTGTCTAAAGAATCTGTATGTATTAAAGCAAACATTAAAAAGTGATTCATGTATAGTGTAATCAGGAGGGAGGAGGCACGCAGGCCTTTGTGGGGGTTGGAAGGAAGGGGTACCCCATGGGGTGCTCAGGAGCCTGAGAGTTAAGCGGGGGGCCGGGAGGGATGGGGGTGAAGATTGCAATTCTACGCAAGCATGCAGCTTTTGCGTAGCCGTGGAATGCAGTTGCAGAGCGATGCAGGTCAGAAGCAGAGGTGGGAAGCAGCTCTGCTGTAGGCCACACAACATCCCAGCACACTGGCTCTTTGGGTAGGCTCTCCTTCACTCCACCCTGAAAGGGGAAGAACCTCAGACCATCAAACCCCAGATGCAATGCTCGGGCCCCCCCCCCGAAGGGTGTTGAAGGACAGGGAGTATGTGGATAGGGTACCAAGGGCAGGCTTTGTAGTACAGCTTGGTGAACAGCGAGTTTAATTAGGGCTGCATACAGGAGCATGGGCAACTTACAGGCAGCTGGAGCCCTGAGAAAAATATCTCAGGAACTGGTAACCGCTTTTGTATTCTGGAGTGTGTGTGTTGAAGGGGAGGTGCACAGGGCCTCATGCCCCTTCTCTCCATGCAACATTGTACAAGTCTACTGCAGGCAATTGTGTTGCGGGGTGTCCAAGGCGACAGCATCCACGGTCATGTCCATTCCACACCAGCCTTCTGCAGCATTCTGAGTCAGGACAGCTCTTTGCACATGTGACACTGACTAGAGCCAGGAGTAGGTATAGAACATTCTGGAACAATTACGGAAGAAAACCGGGTGGCCTGAATGCACCGAGAGTCCCGGTTATTTGTAGTTCTCTAGATAACTGGGGTCAAGGAGGAAGGCCGGCAAAGCCAGGGGGCCTGGACTCAGACTGGAAGAACGAGAGGGTGGAGAGCTGAGCTGAGAACTACAGAGGCAGAAGGGTCCCATCCTCCTGACAGGTGAGGTGAGAGGCGTCATGGCAGCCCTGAGTCTGTGTGGGCCTCTGTTCTGTGGCAGAGACAAGGTAGCAAGACCCAGTAGCACCGTTTCCCCAGCAGTCTGGTCCTCTGTGGATCCACAGAGCCGCTGCTCAGGGAAGGCTGCATGAATACACGTGCTCTTTGTTACCAAGAAATCAGGCTTTCCGGGAAGGTTCCAGGTAGGCAGTAGTATGCATGAGCACCAAGGTGACCCCTTGCTGCAACAAGGTGCCGATCACTGCAGGGAAGAGCAGACCGACATTGAGGGGCTGCAAGGCCACGGGGCATGCCCCACCTTTCGACATTTACAAATTTCAGGCTCATTAGGTTAGTTTGTAATTTTGAATTGGGATCCGCTGATAGCTCTCCTGGGCCTCACGCAGCTTCAGGACTGCAGGGTGGACACGCTTGGTTAGAAGAGCGAGCCCAGAACGCAGTAGGTCTACCAGAAGGTAGTAGGTACTCTATGAAGTGCGTGCCTGCCTTTAGCGAGCCGGCTCAGGGTTGGGAAGACCTTCCTAGTGCTCATTTTCACACATCTCCTCTCTTGTTTTATTTTGAATGAGCCATGAGTACACGTATTCTGGTAGACAAGACGGTAGCAAACCTCCTGACCCGTCGGGGCTCCCCTTTCCGGTTGCTGATCTCAGCCCTTCCTGTTTTCTCTTTTTGGACTCAGCCTACCGTGAGCTCTAGGCTGTGGAGGAAGACCTCACCTGGGAGCAGCCTTTGATTTGTGGACAAGCCTTAGGTTGCCTTTGTGACCCCTTCCTTCATTAGTGTGTTCGTGTTCTGCCTGGTGCTGCAGTGGGTCCCTGTGAACACGTATGTTTCTCGCGTGTGTTGGTAGTTGTAAAAGATAAACTTCCTGAAGTATTTCTAGATCAAGATTCTGTGCATTTATATTTTTCAAAGATTTCGCTGACACATACTGATTATGCATTTATAGGGTACGGTGTGGTAATTCCATATGTGGATACGTCTGTAATGGCAGTAACACTGTGATCTCCAGAGCCGTTTATGTCTGTGTGTTTCTAGGCTTCAACCTCCTTTCCCAGTTCTTTATAAAATGCAAAGTGATTTGTAACATCAAACCACCCTGCTGCCCTGAAGTCCTTCCAGGTGACTGTTTAGATACCTGTCACCCAGACCCCAGTGACTGACCACTTGTTCTCTGTACCAGGGACCCCATGAGAGTGTGACTTCACCAATCCCCCCACACCAGCTCAGTCTGCCTCCCCAATTCCCCCCACCAGCTCAGTCTGTCTCCCCACTTTTCTCTCTGCTGAGCTGGAGAGCAGTAATGTGTCAGTCCGATTTAAATTTACATTTCTCTTTTTGTGAGTTGAAGTGGGGGGCTTCCGTGAGAGGCACGTTTGAGTTTCATTTTCCATGACTGTCTACGAGCATCCCTTGGTGACTTCCTCTCTTGGGTGGCTGGTCTTTTGCTCATGGATGTGCAGGCCCTCATCTCCTAGACAAATTATCACTTCCCAGTACGAATTCAAATATTTTGATCCGGCTAGTCATTTGTCTTCTCTCTTTGTTCTCATTTCTTCTCGTAATCCGAAATTTTCTATTTTTTATGTAAGATTAGGCAAAGATTTCTTGAGTATGGCACAGACAGCATGGTCCATAAAAGACAAAAAAAAGTGACAAATTAAATGTCACCAGAATTATGAAGTTCTGTCCTGCAAAGGGTACCGTTCAGAGGGTGAAAGAAAGGCACAGCCCCAGAGAAAAAAGAAAAAGGCTGGCATGTAGAATACATAAAGAATCCTTAAACTCAATAACAAAAAGACAAATGACCCAATTAAAAATAGGCAAAAGGTTTCAACAGACAGCTCGCCAAAGAACTTCCAATAGCAGCTAATGGACCTGTAATGACATTCACTGTTATTAATCGACAGGAAAATGACGTAAAACTATAGGGAGATGAGCGTGCCCAGCCGGATTGCAACACTATTAAAAATAAAATCCAGACAATAAGCGCCTTCCAAACTTTGGGTGGGGATGGAAGAAAACTTGACCTGACACTCTCTCTAAGGGTCGAGCAAACTGACCATGTAGCTCAGAGATGCTGAATCCTGGGGCTAGGGGGACCTGGAGAAAACAGGGGTGTAGACTAGTGGCCGACATCACGAGCCCAGTGTGTGGCGCTCCTGCTGGAAGGGCTCAGGTGTCTGTCTGCAGGTGGATGGATACAGGAAGTGTGGAAAGTCTGCAGTGCGGAGTCATGTTCTGGAAGCAAAGGAACAAGGGATGATGCATGCACCATCGTGACTAATCCTTCAAGCGTTCTCGGCAACTGAAAAGAACGGGAACAAAAGCACACTGCACGTCTGTTTATAATCATTTACAGGAAAGCCATCCTGGTCCCCAGCAACAGACACGGTGTGATCGCACCCCGAGTCTGACGGGCAGGTTGTCACCTTCATTGTCATGCTATGGCATGTGCGCAGACTGTTAGGGCTGTCAATCATTTGCTATATGTGGGGTTACTGTATACCTTACAGACCCCCACGGAGCCGTGTGTAATAGCAGTCTTTCAAATGATGCATTTTTACATTTTTTTTTCTTGTTTTGAGTGGGGCAACTTGAGAGAGCTGGTTCTCTCCTCCTACCACGTGAGTTCCAGGGATCAAACTCGGGGCCTCGGCCTTGGCAACAAGCTCCTTCAGCCACCCAACCGTCTCGCTGGCCCTTAGCAAGCTTTGATTTTGCGGGTTCTAGACCGTATCATTTTTTTCTCACTCTGGTTATGAAAAATATCTCTACCTTTTCTTCTCTAGTATTTTTTGTAAGTCTTGACAAAGACTCCTTAGCCATGACAATTAAGATGTATTTTCTTTTGTGTATAATTGATCTACCTAGAATTCATTTCTATATACGGCATACTATGGAAGTTTAGATCCCCCCCCCAGTTGTGCCAACATATCTTGAAAAGAAAATAAGTCTCTTCTACAGGTTTCTGAAATACTATTTACCAGATAGAAAGTTTCTGTGCCATTCCTCAACTTTCTATATTGATCTGTCTGTCTGTCTGCCTTTCTCTCTCTTCTTATATCAATGCCCCAGCATCCTCACTGTGGCTTCGAGGGATGTTCAGTCATTTCTTCCTTGCTTTAATTTTCTCTTCCCTAAGGAGTTTAGAGTCAAGATGCTCAGGTTCAGACAATTCCATCCCTTCTATGGGGCTGTACTTCACATCCCTTAAATGTGGCGTGAACCCTCCTCCCTCAGCGCCAGAGCCCTGAGCTCCCTTGCTTCAAGTGTTTGAAGACAGATCAAAATCTTTCTTCTGAGGGGAGACCCTGGAACTAAAACATTTGAGGTTGATCTTTTGTGTCGGGGCAGTGGGGCAGTACATGTGTGCACACATTACTGGGAGACCAGCTTACAACCTTAGGTGGCATTCCTTGGGAACCTTATCTATCTATCTATCTATCTATCTATCTATCTATCTATCTATCTATCTATCTATCTTTTAAATAAGGGGTCTGATTGACCTGCAGTTGAAAAATTAGCCTAGGTTGCGGGCCAGTGAGTTCTGGGATCTGCCTGTTCCCATCTTCTTGAGCTCAAAGGACCCAGTCCCAGCCTTCATAACTTGGTGGGAGGGAGGAACAGGGGCAGCAGCCATGGAGAGCCAAGATTGCCCTGGCAGAGTTACCAGGTGTGTGGTGTTTCAGGGCTCAAGGTATCCCAGGTTCGTCTGTGTGACACTTGTTTCTCCGGTATCTCAGTACTACACGAGAAGTGAGTCTAATTCAGCAGTGGGTCATGAGTCGATCTCGCTAGCCCTTAATCCTAAAACGGGGATTTCACGGAGCAGGCAGAAATGCAAAGACCATGCAGGGGTGGGGAAATTTCTTCCCTCCCCTGTGCAGCCCAGCCTGGGGTGGGTGCTGAGGCACAAAACACACAGAACAAAAGAGCCCCTCTCCAGCATGTCAGCACATTTGAACTGTAGGAGGTAGTCCTCTTGAATACGGAGAACAGAGAAGAAAGGGGGGGGGGAGAAAAGAAAGGAAAGAAGCCTGTTCCCTATACTTAGAAAAGCTAAACTGCTCAGGAGTCTCCCCAAAGGCAGGGTCCTAATTAGTAAGGCATAAGGCACCCATGCGGCTTGCTGGGCGCTGCGCTGACCTCATCCCTATAGGATAACAACGGGTCACAGAGGGCACTCACAGGGGAGGGCAAGAAGAAGAGGTGAAAAGCTCAGGCCCTGGGACCCCCACAGTCACCACACACAAAGCCAATGCTCCTCCCTTGGTCATTCATGTGCCCACCCTCAGTCATTTCTCACACTTCAGGCCATGCCTGTTTTAAGAGCCATAGATGAGGTATGAGATTGTGGGGCCCCGTCCAGAGTACGACTGTCACAACCAGCATTCACCTTTGCCTTGCACGCCCAGTCCTGTGCTCCCCAAATGCACATTCCAGATCGCTGATGGTCCCTGCTTGGGAATTCTGGGACTTAACTAGAGGCTCTTGGTGTCTTAGGAACTGTTTGTTGGTTAAAAGTCTATGTTGTCCATCGAGAAATCACTTCTTCATGGGTTGTTCTTTTATTCATTTGTGTGTGTGCACACATGCACACATGAATGCCAATATGTAGCAGTGTGTGTGTGTGTGTGTGTGCGTGCGTGCGTGCGCAGGGCAGAGGCCGACTCCTGGTATCTCCCTCGGTCACTCTCCAGCTTTCCTTTTGAGGTGCTCTTTTACTGAACCTGGAGCTTACAGACCTGGCTGCACTAGCCAGCCAGCAGGCTCCCAGGGTCCTCCTCTCTCCACCTCACAGGCTAGTGTGACAGGCATCTGTGTCACCCTCAGCTTTCCTCCTTTGTGTGGTTGCAGGGGCTCTCTGCTGCTCCCAGCTTCTCACGTGCCTGCTGGGCGTCGAATTCCCACCCCCAGGCTTACAGAACAAGGACTTTGTTTACTCAGCCCCGAGAAACGTTCTCCAGTACTGTGAAGTTTCCTGCTGTTCTGTGCTGCTGGAGTGGGGATGCGAACTGATGCAGGAGATGAGTGAGGGCCGTTGTCACGCTGTGTCCTGTCTTACCTGATGCAAAACTCCCTCAAGGGCCTCTCGATGAAGCAGACTTGGTAGCTCTGCAGCTCCCACAAAGTCCAAAGGATATCAGGAATACACTTCCTCCATGACCCAGCCTATCAGTGCTGGTCCCTCCACCATCATCTGGCACCATTTCCTGCATCCACCATACAGCAAGCCAGACTTGGCCTTTGTGCCAAGCTGGGGACCTGGAGGCAAGAAGAATCACCATGAAGGTCCTCAGCAAAGATAATTGAATAAAATTAAGAGAGGGAAGGAGGGATAAGGAAGGGACAGAGGAAGGAAGTGGCAAGGACAGAGGGAAGAGAAGAGGGGCGGGAGAAAAGAAAGGCTGGTTCATGGGGGTGGCCTTGGGAGAGCTGCCATCTCTGTGTCAATCTATCCCCGGGTTAAGTTCACTGACTATATCGTGGGACTCCAGTGTGCAATTACAGTCAGGTACATAATGACTCATGCTGGGAATGTAATTAAAATATTGTGGTGGTTTAAAAATAATACTCTATTAGGATAATACACAAGATGGCTAATTCAGAGAGCGTGCTTCCCGCTCTGATCGGGCCTCCGTGAGACAGTACCGCAGGCGTTTCATCTGTAGCGCAGAGCTGGGGTAAATGCTTGGCCTGGCTGGAGCGCGCTGCGTACTGCATGCTGGGTGGCTGACATTTGAGAATTTTTACCGCGCCCCAGAAGCTTATGAAAGCAGGGGCCCAACTTGACTTTGCTGTTTGAAGTCTGGGCCTCGAGAGGCAGCAGCGCTCCTTGAAATGCCATCTCTGGGTTGTCCCTGCGGAGATCGGGCTGGACACCTGCCCAGCGACCTTTGCTTCTGTCCTGCGGATCTCACAGGTCAGGGTTCTGAGCTCCAAGATGTGGGCTTGCTGTCTGGGCGGGAGAACCTTGGGGACCCAAGCCTGCACCTCCCTCTAGTCCCAGGGGGGCAGCTGAGTTTTCAGTATCTCTTCCTTTATTTTGTTTGGTTCTTGGATCAATGATTCCACAACCAGTACTAACCCTAGCCACACTTCTGGTTGAGAGCTGCCTTCCAGGCTGCACAGGGCTCCCACGGCCCTCTTCTGTCCCTCTTCCCATGGGAACTCATAGGGTAGTCGTGCCCAGACACTCCCTATAACTCTGTTATACCTTTCTAATTAGATCTGAAGCTACCTGCTCTCTAATAAGCCCGCATTCCATGGTTCTCCCAAAGGCCAGCAGTGCAGTCTGAGGCTCACATCTTTCCTAGTACCTGGTGAGAGCCTCTGGGGACTGGAGCTGTCTTGTTATTTCCAAAAAGACACTTCTTCCTCCTCAGGAGAGTAGCTGTCCTTAGAACTTGCTCGTGGCCTGGCTGGGTGACCCCATCCCACAGCACTGGCCTCCAGGCACCTCTGTCTCAGCTGCCAAACCGCTGATTATTTTGTTTGTTTGTTCATTTGCCTCCTCTGTTCTTTTGGAGCTGGAGTTGCTGGGTTTGATCTTGGTTTGAAGGTGAATGTAGAAAGAGCCAAGGTCAGAAGGGCCAAGGAATGGAGCTGTCCCTCCAGAAGAGCTACCTGTGAAGATAGCCACCTCGCTGGCCCTAATATGCACCGTGACCTCTGGGAGATGGGGATGTTCTGTAGAATGAGCCTTCTGTACGCTGTGAATATATGGTCTTCTACTGATTGATAATAAAAGCTGCTTTGGCCTATAGCGAGGCAGAATATAGCTAGGCGGGAAAGCCAAACTGAATACAGGGAGAAAGAAGGGCCCAGTCAAGAGAGACACAAGCAAGTCGCTCAAGAAACAAGATGCCAGCAGACCAGTAAAAGCAAAGGCCATGTGGCAATACATAGATTAATAGAAATTGATTAATTTAAATGTAAGAGCTAGTTAGTAATAAGCTTGAACTATAGGCCAAGCAGTTTGGAAGCCTCTGAGTAACTATTTAGAAATGGCTGCGGGATGGGGCAGGACAGAGAAACCTCTGTTTACAGGGATGCTTTCTGAGAAATCTACATAGGGATCCGTCAGAGCCGTGTGAAGACCTGCGCATTTCTTTTGTGTGCTTTGGTTCAGTTTTTGTTTGTGTCTCATTTTGGTTTTTACTGAGACAGTGTCTCACTATGTAGCTCAGGCTATAAACTTCCCACCTTCCTATGTACTGGTCTCTCTCTCTCTCTCTCTCTCTCTCTCTCTCTCTCTCTCACACACACACACACACACACACACACACACACACACACACACATCCTCCCAGCCTAGCTCTGCTTTTCATACGCTTTTCTGCTAATCTTTCTGCTAATGTGGTATTGGAGGGAATTGAAGGTCTCCTGAGAGCCGTGCTGGTAGTCACAGAAAAGGTGGGAATTTCTGCCTAGAAACTGAGTCTTCCTAGCAAGCTGTTTCCTCCAGAGAAGAAAACAAGACCACCATGCTGTTTGGGGGCACTAGGAGTGGCAGGTGCTGGGGGCATTATAGAGTGGTGCTCAGAAGGGCTAATTGCTGAAGGCAGGATGGGCCAGAACTCCCAGAGACCAAACAGACTCCTGCACCCACAGCTTCTCCTTCCATCCCCTCTCTCCATACAGAACTGGCCCTGACTACAGTCACCGTCACATTCAAGGTGTGACCACCTCTGGTCACTATTGTTACCTGCTAACTATGTCCCATCAGTCTGGCCAGTAAGTTCTGTTCTTACTTGGCCAGAGAACTTGAAGCTCAACCCCAGTCAAGAGCCCTTAAATTCAGTGGGGGATGGCGGGGTGTCACTGGACCCCCAGACAGTTTCCATCAGCCTGCATCTACGGGAGCAGACCCTGGTTTCTCTTGTGGAGGCCAACCTCTCCCTGCTTCCCTGCCCCCATTGCTCTCTTCCAAGTCTTCCTTGGATTTTCCAGGCCCTTGATAGGGCTACAATTGAGATCAACACCTCTTCATATGTGTTTGTCTTCTGTATAAGGCTGCTTTGAATCCCAGGTAACTCAGAAGTTTATGTTTTTCTTTGGGGGAAAGGAATTTGCCCTAAAAAAACAAATATATACTTTCTCCCATGAGCCAGCAAAAATGGAGTTGGCCCAACTTCTACAAACACATGCACCTTAGGTCTAAGGGGGAGTCAAGAAGACAACCCCCAACCCACCATCAGTCCTAGAGGTGGGGTCACAAGCAACTCACCCAAATTCTCAAGCTACTTGCCATCACACAGAAGGAAATGAGAAGATATCAGGGGATTGGCCCAACACCCTCCAATAATGCTGGGTTGGACAGCATGGCTCCATGGGTGCCATGAAGCAGAGGAGATGGGATAAGCAAAGCCCAGAGAACTTAGCAGGTTAAACTTGACACTTCAGACCTGCCGGAAGCAGGTTGGGGTGAATGGAGCCAGCAGACATGGAAATCGGGAGAAAGAATTCAACAGCAGCCTAGAACCAAACAAGTCTGAGTCCAGGACAGCAAGGCCATGCACAGGACCTCAGCCTGGGCCCCACCCTGCTGACTGCATTGGCAGTGTCTCTTTGAAGAGACAGGTCAAGGGCTCAGCCCTCCCTTCTTAGCCACATGTCTTTTTTCAAGATGGCTGCTGCACACCGCACCCGTGTCTGCACTCTGTGCGCTGGCACCCAGTTCACGAGCTTCAGGCAAGGGGCAGGAGGTTAAAATACAGAGACACACACAGAGAGACAGCGACATGGGTCATCCTTGAATTTTCCAAGAATGCCCCCTTTATTGTGTTCAGGGGCAGATTACGTAGAGATAGCCACGCCCCAGCCAAACCCACCAGAAACCACTCTCCTGCCATCAGGAACTCCTGAAGGTCTCGTGCTCAGAACAGCTGTAGGCACTCAGATCAGGGGATTACAAGAAATTCAGGATCTGGGGTCTCTCTGCTCCCAACAGATGGCTTCATGCATGTCCTACCTGACTACCGACCAGGGGCTTTTCCCAT
Organism: Alexandromys fortis; assembly: GCF_014885135.2. Classification (NCBI taxonomy): domain Eukaryota; kingdom Metazoa; phylum Chordata; class Mammalia; order Rodentia; family Cricetidae; genus Alexandromys; species Alexandromys fortis. The sequence goes on along the minus strand of NW_026067909.1, from coordinate 29,010,225 downwards.
CCTCTGCTCAGCCCCACGTCTGCCTATGAAGTTAGTTTCTACACCAAGGAACTTAAGAATGACAGCCAGAAATACAGAGCCTCTCTGTTCTTGATTGCGCATTTCTTCCCAAGGGAGAAAGTCTTAGATTAATGATCATGATGATAAATATATTTTAAGATTAGGGGTGGCATGTTCTTCCTCATCAATTTCTATTCCTCGGGTCATTAAGCCTTGAAGTTTGGAATGGAAAGATGTTCAGCGAATTAGCGTAAGGTTCAGCTGTGCTCCGGGAGGAAGCCATCCCAGGCTTGGGATGTGAGAACTGTTTTTGTCAATCTTTTCATATCAGCCTATACAGCGTCTTTAAATAGTTTCATCATGATCAACAGTCTGTCATTTTGTTCCAACCCTTGCTTGGTCCTGTGGCTGGAACCTTGCAAGCTTTGTAGAGTCATGAGGATGAGGTAGCATCCAGGCCTTGTGGATAGATTCACAAAAGGTTCTGCCATGATCCATTTTGAATTAGCAAATCCCACCCCTCTGCTTGATCTGATGGCTCTCTGGAGCGGCCCTTGGTACCTTTGCCTGGCCTGTTATTGCTTCTCCATGGGATAACCCTGGGTTACAGCATACTGCACAGTTAGCCTTCTCTTGCTGGTGTGGGCTGAACCTTTTGTATCTGCAGCCATCATCATTGTAACTTCTCTCTGGCTTTGTGATCAGCATCTCGCTCTGAGTCCATCACATGACTATGCCAATTCAGCAGACCCACGGTCTCCTTGCCAGGAGCCCTATCCTGTGGCCGCATACTGGCCATTCCGGAACTTCTGGTTGGAAAAGGGATCAAACCTGATGGTTCCATGATCCCTGCTCTGGGGCTGTGTCCCCACTCATACCTCCATGTTCCTGCCTGCCCCCTGCCTCCAGGCCCAACAAAGTCCCTCCTTCCTGTTGACTATGTACTTCTGGACTTCCAGAATCCCATAGAATGCCCAGCTTCTGCAGGAACTCGAAGGATAAGAACTAGAGGAAACCCAAGCCATAGCTGGTCTGTGACTGTGCCCATCTGTGGGACTCTCCCTGAAGGCTGGGCCTGGGGATCCTAGGGAAGTGTTACACAAAAGATCCCGGGAATGGACTGTGGGGTGTGTCCTCACAGGTCATGGGTCTGCGGGAAGCTAGCAGACAGAAGACCAGGGCCGTGTGCTCTGGAGGGCCCATCCTCTGTGTTGTGCCTGCCCATGAACCTGGAGTATCAGAAGCAAGTGCCCTGCTGGGCACTGCCATAGTCTGCTCCTCCCACCTCACTGCCTGTGGACTGTTGCATGGCCATGTTTTCTCTTAGGTTTTCCACGAAGGTCAAGCACAAAGGGGCTCATAGCCAGGCTTAGCCTCTCCTTGGCCTCTGCAAAGCACTGGTGACATGTTGTTTGCTTAAAAAGGGATAGCCCAGATGGGAAACTGAGGAATTGGTGATGACCTGGGGAGCTGGGAAGCACAGGGAGCAAGGAAGGTGACAGGGGCTGGGCTGGCATTGACTGACAAGAAGCAGAGCCATCTCATGGGTTCCTGGGAGGGTCCTGATGGAAGGTTGAGGCTTGGACTTGAGTAGACATGATGTGCTGGCTCACAGTGGGCTGTGGAAGAAGTTTGGTCCTCAATGCTCATTTCCTGTGAAGACAGCCATGACAACTCTAGCAGGACACTGAGCAATGAGGAAGAAATCTGATCTGGGCAAGAACGGTCCCAGAACTCCAGAAAGGACGTCTGTCTCCCAGGTTATAGTCCGGGCACCTTAGACCCCAGCAGGAGGTTGGAGGATTCCTTTCTGGGGAGACTGGGGTTCCAGGAATTAAGATCCTGAATGTTTTTAGAGCATTGAAAGCAAGCACAAATCAGAATTAAAGAGAGCTCTCCAGACTTCCCCTCTGGGCACACAAAGCTAAGAACCTTGGAGACTCACTTCCAAGATGACACAGAAAAGATGGCACATGTTCCAAACTTTAACCTAATCACTTAGGACAGAAGTCTCCCCATAATAGTCAGTAAACACATCCCAGAGAAGAGCAGAGAGAGCCAGGGCGGCAGGAAAGTGTAGAAGAGGAGGTGCAGGAGGAGGGCATCCTCCCAGGACAGGACAGTGAAATACCCATGGGCTTCCAGTCTCTGCCTTGACAAAGGAGACAGGATTGAGGGACAGACAAACCTGACCAAACAAACAAACAAAAACCCCCACTAAACCAAAGTGTTATACACCACAGCAGATGCTGGGGGAGGAAACACCTGTGTGAGGGTCGGTGCGGCCTCCGTAGCTTCTTGTGCATGACAGCAGCAAACAGAAGGACGTTTAAAAGGCCCGGAAGTGTGTGTGCCTTGCTTAGAACCATGGAGGTAAATAGAGGCAGTGGAAGGAGGTGAAGGATGAGCTGTAGCCTAGTTGTGTCTCTGAAATTCTGGGCAGGACACAGCTTTCTCTGCCCTAAGTCTTACAGGCCTGTTTGAGTTTTTATATTATGCAAATGGGAACTGGTAAAAACCATTTTTGAAGCTTATGGGGAAAAAAAAGGAATAAAAATAAGCCAGGGTCTTGTGTTGCATTCAATGATCAAAGAAAAGCACAGTGACCAACGGTGCAGGGTCCCAGGCCCTTCCCAGCATTCCCTGGCACACGGTTGACCAGATTGAAAAATTCTGAGCCATAAACGGTTGTTTTTCATTTGCAATTAGCTAAAAATAATTAACTGATTTTCACCTCGTTATCCAATTATTCTTTATTCCCTAATTACCTGTGTGGGCTTTGCACTGACTGTGGACTTGGTAACAAATGAGGGAGAGGAGGCCAGATTTTACTGGCAGTGCTTGGCTTCTGGTTTCTTAGCTTTAAAGTGTTAGCAGGGAGAACTGTCTCAGCGGGCACTCACGGGGCTGGCGAAGCTTCCACTTGGATGATTCTAAGGCGTTCACGCTCAATTTAATGCTCTCTGAATATATATTTAACCGAAAAGTTGGTCTCTCCTCCCTGGAGAGACAATGGAAGTGGTTGAGGCCTACACCTTGGAGCTGGGACTCTCCTGCAGCAACAGGAAGCCAGGCTCTCAATCTTCACTGAGCCTATATAGCGAGACCTGGCTGGGCCCCGTGTCATCTCCTCAAAGCCCATAGCGCAGAACAGTGGCTTCCGCCCTCCAGCTCTGCCGCTTGGCAGACGGACACTCGGAGAAGTGAAGTAGCTTATCCAAAGCTCACAGCTAACGCGAGGTAACAGTTACGGAACCTGGGTCCTGTAGCCTGAGAACTGTCACTGTATGGCCCTCGGCAAGTCGCCTGGCTGTGTCCCTGACCCCCAGTCCCTCATGCACCCGAAGCTGCAGAGACATTCGTCTGTCTAGCTAGTCCAAGAAGGGGTCATTGAGAGCAGTAAGTCATAGGAAAGCCTCGAGGCTACACACTCCTGGTTTCCTGTCCTCTGAGAGAAGCATGGGATTCGAGCTGACTGGCTGCTGCTGTCAAATGCCCGGGGAAAGAAAAGGTGGAGGCAGGCGGGATGGGAGAGGAAGGAAGTGGAGCATGCTATACTAAGGGAGCCCTTCCCTCTGGATTTCCCCAGATGGTACCAGTGAGACACCCTCACACTAAGTTGAGGAGTCCCAGGTTGTCATGTGCTCTGGGATCAACATCAAGCAAGGACTCCCTTTATCTGTCCCCACAAACCATGTGGGCACAGCTCTGGGAAAACACCTGCAGACATCCTGGAGCAGGTTCAGCCTGGGGTCAGCAGAAGCCCTAGAATCAGCAGTTTCAGATCTAGAGGTAGGATGCAGCAGTTAGCCAGGGGCCCCAGTGTTCTTTGCAGGGTTGGGTGACTATGTGGACCCCGGGGTGGCTTACAGGTTCGGAGACTCAGTCCATTATTGTCATGCGGGGAGCATGGAGGTGTGTAGACAGACATGGTGCTGGAGATGGAGCTGAGAGTTCTACATCTGGATCCCAGGCAGCAGGAAGAGAGATTGACACTGGGTCTGGCTTAAAAGCATTTGCAACCTCCAAGTCCACCCCCTAGTGGCACACCTACTCCAGTAAGGCCATATCCTTCCCGAACAATTCCAGTAACTGGGGACCCAGCATTCAAACATGAGCCTAGGAAAACCCTTCTTGTTCAAACCGCCATGCAGCTGAAGCCGCAGGGTGGGGCGAGTCATGACTTCATCCCGTCCCAGGTGTCAGGTCCTGGGATCTCAGGGCACCCATGAGTCCCCCAAGTGTAGTGATGGAGCCCAGAGGCTAGAGGGGTCAGTCTGAGCCTAGGAAGCTATCCTGGCGTTAGGGTTCTTGCTTCCTGGCACTGGTTCCTGGCAGGGTTTATTGAGTGCCCTCGCTCCTGAGAGTAACCGCGTGGAAAGGTTTGTTCTCCAGGGGGTTTATGTTCTCTGAGGCTCCACCCAGAACAAAGGGAAATACACACAAGATGGCTGTAGTTCCATTTGGGTCACATCCACCCTACCCTTGTGATCCCAGGGGTGTGGACCATTCTCTTGTTTAGGAAACATTGCACCGATTCCCCTGGAGCCTAGCCTTCCCTGCCCTGTGCCTACTCACAGACCAGGGCCTCTGTCGTGTGGCGTTTCCTGGGGAGACAAGAACAAGTCTTTTCACCCCAAATAGGTCACACTGATGACAGAGAGGAGAAAGGACTCCGCCCCAGTCTAGCTTGGGGAGGCAGTGAGCTTACTGGGGTTACTCAGGGGTGACTTAGGTATGAGTGCCTGGGTGACAGGAAAGCTCCCTGGAGGTCCCTGCCTGACCTGCAGGTGGCAGGGACCTGTTCGAGAATCCTACCTCCTCAGCATTAGTATTGCTTTTATAACCTTAGGGGGGACCTTATGCGTCCTCTAAATTTGGGGATTCTCGAGAGGCTTGGAAGTTTCCTTGGCTTCCTAAGGCTTGTGAGGATCCCTCCTCCTCCCAGAAGGGATTTCTGGTTTGAAGAACACGGCTACATATTACCCTCCGACACGGCCTACTAGTCCCTTCAGGCTACATCAGTACAGTTTGGACCCAACAGGCTCAGGAGGCCCCTCACACTGAGGATCTCAGAAGCCACTTTGAAAATCCCTGCCTGGACCTTTCTAGGCAGAAGTAGGGCCAGAAGGCAGTGGGTCAGAGAGTCACATTTGTCTAGAAATAGCCCAAACAGAGGCAGCAGCTTGGCTTTGATTATCTCGGCACCTGGGAAATGGAGGGAGCGTCCCCGCGGTCCCCTGCTCACTTGGGAATGTGAGCCTTTGTCTCTACCCTGTTAAGATCTGGCTCTTCATTCCTGCTGCAATGCAGCGCAGAGCCGTCCAGCTGGGTCATGGGGACCTTTGTAAAGAATGTGTTTTCAATTAAGCCGCTGGAGCCTGTGCTGGGTGCTCACTCAGGGCCACCCAAGAGGCAGCACTTGAGGCTCCCTGAAGCACCCTTGTGCAGACATGGCCCTCATACAGATGTGCCTCTCAGGGGCACACACTTCCCCTAGGGGTTCACTGCAGAAGTCTGCAGCCCAGGCTATGGCCCCGCAATGGTGAGGACGTTAGGACCTGCCCTATCAATGGGTACTGAGCCAGGCCATCAGAGAGCCTGGGTCCCGCTCCCACCCCTTACCCACAGTCCTGTGGGAAGTAGGAACTCGGGTCTGTGCTGATGAGAACAGTCAGGAAAAGAGTCTTTACTCTCGCCGGCCAGGTTTCTTCCAGGTGTGCACGCCTATCTGTGCAATTGTTCCAACTGGTCCAGTGGCAGCTTGATTTGAAAACTGGTAACAGCCTAGCTCACAGTTGGGGATGAGGTCATGTCAGGATCCTAACACAGACCCAGTACAGAACTGTCACCCAGAATATGCCATGCGCTTATGGGAGGACACAGAGCGAGTAGAAATAGAGCTCTGGGCTGTAGTTGGTTAACTGACTCCTTTGAGTGACCACATGAGGTCAAGTCCAGGTCTTCACATCTGCGTGATAGCTGGTGCTCCTAACCACTGAGCGGTCCAACCCCTGATACATTATTTTTGCATATCTCAGCGTCCACATACAGTCAGGAAGAGTCCTTGACTGTGGCCATGCCTACCCCATCAGCAGCACACATTCAGCAGGGACGTCACCCTGCAGGGCTTCCTCCACACTCCCTGTGGGCTGTCACAGAGCTAGTGGGAAGGTTCCGGGTGGGAGACAGCTTTCCCTGCTGCTCTGCTGAGGTAATAATCTTTTATTGGTGATGTAAACATCTTCCTCTAATTGCTTGAAATCACCTCAGCTTGATAAGCATACAATGTACGTATTTTATAGGCGTAATTCAATTAATTTTCCAGAGAAAAGTATCAGTTAGATGCATGTAAACATTACATGCATGTTAAATTGTGTGTCTTCATTCCTTCCACTCCAATGACAGAGATGACGAAGAACAGACTATAAAAATTGCACCACGAGCTTGTTCCTGTTTTTTTTTTTTTTTTTTTTTATCGCCTGTCAAATTATTGCTGAGACGCCCAGGAGACGCCCAGAGTTAGTTGGTAGCGAAACATTATGATCCAATGCTAGCAAGTGGTGAGACGCCATGTGTAGGTTACACATTGAGTTTAGGTAATGTACCAGAAAACATGGCATGAAAACACTAATTTTCTCAATCTATATCGGTCGACGCGCTGTTTACCAATGAGAGGTGAAGATCTTTAAGCAGTTTGTTAACTTGAAGTCTTGGCTGGGCTGCAAGCGAAAAGTGCTCTAGCTGGTCCTCGAACTGGTAATGGACGCGCTGAAGGCTCCGCGGCTTACGTTAGCTGCTTGGGGGATGTCCCAGGTCCCGGGCTCCAGAGAGCAAGCTGGTTGACTATTTGCTAGGAGGGCACCGCCACTGTTCGAGCAAACACAAGCAACGTGTCTCCTCTCTCTCTCCATCACAGCCTCCCACACCACGCACAGCCTCCTTAGGGAAGATGACCTCCACGCCCTGCAGCCCATCCTTCGTGGAGGGAGCAGAGAGAGCTGTTATTAACGGCGCATCTCAAGCTGTTGAACGGGAGAGCCGGTTTAATTTAATTTATCTGGCCTATAAAAATAAAATAAAGAGAAGCAGGAGATGTGTTATTACCCGCCTTCGATGACACTGGCATTCAAACATTTTATTAGCTTATTATTGAACAGCATCGCCGACAAGAGCCTCTTTGTCTCGCGTGCCACTCCGTGAAACCTATTCTTCAGTTTTAAGGAATAATTGTTGTCTAAGAACACGAGAGGGAAAATAGAATCTTGTAGCTTATGGGTCGAGCTGAAGGAGGCCTTCTACATGCTGGCTCCTGCCTGGTCCGATTTAGCTTTCCCTCCGCTCTTTCCCGAGGCCCTGACATCGTGATATTGGGCAGCTTCATCCAAGGGTCCTTTGACTAAGCCAGTGAACCCTACAAAATACAGGAGAAGACACAAACTCCATGAGCCCCCTTTGCTCACAAGCTCCGTGGAACATTCCAGGGAGTGCTGGCTTGGTCACCGTGAATGCTTTTTGGCAGCTAACGCTGCTGTGCTCCAAGGCCAGGCCTTGCGTTGCATACTAATAAGTACCTGCTAACATTGAAGTGAGCACAGGGTGACCCTACCCAGAAGCCAGCTCGCTTTTGCTGCGCTCCAGCCCCTGGCAAAATTACACATTCATTCCACAGCCCTATTTTTTTAGAAAGTGGTTGAAAGGTTCCCTGGATTGTGGGAAAGGCCATCGGCCTTGGAGGACATTTTAGCCCGAGCAGGGACATAGCCTACAAGGTAAGGGGCCCAGGGAACATGCATTATGTCAGGCAGAGGGGATACTCTTTCTTGTGAGTATTTTGATGCTGGTGTCTCATTACTGTCTTTCTGTAATGACATCCCTGTGAGCCTAAAGTAGGAGGCCTGAGGAGATGATACTCCACAGGATTGGGCCCCAAAGCCAAGAAGCCATTTCTCCATGTGATCTGCCTAGTAAATGAAGTGCGTTTTATAGGCTTATTTTATATTTTTTAAATACAGCTTTATGGGGAGTTGAGTGATTGTGACAGGATCTCACGTCGCCCAGGCTGGCTTTGAACTCACCACGGAGCTGAAGCTGGCCTTGCCCTGGGATTACAAGTTTGCACCACCATCTCTAGCTCTGTCAATTTATCTAATTTTATCAGCACCCACAAAAAGATCCTGTCGCTCCGTCCACTTTGTGACTGCAGAAATCAGTCTATCCAAGTGTCCTTATCAGCAAGCAAACAAGGCCTTGGAGCAACAGCAAATATGCCACTCGTGCCAAGCGCGCTTCATCAAGCAGTCCGTAAAAGGACCAGCTTCCGTAAAAACCGCCGTGGCCACTGATTTAACATACGCCGGGGCCTGGATAAATTTTATTTTGTAATAGACAAATTTTTAAATCTTTTGTTTTCAAGGACCCGACTTATTGGCCTATTTTTAAAGGTTAAAAACATCACTAATCGCCTTTATATCGATCTGTGGCCTCCAAAAAATGTGCATATGTAATGGGCGCATAAGACCACATTTTAAGAGAAATGGAAGGGATCTAAATTAAAATCCGTCCCCGGGGATTGCAGCAGAGGCAGAAATGGTAGCAATCAGACTCTGCCCCCTTCCTCCTAAGTTTCTGGAGCTGTTTTCAGTGTGCATCAGGGGAAGGGCAAGCAAATCATATGAAAGAAAAGTAAATCTTCAAGTTATAAAAATCGATTGTTTCCGAGTCAGTGCTGAGACTGTGTGTGGTCCCCGCTGTGTGAATTTCCTGTTGGGTGGTGGGAAGTGGCGTGGACCAGATGGCGTGAGTCCCTGTCCAACACGGTTGCTGTCAGCCGCGTGTACCTCTTCAGATTTAAATATGAATTTGATACATTCAAAATCAAATATAATTAGAAGCTCAGTTCTCCCCCACAAGCCACGTCTGTGGTGCCCCATCACCCTGAGTGGCTCGGGGCCACCGCATGGCACTTGTGATACCATTTTCAACACAAGGGTGTGTCAACGCCACTGTCCTGAGAGAACTCAAGCTCCTAGGAGAGGTCATCCTACAGATCATGGTATGGCTCAGATGTGTGGTTTCAGCAGTCTGCCGTCTTTGCACGTATGTAAGGAGCATGTATCTACCTTTCGTAGAAGGGGAAAAATACCATTTTGATACCTTGAGAGTGGGTTTAGACACATGAGTGGATGTGGTTTCAGTTTGACTCTAAAGCCCACTGACTTTGAGACATACCAGCTGTTTGGGGGTCTTCAGGCCCCCCCAACTATATCCCAAGGTATGCCTATGTTTGGTTCAGAATAGACCCTAACACCAGGATGGTGGGGGGTGGGGGTGGGGCTTGCTCACAAGGAGCGTCTCCACTTTTAGCTCTGGCATTGACAAACAGCAGACAGAGATACCACAGCTATGGTCATAATGAGGAGCCAGAGCCCTAGGGACCGCTCCAAAGCCTGCACAATGTGACCTCTCTAGAGCACACAGAGCCACCATGGGACATCCTGGCGTGGAAGATATTGGGTGACAATCCCCACCCCACCCCTGCTCCCCACGAACCTCGGTGTGGTTTGCTTAGTTACCAGCCCTTCAGCGGCTGGTACTTCAGTCACCCTGGGGGCACTTATTTGAGTCGCTTCTGTGAACAGGGGATGAGAAGTACCCGCCATCTCTCAGGGGCAGGAAGAAAGCTCTTCCTTCCTGATACTGTTCTTATTCAGCCCATTGGAGAGCTCTGCTCCCCAAGTGGGATCCATAACCCTGGCTGTGAGAGTAACCCAGGAAGCTGCAGGCCAGTGGCACGGCCTTTCAGGGCGGGTTGCCGCCCTCCCCTGGGCCCATGCACCCGGACAGCTGCTGGCTGCAGCCATTCTGTGCTCGTTTTGTTGCTCACAACCTCTTTGCACTGGGACCCAGATGCAAGTGAATGGGTCACAAAAGAAGTATCTGGGTTAAATGCGTGCTAAACAGGTTTAAAATTACTGCTCATTGTGTGAAGCAGATGCAAGGCTCAAACAAATGCAAAACATGCAGATGCCAGGGGAGGCACTTCCACAGACACAGCCTCCGAGCCTGATGCTGCAGGGGTGAGGTGGGTGTGGTCCCTGAAGTCCTCAGCCAGCGCGACCAACCAACCCCTGAGTGCCGGAGGAGTGGGCAAGGGCAGAGACCCCTGTACTTTACGCATCCTATGGTTCTCTTGTTGCTCTGACCTGAGTCTTGATCCTTTTAACATCAAATGAGTGCCAGGTGCACCCCCCGCTGTCTCCTGGGCCATCCTATGGAGATGCCTGGAGGCTTCCTCTTCCTCCATACACACAGAGGTCTTAACTTTGGCCAAGCGTGAGTAGTGAGAGGTATGGCTTGGTTTAGCAGGTTGTTTATCATTCATTTCAGTGTCCGATGCACATTTCTTGGTGATGCTTGGTGGTTTGCAAGTTGCTGCCTGGTGAGCATGCCTGACAGGGACGTACGGGTGCGTTTTAGGATGACAGTGTTGAACAATCACAGAACTAGATTCACTGTCGAGAGGAGTTCTGGATAAGTCCCCCAAAGAATCTGTCCTTTGGGGTCACCTGCTAGGTGACTTCTGCTGTTGGTGCTTCTCTTTTTTCTTACTCTGCAGCTCCGCCAACTCTGGAATTTCTGTGTATCCTAGACTGCTCTCAGGCTTGTGGCAATCCTCCTTCCTGGGCCTTCCTCGTGCTCGGATTACAGGCAGGATCCTCTACACCAGCTTCACACTTTTATAAACACCTAGCTCCTACCTAGCCTGCTCCTCAGGGTGAACATCATTCTTTGTCCCTGCTCACGGAGACCCCGAGGCCTGAGAGAACAGGTGCAGCAGGCGGGTCAGCCTCATCACTGCAAGAATCCGAGCCTTGGTCAGACCCCAGCCAGCTCTGAGACTCACACGTCCACGCCTCTGACCACAGGGGACAGCTGTGCTAGGAGCAGCCCATTCGCGTTTCCCTTCCTATCTGAAGCAGCATCTGAGGGAAGGGATCAATATTTATCCCTGAGATCTGGCTTTTGACTCATTTAGCATTTTCCTTCTTGCTTTAGAAACTGGGTGTGTTTATCATGAGTGTCGTGTCTTGGGACATGTGCGCCCATTGAGGGATTGCGAGAGCTTAGAGCTGCTCTCCACAGACGTGACATCCCCCGCTCACGATGTTTTCTATAGTATAAACTTGTGAGGTCCTCTCTTGGGCAGCTTTCCGGACTCCAATGCACTGCTGATGACTGCACTCACCACGGTGAACTACCTACCCTCTCACCGACTCCGCCCCCAGCCTCAGGTCTCTACCAGGAAGCACCGGCATCATGCAGCAGCCCGCCCCAGCAACACCATTGCCCTCCTCTCTCCACTGAGTTCATTCACGCTTTTGCCTTTTTGCATTCCACGGAGCAGGGAGACAGTGCAATACTTTCTTTCCGACTTTGTGTGGCTTTCTCCTGGCTCATCCACGCTGTCACAAACGGCAGGCCTTCTTTCCGCCAGCTGACTCCTACTTGGTTATGTTTGTACATTTTCTTCCAGATCTCCATTCGCTGGCTGAGGGACACCTGGTGTATTGGTGACTTCTCGGCTGATGTAATAAATCAGTGTGAACAAAAGCAACCGGAGGAGGGTTTGTTTTGTCTTCTGGTTCCAGAGGGCGAGAGTCTGTTATAGAGAGGCGTGGTCTAGTGGCAGGAGCTGGAAGCTGACTGATCATATTTCATCAGTACATAGGAAGCAAAGAGAGCTGGAGGGATGGCTCAGTGGTTAAGAGCACGGACTGCTCTTTCAAAAGACCTGAGTTCAATTCCCAGTACCACCTGGTAGCTCACAACCATTTGCAATTCCAGCCCTAGGGATCTGAGGGCCTCCTCTGTGGATACTGCATGGACATAGTGTACAGACATACAGGCAGGCAGAACATCCATACACATAGAAATAAATAATTTAAAAAAAAGAAAGCAAAGAGAAGAGGAAGTGGGGCAGGTGGACCTGTAAATCCTCAAAACCTGTTCCTAGTGGCGCACTTCCTTCAGCGAGGCCGTACCTGCTAAAAGTTCAATAACCTCCCAGACAGTGCCACAAGCTGGAGACCAAGTGTTCAAACACCTCAGTCTGTGGGGAACGTTTTCATTCAAACCACCCACACTTGGTTGTCAGTGAACACATGTGTGTTCAGGAATCTCTTGGACATACAGACTTCAGCTTTTCCAAGGCAAACTCAGGAGTGGAGCCACTGGTTCACATGCAGTTTTATCTTTAACATTTTTGAGGGTTCTTCCTACGATTGCCCTGAAGACTATATATAAATCCCATCCCCTTTAGCAAAACACGAGGGGTCTTGTTTCTTGTTTGTGGACCAGCGCTGCCATCTTCTCTCTCCCTCCCTCCCTCCCTCCCTCCCTCTTTCCCTCCCTCCCTCCCTCCCTCTTTCCCTCCCTCCCTCCCTCTTTCCGTCCCTCCCTCCTTCCCTCCCTCCCTCCTTCCCTCCCTTCCTTCTTCTTTCCCTCCCTCCCTCCCTCCCTCCCTCCCTCCCTCCCTCCCTCCCTCTCTCCATTCCTCTCTCCCTTTCNCCCTCCCTCCCTCCCTCCCTCCCTCCCTCCCTCCCTCCTCCCCCTCTTGTTTTTTGAGATAGGGTTTCTCTGTGTAACAGCCCTAACTGTCCTGGAACTAGCTCTGTAGACCGGGCTGGCCATCACCACCTGGCCGTCTTCTGTCTCTTGTGTGACAGTTCTTCTAACAGTGTGATGCCGTAGCTTATTCTGGTTTTAATGTGATTTTTTTTTTCTAGTGGTTGGTTACTTGGAGCATTTTTCCATACTTGTTGACAATTTCTATTTCCTCTTTTGAAAAATGTTTGTGTGAATCTTCTGACTCCCCCCAGCCTTTGGTATTTTTGAAACAGGGGTCTCACTCTGCAGCTTTGGTTGGCTTGGTACTCCCAGGCCAATTGTATATTACATTCAAGCTGGCCTCAAACTTCTGGCAGTCCTCCTGCCTCAACCTCCTGAGTGCTGGGATTACAAGGCATGAGCCACCATACCCAGTGCGATCGCTTTAAACTGAGTTATTTACTTTCTTGCTATTGAGTTGCTTCGATTCTTATCTATTCCCATTACTAAGCCCTTATTAGACATCTGTCTGGGTACAGACTACAAGGACGTGTGTCCTTCTATGGTAGACGCAAGGACTAATAGTCAGGAAAACAATGGGCCTGCTGACATAGATGTACACGCATAGCACATGCTCCATTAGCACACGTGCCATGACACACATCTGACAGCCCAGCCAAAGGCTCAAGAGGCACACAGTTCTATAAACACACGGTGAATGTGTCACTAGGCTGCCTTCCCCTCCTCCCTCTGACCTGGCCTACTAGCGAGCTCCTCCAGAGACGGATGCCTCTGTTACTGATTCCAAGAAAACACCCAACCAAAAAGACGGTCGTTCGGTGCCTAAGGGAATGTAGAAATAGACAGGACACATGGAATATATGTTCATATATAGCAGACATGGTATGTTTAGCTGCATGGGAATGCTACCAATTGATTCTGACTTCTGAGATCCTGGTGGTTTGACATGTTCTTCAGAAATGAGCTCTTTTTAAAACGACATATCTTGAATACCTCCTCCTATTACTCCTTAGTGTATGCCAGGACAGGAGGTTCCCATCTTAGCGGCCTCGGTCTGTGTAAGAGGCACACACAGAGCCATGGAAGCCAGACCACTTCAGATTGCCAGCTTAAGAGTCAGCTGATGCCCGGGAGCTCATCAACCAGCTGCCCTCTTCTTATCCATCCAAGCATAGCAAACCCCCAAGGCTGGTGCAGCGGATGGGGCAGCCGTTGTGGAGGAAGAAGGTACTGTTTTATTGCAAGGGAAACTGGTGGTTTCTCCACTTTTGCTAAGAAGGGCCTGTGTATATGTGGGTGGTTCCCATGCTCGGTGGGTTCATATGGCTAACCCCCACTAAATTCCCACAAGGACGGATGTGCCCTTGGGGGAAGACGGGTCTTTCATTTCCTGACCCCAGCAGGTCTCCCTCTGAGACCACCTCTGTCTTGTGGCCTCAATGCTGACCGTGACAGTCTGCCCGCCCCATCAGGCCAGACATTTGGGGGTGAGGACAGAAAGCCCCCATGCGGAGACTGGTGAGGGTGGAAGAGAGGAGAACATTCTTTGGGGGGGGGGTGTCACAAACCAATCAGTTTCTCCTCGCGTCCCCTGAAGGAAAGTAGAGCGGCCATGAGCATCCAAGCTGTTTGCTCGGCACACAATGCGAAGCAGAAAAGCGGCAGGGGGACGGTAGGACGAGTGCATTGTCCCTTCCCTCCAGCCACATTATTCCTTCTTTATTAAGTTCAGACGTGATAAAGAGCCCCGCTCCTCCCTGGAGCGTGACAAGTGGTTGTCTAGAACCCTTGCAGGCAACAATTATCTTTATAAATAGGCCAGCGAATGCCCACTGCCACCCTTGCAGGAGCGTGGGATGCTAACACACGCTGCACTCCAGCCTCTGCACACAATGCGGCCAGGTATTAGTCACACGACTCGGGACCGCAGCAGAAAGGCAGGGACATAAAGAGTGGTCAATCAATGGCAGTCCCCTGGCCGCGAAAGCCCATCTCTGCTTCCCCACTCCACTCTCCATTAGTAGGGAGCAGCAGATGGTGTCCAGGTCAGTCCTGGGGGTAGGGGACAGCCTTGGGGGTGGGAGGGACTCAGGAAGCAAGGCGAGCTCCTGTTTGTGTGGGGGACTGGGCTATGTAAGATGCCTGGGGACCCTAACTTGCTCTGGGAAACAAGCCTTCTGTGGGTCTCTCTTCTGACCACACCCCCTACCCCTGGCTCCTTCTGAGATGGCCCTGGTGACCTCTAAGGTGATGCGGTGTCAGGATGGGTCTACAGAGCCAGGGTGTTATCAGAGAAGGCTTATTTGCTTCTATACATTGTGTGGTGGGGTGACAGAGCAACCCTAAAATGTTAATGGATGTTTGAAGAAGAGCCTTGTCCACCAGGGCTCATCCGTCATTGGGTATGCCCATCTTTGTGTGGCTATAGCCCTTCTATAGAAGGGCTGGCACCAGGATGGAGAGGCTTTGACCCCATAATATTCCAAAATCACCTCTGTTGTGAAACAAGACAGCTAGGCTTCCTCCACTCCTTCTAGCAGGGCCAGCCTGGGGTCCATTCTTTCTAGCAGGGCCAGCCTGGGGAGCGGTCACCCAATAGGTTCCCTGTGCTGGGAACCTTATGGTAAATGAATTAGCCATAAGATTCCCAGCCTGGATAACCTGCTTCTAGAGGGACAATTCAGAGTGTGTTGGGCCGTCTCAGGCAGAGTAGAGTAGGATGCAGGATGTCCCATGATCCAGGTTATTCCTGCTCAGTGCCAGCTGGGGACTCTGGCTCAGCCTTGCCTCTTCATGTGGGAAGCTAGGACTCAATATAGAGATTCCCCAGTAGGGGGTCAGGAGAAGCCAGGAAGACCCAGAAGGAACCGTGGCTCCCACACTCCTGCACATGTGCCCCATACCAAAGGCCTCTTTCCCACGCTACCTTAGGGGGCTGGACCAACCCGTGCTGATAGGGGAACAGTCTTAAAGAGGTAGCCCACATCATAGGGCCTTCCATCACCAAAACATGGCATGGCAGCAGGGAGAGGCTCTGCCCAAAGCCCTGGAGGAAGCTGAGATCTGGGCAGGTAGAGTGTGTCCAGTCAGGTTCTCCATCACTGTGTTGTCCACTGATGCTTGGCTCACAAGGACGAAAGGTTTATTTTGGTTTCTGGTTGCAGAGGTATCTGCCCATGGCTTAGCCCTGTTGTATTGGGCCTGTGGCAGGCATGAGAGGGAAAGAAATGTGGGTATGTCAAGGTACCTGGGAGGCAAGAGCGAAACAGAAGGGCCAGGTTCCCTATATCTCCTTCAAGTAAAAGCCCCATTGGCATAACTACCTTTCCCTAGCATCACCTACTAAAGGCTCCATCACCTGCCTACAGTACCAGAGGCTGAGGACCAAGCAAATCTCTAACATATGGTCTCTGAGGGAATCTTAGATCTAACATAACACATAGCCCATGGAGACCTGAAAAGTGAGGGTTGTGTATCCCATGTCAGGGCCAACCTGGTTCACCCTCTTGGCTACCCCAGCAGTCCACACAAACCCAGAACGCACCAAGGGCATCATGTGGCTTGGAGCCCAAGGACACCCTACTGTCTCCTGGGGAGCCACAGTTCCAAGACATAGCGGGAAGTCCCTCATCTCATACCTAGCCTGCTCAGTGTGACGGCAGAATGGAAAGACAGGTAGGGCCATGTCAGGCTAGCCCTGAGCAAGCTGTCTGCTATCTCTGCCTCTTGGTGCTCTCTGATGTAACATGGAATTACCTCTCCACCCCAAGACGGTGCCCTGCGAGGTCCTAGAGAGGCAGACCCTCAGAGCACAGATATTGGTGCTGCCGATGCGAACACTGCCAAACACCGTAGCCCCTGGTGTCCACCCACAGGAGAGGGCCACGGGATCCACTCTGCCAATGGACTGTCAATGCAGACAGTATATAAGAATGTCTGGAAGCCAGAATTCAGCCAGTCAGCCCATGGCTTGAGCAAATGCCCTGCTTCTCCCTTGATCTGCACATCTCTAGGCTGAACGCTTTCCTAACTGATATCTAAACTAAATATAGAGAGCCTGTCTAAATTTAGTACCACGAATGAATCTCTCTATTCATCTCCAGTCTTTCCACTGCCAACCCCCAGCACCCCACTGAGATTTAACGATCAGACCTTGGATGTGAGCTGCTGAGCCTTCCTGGAACTAGAGGCTGGTACCGCGCGGAGGGAAGGAACACAGAATACCCCTCCCACGTGCTGTCCTGTGCCATGAACCACAACGGGAATCTGACATAATCGTGCATATTTCAAGAAGAGACAACATGGTCCAGGAATGTTGATTTACTCTGGAAAGAAATAGAAATATTCGTAACTGAATCAATAGCTCCAAGTCAACCAATAGCGTTGGGGCAGAAAGTAATAACACACTCGTTATGGAAAAACCCTGACTGCTCACGATTTTAAAATCTTGCAAGTGAGAAAGGGGAAACACAAGGCTGTACAACTGAGGGACCTAGAGACGGCGCGCTAAGTTCACGGTCTGCCAGATCCTCTGTCTCCTGACCTCTGCCTTGACTGTCACACCCGAGACCCTGGTTCTCCACCCATCAAACCCACATTCTGCACAGCAGGACAGAAGCCTGAGCTAAGGGACATGAGCGCCTGCCATTTCCACAGAATAAGTGTTCCTACCAGTGGGCACGAGGCTGCCAGCGTGCTGCTGGTTAGAAACAGCCCTGCCTGGAAGACATGATCCCCAAAGTATCCGGGATAACAGTGGGTGGACCTCCAAGTTAGGAAGACAGCACACATGGCCTTCGCTTTCAATGCGGTTTATTTTATCAGAAGTTTATGAACTTGATCTTTAATGATGGCCCAGTGGGATGAGCAGGCCCTAAAAGTACTAGCGTTTTAATAGTTGGTCCTTTCTAGAGGAACAAGATGGCCTCCCACAGTATTTCAGACTTTCCCTTACACGCAGGGCCAGGATCCTGGCTCTCATATTACGGCCCCAATTTTGATGAAGCTCCTGGAGCTCACCTGACTGGGAAGGAAGAGACATCTGTGAAAGGAAGGGAAGGTGTGGTGGTCAATGCCTGTGATCCCAGCACCAGGAGGCAGGGGCGTCGTGATCTGCTCAAGTTGAGGCTAGCCTGGTCTACAGAGAAAGTTCTACCCAGCTGGGGCTACATAGGGAGATCTTGCCTTACAAAGACAAAACCCCCAAAATGGAAAACAAAGCAACAGCAAGGGAATCTAGGGAGAGGCAACTCTGGCTGGTTTCACTGTCGTCTGAAGCAAGGTGTGCTAGCTTGTGATTGGCTGAGACTTGACTTCCCCTTCTGGCTATGGGTTACTGCGTGTTATAGGTCATGGTGTATGGACCGACCAGATGTAAATCAGTATGGAGACAGCTTTCGGACAGGTGCCTCAACTCGAGCCAATTTCCATCAGAGAGACTTCGCCCAGCAACTGATGGAAACAGATGCAGAGACTCATGGCCAAACATTAGGCAGAGCTTGGCGAATCCTGCAGAGGGGAGGGAGGATTGTAGGAGCTAGAGGGACCAAGGGCCTCCCAAGAAAACCCTCAGAATCAACTCGTCTGAGCTCCTAGGGGATCGCAGAGACTGAACCGACAACCAGGGAGCCTGCAGGGGACTGACCTAGTCACTCTGCATGTATGTGACAGTTGTGTAGCTTGATCTTCTTGTGGGCCTCCTAACAGTGGGAACAGGGGCTGTCTCTGACTCTGATGCCTACCCTTGAGACCTATTCCTCCTCGTGGAATGCCTCAACCAACCTTAGAGGAGGTGCCTAGTCTCACTGAAACTTGACATACCATGGCTGGCTGATGTCCATGGGAGGCCCACCTGTATCTGAAGAGAAACAGTGGAGAGAGAATGGATGGGGGGTAGAGGGGAGGTGGGGAGGGAGGAATTGGGAAGAGGGGATGGAGGGAAACTTTGGTTGGGATAGAAAAACAAAACAAACAACAAAAAGAATCCAACTTCAATCTGATTCTTTCTGCTGTGTGTGGTTTGTTCTTCTGCGCTTGCGATTTTTACTTCCTGTGTCTGAGAGGTTGACCTACTTGGACATTAGCCAGTGAAAGAGGGGCATCTGACTGACAGCCGTTCACACCATTTGTAAACCATCCATCTTCCCTTTGCTCATTTTCACTGACACCACTTGTCAATTCTAAATTGCAGGAGTCGCGTGTGTCTGGTGGACTTTCAGAGTTGTCAAAGATCTGGCTGTGGGGTCATGTGACAGGCTTCACTGTCCATGGAGACTGGTCATCTCACTCTTCTTTTACAAATATTGTTCTTATTCTGGAGAGATGGCCAAGAACAGGCGCTGTTCTAGCCGAGAGCCCGAGTTCAGTGCCTAGCACCACCTCTGACTGGGGGCTCACAGCTGCCTATCACCTGACTGCAGCGGATCTGATGCCCTCTTCTGAACGTCTTTAGTAAACACACACACACATCTAAAATAATATTCTTAGCTCATCATTCATATTTATTTTTCTATGAGTCAGATTATCCTGCCCCACTTCTGAAAGAGATGACATTTTTATTAGGATAATTAAACGTATAGATTAAGAGTGAGCTGGACTCTAACTCCCATATTACGCCCTGTCCCCAGCATTCATTCTGCATCTCATGTGTGTGAGCTCACTTTGCACCCTAAGAAGCATTTATGGTTTTCCTTGTAAGTTCATCTTTCCTGATCACTCTTGTGTTTTTTCTGCCTGTTGTTTGAAGGCTCTACTTCTGAGCCCCTGCCCTAGGGTGTGATTAGGTCTTAGACAGATGGCAGTTCTCCTCCATCTTTTACACCCTTGCATTTCCTAAGTTCTGCATAGAGTGAAGATCTTGCTCCTGCTTGAGCAAGACCCTGTCTCCCTGGTAGTGGCTGTAGATTCCATACTTTTGCTGGCCATGCCTTGGCTTCCTCAAGGTCCATTGGGAGCCTCGCTGGCACATCTAAACCATGGCGTGAAGACTGCATATGGCCCAATACTAAGTCATGAATTTAATTGACGCATTATAGATTGTCTCTATGTTATGTATTTATTTGTTTGTCTGTCTGTTTATGTGGATCTTGAGTATGAGCTTTGTCGATGGCAATATGGCCTAGAGAAGACAGGTGTCTTGCCATGCCTGTCCTAAGAAATTCAGGGAGGTTTGCTCATTCTTTATTTCTGATGGTGTGGCTGGCAATAGCAGATTATACCTAAAGAATGAGGTGTTGCTCCACAACCGAGGGATCTCTTCTTTGTGTGTGGGAAGGAGGTGGTGTGAAGGGGTGGTGTGAAGGGATGGGTGAAGGGGTGCTGTGTTGCTGTTTTCTTTTTTTTAAACAAATACTGTTTGCTCACCAAAATCTACTTCCTGACTTATGACACAATCTTTCTGCTCTGCAGGCCCAACTGTCGTCCCAATGCAGCTAACCAGGACCACTTGGTCGGGGAAATGGACCCAAGCTGGCCACAGCTCAGTCGTTCTCAGCTACTAACATGACCCTACACAGTGCGGGGGACCTGGCACTAACTGTCAGGCTCATGTCACCAAGAACTGGTGGGATCTTCTCCACGTCTTACTTCGGTCCTCAACACGCAGATGTGGTACAGATGAGGAAGGGAGTCAGACTCTCGAGACATTTGTGTTCCCACTTGAAGGCACAGTGTCTGCTTCGTGCGAGTTTCCAGGTTTGATTCCTGATCCACATTGGCTCCATCTTCTGCCACTGAGGTTGGGAGTCTCAGAATGGGCTTCACACCCCATGGATCACATCTGATTTCCCGATGGAGTCACGTGGTACAAACGGCTCTGCATACATCCAGGAGAGGTTTGTTGGCTTTTGCTGCTTTTGGTTTCCAGCACTGTTCTCTGAAGACTGTCGAGACACTCTTGAAAGGCCTCCCCAGGCAGGAATTGGAAACAGCTAGTCACATCACATTTGAGAGCAGAGACACAATAAACACATTTTATTATCGAGGGCTCAAACCCCAAGAATGATGCCCCTAGGTGGAGGCAGGGTCTGCTCACATCGATAAGACAATCAAGACAATCCCCCATAAACATGCCCACTGGCTAACCTGGTCTACACAGTTCCTCACGAAAAGTCACTTCCCAGAGGATTCTAGATTGAGTGAGCTGTCACGCTTGAGTCTCCTGGGAGCGTGGAAGCCTCAGGAGGAAGGAAGCCAATTCCCTGGAGGACTAAGAGCAAGGAGTTCTGGAACTTAGGCATGGGCAGCCCTGAGGACAGCCAGACACAGCTGGACAGCCGGATACAGGGAGCTGCCCTGAAAAGTGCATCCAGGAGGCAGCCGGGGAATCACCGCAGCCATGGAGAACAATTTCCAGAACCTGGACTGGCCACAGAGGATGAACGGAGGTGGAAATCCAACAATATGGAGTAGGCCTCTCCTTCAAGACATCCAAAGCTGTCTGAGCTGACTGGTAACGGTTTCTGGGAGCCAATGACACCAGGGCATGATGTCACCACTTCATGATCGTGTCCCTGGAGGAGGTGATGCTTCAGGTGTGGGAAGGGCCTAGTCTGGGCCAGGTGAGCATCAGGAGTGGAACAGGAGACATGGGGCGAAGGATTCTCATGTCTTCAGTTTCAGCCACAGCTGAATTCGCCTCCTTCATGTTGCTGCTCCCCACACACGCGTGTCTATGAAAGAAGAGATATTCTCCCTGGGAAAACCTGTTTTCCTCCATATCCCAGGTTCATCCCTCAGGTTAAGATTGGGAGTGTTCCCTGGTGTCGGAACTCTGAGCATCCCAAGACGTCGGGATCTGGTCCTTAAACATCCAGACCTCCAAGTAGCCTTTTTCTTTCCTGTTAAAATCCAGACTATCAGAAGGAAACTTCAGACAGCAGAGTCCCAGGGAGGGAAGCCCTTGTCTCTATACCCAGTGGCCACACACAGCACTTTGGCTGCTTCCCTCTTGGAGATGAAGCCCAGGGGCAGTGTCATGGGTCACTATGTCCTCGAGAGCCTATTTGGATTACAAATTTCCACAGCTGGAGAGGAAGGCGTGGTCTACCTCAGAGAACTCCGTAGAGGACCGCATGCTGAAAAACAACCATTTTCTGACAGGTAAGGCCTTTGTGCTCATGTGATCTCTGGGAAAGTGGGTCATGGGATGTGTGCAGGTCATTGAATGTTCTGGAAGATGCTGGTTTCTGTACGGATCATTGTTGTGTGCATGGGACTCGCAGGAAGTTGGATTCAGAGTGCCACCGCTGTGTCATGCTCTCTAGATGAGAGGCCTGGACTCGGGGGGACTTGCCCATGTTCTAGAAGATCTAATTCACAGGGGGAGAGGGTACATCACCTTTGTGTTCCTGATAGACCGGAAAATAAACGAGAGAAAGAGCGAGTACCGGCAGAACTGGGTCCTCTAAGACAGAACAGTTCGGGATTGTGTCAAGTGAGTTGTTTTAAGTGTTTGCAGTAGGATGAAGATCTGGTGTGACCTCGGTTTTGTTGGTCTGAGGTGGATGAGACAGTCTGGGATGTATGATGACGTGGAAGCCACTGTTTGAACGGGTGGGGAAGGGCGTATTGACGGAACACTAAGGAGAGGCCGTCTTCAGCATTGCTCTGGGCTCCTGCCTCACCCATGCACCCCTAAGCTCTCCACACCACATGTTAAAGTGGGAGAATCAAAGGATATGAGCCCCAGGGTGGTGGCCAGGCATCAAGGGGGTGGGGTGAGCTGGGGGAAGCTATCACTGGGGCAAGTTTTCCAGAGTTCAGGTGGGAAGTTAAACCAGGGTATCTCATGAGACCTTCACTGAGTCCCAGGTCAATGGTGACACACTTCTGAAACACAGGAAGCAGTTATTGGGGAGGTAGACATGGTAACACATGCTATACTAGAGGATATAGCACCTCTGGTGCCATCCCCCAATCAAGGACATGTGGCTTCTTGAATACTGTGACCTTGGACCCTATGGTTCCATACTCAGGAATTTCTTCTAAGGGAAAAGTATTATATCTGTGCATGGTAAAACCCTTGTAATGAAGAAAAAGAAAATGGACAGCTATAAAGGGGGATGAGGCACAGTATGTATGTCTCAGGATTTTAGCAATATGGAAACCCCGCAGGACCGCATGTAAGGGGCCAATGTGGCATACATGGATGGCATAGTGCCTGATTATGAAGACGGAAGCAGGCAAGGGGAAAATGTTCTTCATTCAATAAGCAGGTGTCATGATACTTGAGAGTATTTTGAACTTGGGTCTGGGCTCTGACTGGGGGCATCTTGTGTGTCCTGCCTGTGGAGGACAAGATTCCAGCTCCCCTTAGGGTCTCCAGCACCATGGGTGCAGCCCATGTGGCCCTCCGACCACGTGTACAGAGGCAGGATGGCCAACATGGCGGGGCAGGGGAAGCTTTGGGAGGCACCTGTTGGTCTTGGACATGAACAGCCCTTTGTGGGTCTGAGGAACCCACCTATCCAAGCCCTGGGAAAATGGCGGTTCAGGATAGAGCCTTCTCCAACAATTAGCAAGCTTGGGGACAGGCCAGGGCTCCAGTGGGACAGCAGCCACACCCATTCCATGGCTGCCATCCAGCTATACCCCAAGGAGCTGCTGTGACTCTTGGGCTGGTGATGCTGAGCACAGGGACACCTCTAGACACGGCTCACCTGCTTCGTGTGTTTTCTCTCTCTCTCCCTCCCTCGAATGATCTGAACCAATGGTGTTTCCTCATTTCCTTTCTCTCCTTCCACCAAGCTAGCTCCCTTCAGCTGTTTCCATCCTTTGGGTGGTTAATGCGGCCATTAGCACAGGAATATGAACTTGTTGCCCTGCAGGCAGAGCCCTTCCCCTACTCCCATTGTGCCTTCAGAACTCGACCCCTGACCTCTGACCCATCTAGCTGGTACCTGCCAGGCCATTTCTCTTACCCTTGCTCTGGTTCTTTCCTTCTTAGGTTCCTGCCCTGTATCCATCCCATCTCCTGTTCCTCACCACCTTGCTTGCATCGCCTTCCTTCCTCGACAGCAAACATCCTGCTGTATTTTCTTTAATTGGCACACACAGGACAAGTCAGTGGGTTTATAAAGATGCCCCACTGTTCTTCTCCCTCTCCTCTCTTCCTTTCCAGACCTCCTCCTCCCCTCCTCTCTCTCTCTCTCTCTCTCTCTGGGCGCGCACTCTTTATCAGTCCCTCTGTTGATGAATTCCATACCTCAGCTATTATGATGAGAGCTGCAATGAACACAGATGAGCGTATGTGCTGACTTGAGTTCTCTTTGTGTCCCTGGGCATTTGGAGATCGTCTGACTGGGCACAGCATCTTCAGTGGGCAGCGATGCTTTGTCAGCACGCTGGAGACAAGTCCCCATCTCTGGTGTCCCTGTGGCAGAGGATTCTGCTGTGGTCGCTCCCTTAAAGCACCCTCCCCCTATTCTTCATATCTCCCCATGGCCTCTCTCTCCTGATTCCGTGACCCCTGCTTCCACTGACCTCACCTGCTGTCCAACCCATCAGGCAAGTTTTTAACTTTAATTGTTAGATCTATTTCAGAAGTTCTATTTGGCTGTTTCCCCATCTTTGTTGCTCCTGCCCTCATATTCATATTTTATGTATTGTGTTTGCTTCGGCATAATAAGATGACGTCATTATCCGTGTTGTATAGATTCATCTTTGCTAACATAGCATCCTTTCCCCTCCTTGATTCTTGTTTCCTGTCTTCATCTCTCCACTGGAATTCTTGTCTGTTCCTCAATGTTGATCATCTTTGCCATTGTGCTTTTAAAGTATCAGTTCCAGTTTTTACAGTCTTGTCCCTCCCTCCCTCCCTCCCTCCCTCCCTCCCTCCCTCCCTCCCTCCCTCCCTATGACTTACCTGTTTTCTGTTGACCATGAGACAGGAACCAGGTATGATGGCACATGCCTATAATGTAGCACTTGGGAGGTGAAGGCAGGGAGATCAGGAGTTCAAGGTCACCCTGGGCTCCACTCCACTGCAAAAAGGAAAACAAAGAAACAGGCTTAAACCAACTCAGAACCAAACATCAGCAACATCAGAACAGATGGGGATATTCAAATGGGCGAAGTGGCTGAATTAATGATAGTGCTTCTCAAGAAGGGCACAGCCTCTGGTTGACTGGTGAAGGGTCAGGAGACAGAATGAGCTGAGTTCGGGGTATGTTGTTGCTATGGTTACACCCGGTGTGCCCCCACCTTGACTCCTCTTTCCGTGCTAGAGGGAGAAGCATTTGGCAACACCTGCTTTCTTTTTGGCCTCAGGCCTTCAGTGTCCATCCCGAGCTGAGTGGATTTCCTCCTGGCTTTTTCTCTCGCTGGCATGACTGCAGGCTAATCTGATCTGGGCAGGTCCTCCACCGGGACTTGCTTTCCATAGGTGACTCTGGGCTGAATCAAGGTGAGGGTAAAGCGCGAGCAGTTCAATCTGGTTCTGAAGGTGCTGTTATCATGCCGTACTCTGAAGGCTACAGAGGGAATGCTTATACCGGTTCTCACCCCCACCATCCCTCCTGAGCTCCCAGCTCTCACCTACACACCCACACCATCCCTCCTGAGCTCCCCAGTTCTCACCTACACACCCCAACCATTCCTCCTGAGCTCCCCAGTTCTCACCTACACACCCCAACCATTCCTCCTGAGCTCCCAGCTCTCACCTACACACCCCCATCATCTGTCCTGAGCTCCCCAGTTCTCACCTACACACCCCAACCATTCCTCCTGAGCTCCCAGTTCTTGCCTACACACCCCAGCCATTCCTCCTGAGCTCCCAGCTCTCACCTACACACCCCCATCATCTGTCCTGAGCTCCCCAGTTCTCACCTACACACCCCAACCATTCCTCCTGAGCTCCCAGTTCTTGCCTACACACCCCAGCCATTCCTCCTGAGCTCCCAGCTCTCACCTACACACCCCCATCATCTGTCCTGAGCTCCCCAGTTCTCACCTACACACCCCAACCATTCCTCCTGAGCTCCCAGTTCTTGCCTACACACCCCAGCCATTCCTCCTGAGCTCCCAGCTCTCACCTACACACCCCCATCATCTGTCCTGAGCTCCCCAGTTCTCACCTACACACCCCAACCATTCCTCCTGAGCTCCCAGTTCTTGCCTACACACCCCAGCCATTCCTCCTGAGCTCCCAGCTCTCACCTACACACCCCCATCATCTGTCCTGAGCTCCCCAGTTCTCACCTACACACCCCAACCATTCCTCCTGAGCTCCCAGTTCTTGCCTACACACCCCAGCCATTCCTCCTGAGCTCCCAGCTCTCACCTACACACCCCCATCATCTGCCCTGAGCTCCCCAGTTCTCACCTACACACCCCCATCATCTGCCCTGAGCTCCCCAGTTCTCACCTACACACCCCCATCATCTGCCCTGAGCTCTGTGGTGTGAACATGGTTTAGATAGCTGTAATTTGCCTCTGCTCATGGTGAGGTTGGGATTCTCCTCACACCTTAAAGCATGCATTGCAGACACTTTCCAACAGGGGAGACAGCCGCTCTTGCCATGTGTTCGTCCTACACATCAGTAAAAGCAAAGTGTGTTGGGAGCAGTGAGACCCCACATCCTGAATTTCTTGTAATCCCCTGATCTGAGTGCCTACAGCTGCTCTGAGCACGAGACCTTCAGGAGTTCCTGATGGCAGGAGAGTGGTTTCTGGTGGGTTTGGCTGGGGCATGGCTATCTCTATATAATCTGCCCCTGAACACAATAAAGGGGGCATTCTTGGGGAATTCAAGGATGACTCGTGTCGCTGTCTCTCTGTCTGTGTGTGTCTGTGTATTTTAACCTCCAGCCCCCCTGCCCGAAGATCGCGAACTGGGTGCCAGCGCACAGAGCGCAGACACGGGGCCGCGGTGTGCGGCAAAACTGGTCTGCATTCTTTCCGTGAACTAAACACTTGATGGCTGTCGGGGTCACTGATGCTCCTGCCATGGTCACAGTTTCTCAAGCCACAGTGCCACCTTGTCCTTTAACCAAGAAGAGGCACTCTGGTCCCCCTCTGGACTTCTTTCTTCAGATGTTTCTCAGTGGCTTCACCTCTAACAATGTGATGTGATTGGCTGCTGGTTTGACATGCTCCCTTCTTATTAGAACAAGGTCTATTATGAGTTTCCTAAAAATGTCTTTTAAGCAAGAAACATCTTGTTTTCCTTAGAAGAGAAAAGAAAAAAGAAAGGAGGAAGAAAAGAAATGCAGAGCCCGGCAGTGGTGGCTCACACCTTTAATCCCAGCATTCAGGAGGCAGAGGCAGGCAGGAGGCTCTCTGAAAGTACAAGGCCAGCCCAGTCTACAGAGCGAGTGCCAGTAAAGACTCCAAAGCTACACAGAGAAACCCTGTCTCAAAATACCCCCCCCCAAAAAAAAGGCATTTTAAATGACAGACTTGAGCAGTGCCATTGAGTCTGTCTCTCCCTGTGTTTGGGTCTGTGGTGACTCTCAGACTCTCAGGTCCACCTCTGCTGCCCACTCTCTGTCTTCTGAGACATCACCTCCAGACAGATGTTCCTCCCGTGTTCCTACCTTGTATTCAGTGCTCCGCGGCTCTGCCTTTTCTGTCCAGCGGGATTGAAAACGTTGCATGTCTCGCCTTCCATCTTATCGCCGTGGCTTTCAGCTTCAGATCACAGGCCTCACGTGGGCTCATGTCTCACGGACGCTTCAAAGCAGAAGCACGATTTCCCCTCCGTCCTACAGTTAAGCTCTTTTCAAAACTATGCTAATCTCCCTGGAATATTCTATTTATCCCTTTTGTATAGAAAAATATTTCCATAGATGTCACGTGATGATTTTGTTCTGGTGCTTTTTTTTCTCCTTCTGTACACAGCCGGCCGTCCACATCTGCAGGTATCATTTAACCACCCAATGAGAGGAAATATTCTGGAAAAAAAATTGCATCAATTCTGAACCCAACCAGACATGTTCCCTGCGTTCATTCCCTACACACCGCAACTTGCCGGCATTCACAGAGCACCTCGTGGTGTTAGGCTCCATGAGTCATGTACACATGAACAGAGGCATAAGAGAAGATGTGTTGGGTTACAGGTTGCCGGCATCATTTTCCAGAAGGGATCTGAACTTCCATGGTAGTGTCTGTGGACTCCAGAACACTGTAGCTGCCCCATGGGTACAGCACAATGGCATTTGCTCTGGAAAAATTGTCTAGTAATTGTCTCAACTGTTTTCGAGACACTCATAAAATCACACTTTCCCACAGCTTGCTTTAAAAGTGTGTGCTATTTGGAAACCTGGCTATGGTGGCAAGGGGAATTGGGGAGGATATGAACCCAGGACCTCTTTTCTTCAGTATGGTTTGGAACACCAAGCCTCCCTTCTATCCACCCAGTGTGCTATGCCGGAAGCCTTTGGTATTCTCATCGCTAGCCCCCAATGGGATGCTTGCATTTCTGGGACCATCTCTGCACTGTGGTCCCCAAACCTGGACCTTGAATCTTCAGTCATGTTACCCAACAATCCTGATGTGTAATAGTGATCAGTTCTGAACAGGAACGTCAAGTCTGTCCGTCAGACTGTCTGGTGTCACGTGACTTCAGCCCCACAACTGTTACTCACATTGCACAAGATGGTACTTTCCTTTTAAACAAAACCAAAGTTTGGTGTTCTACTGGGTAGCAGCTTCAGGGGATGCCAGCCCCCAGCAGACGGCTTCCCATTGGGATCACGTGAAAAGATGCCATGACACCATGTGCTGTCTACTCTCTGGTACCCAGAGCCGGGGGCCATACCCTGGCAGGTCAAGCTGGGAAACTTGAGCAGAGTGGGTTCTGTGACATGCCTAAGGTCTTTGCCAATATGGAGGCACCAAGACCAAGAGTTAGGTTAGCCAATGACTACTCCAGTAGGCAGCTTGGGGCTTCAGAGACTCTGTCACCCTGTGTTGCAAATGCGGCAGCAGGAGAGGCTATGGAGGAGGAAGGCTTCTGCAGAGCATATCATGGGCTTTTCTCTTGTGATGTTTGCTGATTCCTAACCGGTATAGCTGGTCTTAGAGAGCCCACAGGGAAGTTTAGAGCCCAAGGTCTTCGGGAGAGGAATGAAGACACACACTCCCAGTCTGTGAGGGGACTTCTGAAGTTAATGGGGCTGAGATGCACACTCCAGGGGTGGTTAGTGCTACCCCTTTGGGACCGAGTCTCACCCAAGCTGGGATAGCTGGGGAGGGAGCAGTTGACTGCAGGGACCTCAAGGCGAAAGCAGGACCCTTTCCCAGCAGTGCCAGGGCCCATCTGGCCGATCACCATTGTCCACTCACAGACACAAGCAGAGGCTGGGTACCAACAGATGGGCACCCTTTCCAAACACGTAACGCTTGCAGAGGAGCCAGTCACATGTCTGAGGGCTGCAACAGGACATCTCTGAAAGGGTTCCACACGCCTCCTGCTAAGATTCCGCAGGCGGGTCTTCTCCAATTCATCTTAAATCTATAGCAGAAGTCAGGAACCTCAAGCTGGGGTGCAGCTCTCAGCACAAGCATTCAGAAGGTATTCACAAAGAGATTCTGGAAAATAGACCAACCAGACCCTTCAGCATCCTTCCAGGACAAAGTGCATGAGGATAGGAGAAAGCATGTGGATAGTAGGAAGTGTGTGTGAGCAGACGAGAGGATGGGGGGGAGGGGGATGGAAGACAGTGTGGATGAGAGGAAGAATGGATGGGGTGTGGATGAGAGGAAGAATGGATGGGGTGTGGATGAGAGGAAGAATGGATGGGGTGTGGATGAGAGGAAGAATGCATGGGTCGCCAGATAAATACTTAGACTACCATGGAAAAAGTTTTGTGCTAGGGAACGGTCCCTAGATTGGTCCAGTCACAGCTCTGCTAGCTTGTAACCCATGCCCCAGCATTTCAGCTTTTGTGTGTGAGTGAGTAGGTGGGGTGGGATGATTTCTAGAAGGTTCCTGACTGACAGAATCATTCTGTGGCTAGGGCCTTCGTTGCTATGCACAGAGAGTGCCGCAGTCATTAGAGCTGACAAGGGGCTGAACACTTAAGGAGTTCAGCTGTAGAAAAGCTCGCCAGATGTGGCTGGTTTGAATATGCATGCTTGACTGCTGTTTTCCCCGGGATCTGAGATGTCAAAATTGTGCACGTGGCAGTTGTGAGCCTGCAGTGTCATGGTCCCGTCTACTTGTCATGCATAGTAGAGAGCTGCCTGGCGGTCAAGCTCATAAGGTTTTATGTGTGTGTGTGTGGGGGGGGGGGTGTTGTTTTCCTTAATCTCCAAATTCCTAAAAAGTTCTATCCAGTAGAAGGAAATGAAAGTCCGTGTGGTGAAGTCAGTGGAAGAATGGCTCTAACTTTGAGCATGGCAGGACCACAGCCCGGGATGTGGCCCTTCAGCGAGTGAGGCGCTTTGTATCCAGCGACTGCACTGAGGGTCGGATGTGTGAAAGTTCCTTTAGACACCACAGAGAGCAAGGAGCAAAGCAGCTGTTGGCCTTGGGTCCCACAGTCTCTTATGGACTAGAAAATTCCAGTGGGAAGTTCTATGAACATAAACAAAGACTGCACAGATGAAGATGAAGAAAACAAAGCTCCTGTCCCCATGGTCCCCATGGTTTGGCAGAGACTCCAAGGCAGTCAGGGGATGGGAAGGTCTAATGATGGAAAAGGGAAGTCCCTGGGTTGTTTGTTATTGGCCTGTGCACACTGGAGTCAGTGACAAGAAGCAGTGGTCCTCTGTGATCATGAGGGTGTGTGTGTGTTTTATTTTCTGTGATTGCTTCTGGGACAGAAAGAGGGACAGAAGTTACAGAGGCTGCTGGGATGTGGGGTTTTGATTACATGGAGTTAAGAGATCATGTTTGACTCCATGTTGTTATTGATGGAAGCCTGGCTTCCTCCCAATGATGCCCATCAGAAGAGAATGGGCAGGTTTCAATGGCAGGTGAAGGATCCCATTCCTTTCGTCAAGATGCAGCCATTGTTTATTGGTCTGCATTATTATCCTGTCTCTCTGTTTTCTCATATGCTAAGGCAGTGGTCCTTCCCCACCCTTGGAGTCAACAGGGCTCCCAACTCAGTCCACTCCTCGGTGTAGCTTCAAATAAAATCTTCTCAGGAGGAGGGGCTCACTGGAATCCAATCAAGGAGAGTGGGGCTGTTCCATTATGATGTAAATAAGCACAGCTAATGGATTGCAGGTCATTTCATAACAAAGAGCTGGGAGTCTGGAAGGTCCAGACACTGGAGGGCAGAGGACATGCTGGTTCCAAAAGGACTGAGGTAGCAAGCCTTAGGGGAAACTCCCTCTGGGGAGATGAAGGAGTCTCAGCCACCCAACCTCCATCACGAAGGTCACCACGTGTCCTTGTACATTTTGACTGATGTGTACATAGTGTGTGTGTGTGTGTGTGTGTGTGTGTGTGTGTGTGTGTAAGCCAGAGGACAACCTTTGACTGTTGTTTCTCAGGAACTATCTAGAGTTTTGAGACGGGGTCTCATATTGGCCCGAGAGTTTCCAGTTTGATGAAGCTGGCTAGTGAGGCCCGGGGATCCACCTGTGTCTGCCTCCCCAACACTGGAATTACAAGCATACACTGCCACCCCCAGACTTTCTACACAGTCCCGGTGTTTTAGGGACTGAACTTGGGTCTTCAGGCTTCTGCATTAAGTAATTTCCTGATCGAACCATCTCCCCAGCCACTCACAATACAATATTTTTTAGGGTAAATTAAGACTTGCATGAGCTGTGGCATGCAATGAACGGGAATATCTGTGTTCCCCCCAAACAGATGCCACAGTCAGACAAGTTCCTGAGGCAGCACTGGTATTTATATTGGGGGAGGAGGGACCCAAGTGTGTGGGAGGCCATCTACTTGTCACTGGTGCCAGGGGGAGCTGCCCTGTGCTTACACTGTCTCCTCTTCCTTGGGTGGCATTCCTGAGAAAGAGAAGCATCCTTCAAAGAGTGTCCTTAAAAAGTCAGTGGTGAGGGTGAGACTGCTATGGGACCCATCTGTGCCCAACTTCCGCCTCTTGGAGAGTGGTACAGTCACACCAAAGTGACTACAGGAGGCTTCATGGCACAGTAGAGTTCCCCGGGCCCCCAGCACACAAACACAACCATCTCAGAGAGCGTGGATCCTATCACACATCAGAGTGTGATGTTCTCAGGGCTGTGAAGTTCGGATTTCAGATAAGTGATGAGTCTTTGTCCTGAGGGAGACATGGCTACTCTTTTCATGCCCTAACAACCCGGAACACTAAGGCTCCATCAGAAGGAACTGTCCTGTGTCTCGTGAGAGAGGCTCAGGGTCCCTGGGAGCCCCGGGGAAGGAGGTCAGACGTAGCAACCAGATACCTCTCCCTTCGGCAGCCCTGCTAGAATCCCAGAAAACTTGTGTGTCTCTGGCTTCAGGTCTCCCTAAATTCCTCTGAAAAATCCCAGAAATGGAAAGATGCAGGGTGGGTGTGGGACATAGAAGGGGAAGGAGATGATTAAAGTGCCCAGGGCTGTTTGATTTATGGTTTGTGCGTGGAGATTTGAAGAGCGAGATAGTCTGATGTGTGTTAATTGTACAATGACTAATTGTTCAAAGGCTAATGACAGAGATGAATGCCTGTAAATATCTTTGTGGGCAAACGCTTCAAAGGTGATTAAACTCTGCCAGGCTTCTCAACAATGGCGCAGGGCTAAGAAAAAGAGAAAGAGTTTTGAAGATAAAGGCGCTCATTCTCAGAACTTCGTACGGCTTCACCATGACGTGTCTGTCCAGCATGCTGCAGTGGCCTCCCATGCTCACTGGATATCCTGTTCCTTCCGTCCTTCCTTTGTGAAAATCTCAGCACTGGGGTTCTGGAACTCTCTCTGCAGCAGGGATTTAGGGAAGGGGCGGGGCAGGCACAGGAGGTTCTGTTTCTGAGATAATGACCCAGTAAAGCCGGCATGGCAGATGAAAGGATGGAAAACACACGGAGAGAGGGATGGTTGCGGAAGTCTGCAGCCTTGAGATGGGCCTGAGCATGCATAAGAATGAAGGATTCATCCTACAGTCGTAGGGAGAGAGGGAGAAGCCTGTAAGGCAGGATGGGACATCTTGGAAGTCCTGCGTGGGGGTATTGAGAGGCGGAAAGACCATTGCTATATTTTAAGCATAGGTTTGAATCTTCTGACTGTGAGGCAGAGCCCTATAGTAAGCCTCATGGACCATATCCTGCCCAGTAGCCACCCTAACCTGACCTTTAACAGTCCCCTCTTCTGGGCAGACTAAACCTGGGCTGCTACAGAGTTCTACTTGCTACTGATGGAGATGAAGGAGGAGGGGTAGGAAAAGGGCCTTCCTGAGTGGTTGTGACCCCCACACCTCTGGGTGTCCAAAGCATGGATGGTAGAACCCATTGATGAAGCATGTGATTGGGACCACAGCATTGAAGGGCCTGGATTCGGCATCTTGGGAGATGCTCACCCCAAGCATCCAGATCAACTGTCAGAACCTCATAACGCGACTGTAGCATACCCACTAAGCTGGTGTGCCAGTCAGTGGGCCAAGGAGCAGCATTCTGTCTGTCTACTGTGGTCACCGATGGTCCCGTACCTTTGTACATGAGTTTCCGATGCACATCCCCAACACTAGTCCCCAAGTCACCAGTGATGCTGACCAGTTTCCAAACATGCTCAGGACAGGGAATGTCTTGTTTCTTGATGATGCATTTGAACCTCAGAACTCTACTTTACTAAAAGCACAGCTAGCAATCTTCCAAATATTAATTAGTTTGTAAGCAGATTATAATTTATAGCATGTATATAAGAATTCAGCTTGGAATAACTGTGAATTTATCTGTCTTTTATTTACTGGATTGTTTTTTATTATTATTATCTGGCACCTATTCTGTTTAGCAATTAGAATATAAACTTCAAGGCAAGAGTATATATTAATAATTATAATTACGTTTAGGAAAAATTAAAGCCAAGTGAAAATAAATGGCTATGGCTTTGGAAGAAAATTTACTTCTTTGTTGTTGAGTTGGCGTGGAGTCATTAAGAATTATAGATTGTTCACAGCCCTCAACACGCTGTCCTCGTGTGGTCGCAAACATGAGGAGGAAGAATAAGGGTGAGAACGCCCGGGCACCATCCACACACTGAATGTTTGTTTCCCACATAATGTCTAATGTCTGAAAACACCGAGTGCTCCAGCCAGTTGGTGAGAAACCAGAGCTGGCATGCCGCAGCTTTGTGACACTGTTTCCTGTCACCACACTGACAACACAGTCTTAATAGCAGCTGTGTCTTTAAGGAGGAGTGGTGGTCCTGGGGAAGACAGGCAAGACCCCCAAATCCTTGCAATCTTCCTGCTTTGGGAGAGAATTGTCTGCTTCAGGAGGCATCAGTGTTGTGGGACATAACAGCTGCTTCACAGAGGTCTCCATAGAGATTTCGGGGAGGGGGGGGAACCATGGTCCTACTGAGATGGGGTGGAAGCTTCGGTGCCCAGAAAACCCAATGTTGTTATTGCCTGAGTTGAAGGTTTTGCTTTCTTTTTATGAAATCGTCAGGGTTTGGAGTGCCTGTGGTAGCAATGGTACCAAACCCTGGAAACTCTTATCTGACAGGCTTTTTTCACTTGCTGGAAATCTAAATGATATGCAAACGCTCCTGTGAACAAGGCAATGGAAGGCCACTCTGGGGCAAGCAGACAGGACAGAGCTGGTGACTGGCCACCCATGCTCCATCTGGAAGACGCTGGATAGAGACTCGGGAAGTGACTTTAGCTGGGCTTGTTGATGGCTGTGTCTTTTCTGTTAGGGTCTGACTATGCAGTGTGCCCCACAGCTTGGGTGTTAAATGCTGGATCCCCAAGTCGGTGGCACTGTTTGGAGGGGTGGTAGGAACTTAGGAGGTGGTGTCTAGCTGTAGGGCATACATCATTGGGGCATGCTTTTAAAATTATACATAATCCCAGGGACCTTCATCCTCCCTCCCCTCCTCTTCTGCCCTTCTCCTTTCTTCCTCTCTCTCTCTCTCTCTCTCTCTCTCTCTCTCTCTCTCTCTCTCTCTCTCTCATCTTTCTGTACTCCTGCCATCATGATGTTCTCCCTCACTGGAGCCAAGGACTAAGGACTGGAACCTCTGAAACTATAAGCCAAAAAACAAAACAAGCCAAAAAACAACAAAACAAACAAACAAACAAACCCTTCCTCCTCTCAGGTGTTTTTCCCAAGTGTTAGATCACAGCAACAGCATGACCAGTGAGTAGGTTGACCCCTGTATCAAGTGGCTGGAAGGCCATCCTTTTGATGGCTTATGCTTCCTAATTCTGAGTTTCACAGATGCAAAGATTCTAAGATCAAAACATTTCTGAAACATTATTGCTGGTTCAGACCAACCCCTCTTGTACAACTAGACTTTCAAACTCAGAACAAATACAGTATCTCTTCTCCCATGGCACAGAAACTCCTCTTGCACAGGGCTCAGAACTGCCTGTTCCCTCCACCTCCCGCCACACACACATACACACACGACAGACGACACAGCCTATGCACAGGGACCTGGAGGTCACTGCTGTAGACTTGTTCTTACGCCATGAAATTTTATAGCCAGTAAATTAGTCTCACAGAATAGTTGGTCCATTACAAAGAAATAAACTGAAAACTACAATGAAATTAGGTTGATTTTTAGCTGTCAAATTTAGGTTGCAGAGTGGAAAAGAAAAAAATCATTTTTAAAGCTGAAACAGCTGTTACATGGTATTATATTTTAAACCCCGTAAGAGGGACTAGTTAATTAATTTCCACATTGTCACACTCTCCTTAATAGTGTCCCAAAATACCTCACTATGGTTAATCATGATTGGAATTTTTTATCAGTCACAATCTAATACATTTTTCCCAAAAGAAGATTTTGTTGCATATTAAAATAACTTTGTTTGAGTGCTTTAATTGTAGATCTTAATCTTGTTTGAAAATAAAACCTTCATCCAATTCAAAGTCAGACAAAAGTTAGTGCCGCTACTTGAGAAAACACCTTCCGACTTTGCCTGGCTTTCTCTCTTCTGTCGGCGCTGAGCCCTACCGTCTCATTTCACACGGCTTTAATGAGTAATTGTTTTCCACGGTTTCTAAGAGTTTTTCTCCCCAATATTTCATTCCAGAATAAAAGGTAATGATCCATAAATTCTTAATGCCATATTTTTATAGCCAGTAAATTAGTCTTTAATGGGTTCAATAAGTTCTGTGATGTATGTCATTAATTGTTAATGGTGTTTTAACTAGATAATTGTTATGAAGGGCTGTTTGTCACTGCGCTGGTGAATGACGGGTCCACACCATTTGTTCTGCTTCACAACACTCTGCTTATTGTATCTGGCTTTGTGTGCTCAGAGCAGATGGGACGGAGCTTCTGACAGGAGGGTCTGCCCTCTGGGTCTGTTAGCCGGTGGTCCTTCAGGCTGGATAAAAAGCCACATGGAACTTCGAAGTGGGAACAGCTCCATTCTCGCTGTGACCCGTGGTTTCATGGGTCCTTTGGGCTACTTGACGGACAGCCACGGGGCATTGTGGCTGGGATAGTTGGTCTGTGTCACGAAATATAAGCAGGGGCACTTGGTCATTTAATTATTAGTGAAGCACCACACTGCTGTGAAGACAGGTTACACATGCTAATGTCAACATACGTGTGTGCTCTGGCTGGTGTGGATGAGTCCAGAACATCTGTCCGCCATGGCAAAAAGTGGGCTTTCCTAGAGGAGAAGGAGCTCTGCTTGCCTGTGCTTGGCTGTGTCCCTGACAGCCTCCACTCAGGGGAACTGTCGGATATGTTTGAGTTCAACTATGCTAGGCTCTGCATTGCAGGCTGAGCCTATGTGTGCGTCTGTTCCCCATTCTCTTAGGCCGAGTTCATGCTCTGCTTGTGAGTAAAGGCAGAATGTGGGAGGGCTAGCCTGGGCATCCAAGCGCACCCATCTCTCCTATGTGCTAATGAGCAAAGGGGAGGCTCATTGGCAGAATCACTCATTGGCAGAATTGGCAGAGAGCCCGAGGGATCTCTGGAACCACTGGACAAAAACAGGTCTTCTAGGAAGATCTTTCAAAAAGTGGACCCGTGAGCAGGGAAGGAAAGGTGGCAGAGTAAGCACACGGTAGAGAATGACAAGAGACATATGGCAGTGGGTACAGGAGCAGTATGGGACAAAGAAGTGTCCTGGTTGTACCGGAGAGGCAGGAGTGAACCAGCAAGACATGCACTTTAAAACAGGATTTCAGTTGCTGGGTAGGAGCCCACGTTAGCCTGGGGAAGTGGTACCAATGGTGAAGGCCCAGGGGTTGGCGCAGGTGCTGGCATTATCTGGAGGGCCCTCTCAGGTTGGCCTTGGCACGAGACTGGCAGGAGGGGTGGGCCTGTGCAAGGACCTGCAGGTGTCTGTAAAACAACTGGAACAGATTTGCGCTTCATGTCATAGCAAAATGCTGTGGCTTTAGGTTTAAAGGTATGAACATTTAAAAAGGCAATTAGAGGAAAGTTTAAACTCTATAGTTATGTATGACACCTGTTAGCCTTGGACTATGAGGTCTGTGGAAGAAGCACACCTGTCTGTACTTTTAGCAGGAAACTTAACTAGTGAACCAACGAGCTATCAGTACCCTCGTCCTCAGACTCCATCAGAGAGATCTGAGAGGGATAAGTAATGGGCAGAAGTGAGACAGTTTTTATCAGCTACCTAGTCAATCCCAAGCCTCTCCGCAGTCTTTGGGACACACAAGTCCCAGAAGCAGTACTTGCCTTTAGCTGCTAAATCCAGGAGGCCTGACAGATTTTCCTGTGGGGGTAGGGATTGGTTTACCTGTCTTGGCAAGATGAACAGTCGATTCCCCCAGTGTCCTGCTGTCCCATCCAGGCAGGGTCCAGGCAGCTGATGAGGTGAAAGGCAGCTTTGTGCTGTGTGTCTGTCTTTACTGCATTAAAGCAAACCTCCAGGTAGCAGTTCCTCCACAGTTATCCATCTTCTTAGAGGAGCTACGGGATGCTACAAGAGCTGGCACGCCTCTCAGTCATAGGAAGCTTTTGTTAAATGTCATATTCTCGGATCTGTAAAGGTACTTGAGGATCAGGGTATCATTACCTGTTAGGTATATCTAAATTAGAGATAAGTTAAGTTTGGACTTACGGTTCCAGATGATAAGTTCCTGTATCCCGATAAGCCTCTCTGCTGCCACAGCAATCCCAATCAGACCAAATCAAACCGAATTAGAAAAAGCCCCGGTTTAATGGATAAAATGCTCCCAGATGATTTTCCATATCTCCAGAGAGGAGACTGGAAAGGAAGACCAGAAAACCACATGTCTATTTCCTGGGGGGCGGTTTAAGTATCCTGTGGGAGTGATCTTGAGCAACTCTAGGGGAGGGGTCATTGTTTGTTGGGCTTTCTGAGATACGTGAAGGTTTGGAGAGAGATGGGAGAGAGGGCTTGGGGTTGAGCTTCCACCCAAACAATATATATTTAAAGTAAAATGAAAATGCCTTTTTAAAATGATTGGTAAATAGGTTGGGTGTTAGGGTACATGCGTTTAATCCTAGCATTCAGGAGAGGCAGAAGCACATGCAAGAGAGAGAGAGAAACTGGTTTGTGATTGTGTATATTAGGTGTTTGGATGGAGAATGATCAAACCATGCTGTAATGTTTCCTCCAAAACACTCTACTGTCTCTCTAAACCAATGACCAGAAATGTGACAGCTCATTTGGTGTGCACACATTGTTAACCATGATCCATACATATGTGTTACATTGTTATTTCTAGCACACAGTGCTCAACATTCTAGCTACTGTCTTCACTGCGATGATTGTTGTAGATACAATTCATAGATAATACAATTAGCCCTTTTAAGTTACGATGTTCTGAGCTTTTCTCAATATTCATAAACTCACAAGTAACTCCACCAGGTCTTCTGCTGTCCCCTCAAGGAAACCCATAGTCACTGGAGGTCAATCCCTTCCGCCCCCTCTCCTAACTTCACTCCAACACACGCAGTTTCTGTTGTACAGATTGGCTTATTTGAGGCATATCATCTAAATGAACACCCACAGTCCAAGACGATCATTTCAGCTGGATTCTTTTAGTTTTCATATTATAAAGTTCACCATATGTAGGGATTATCGCCACATTATCCTCTTTTATAGCAGCACTTGTGTGAACATACTACGGTTGGGTTGGCTTATCTGGTCATTAAAGGAAGGCCTTTGGGTTGCTTCCACTTTGGGTTATTGTTCATAACTTTGATATAAATAAATGTACATAGTTCATATATATATATATTTCCAATTCTCTTAATTATCACATAGAAGTAAATTTTCTGGGTCATATAATTCTATATTTAAATTTTAGGGAATCTACTAAGCTGCTTCCCATAGTCACTGACCTATCTGGAATTTCAGGAATTCCAAGAATTTCAAGAATCTGGTTGCAGTCCCTCCCCCCCCATCCAAGCCAGGACTTCTATTGACTCTGTTTTGGTAAAGACCCAGCGGGTTTGAAGTCTCGCTTCACTGTGGATTTGACTTGAATTTCCCCGTGAGCAATGATGTTCCCCATGTCACCACATCTCCGTGTACTTATTCTTTGAGTATATTTTTGAAAAATTACGACTCAAATCCTGTGATCATTTTAAAACTGGTTTAATGTCCTTTAATTTTTGAAAGGCAAGAACACTTTATATTCAGGGTGCTAGGCCTTTATCAGATGTATAATTTGAAAATCTTTCCTGTCCTATAAGCTGTATCGGGTTTTCTGTTGATGTCCTTTCCATCTTATCTACTTTTTCTTTTTGTTCCTTCCGTTTTCCGTGCCACATCTAAGAGACTGACAGCTAATGAGAGTGAGGAGGGCTGCTGCCCAGGTTTTCCCAGATGACCCATCTCTCACTGAGGGTTTTTTTTTAATTTTTAATTTTTTTTTTTTACCAAGCTCCTCTGCACTGCAAGATGAAGTCACTGTGTTTGTTAGCATGCAATCTTGATCAATCCAGCACTGTTTCAGTTTGTTTTCAACTATTTACTAAAAGATCGTCCTCTCCCATCGGTTTGTCTTGGCTCCCTGGTTGAGGGTCAACTTTCTGTAAGAATGATGATCTATTTCTGGACTCTCACTTCCCTTCCTCTGACCTGTGTTTGCATGCGGATACAGGATGCTGTTTACTTTTGTTCTGTAGGAAGTTTTGAGATCAATGTTTTCCCTCAAAGCAGCCTGCCTGCCCAGTTCTTTGCTCTTCTACGTGAAGTATCTTACCTTGACATTTATAGAAAGAATTCAGCTGTTTTTTTTTTTCACCTGAGATGGTGTCACACTGTGTAATCCATGCTGTTTCTTTACTCAGAGCAATTCTCCTGCTTTCGCATCCCAAATCCTGGGATTACAGGCATGTGCCACCATGCCCAGACAGCCTGGGATGTTTGTTTGCAAGTATGACATTGTGGCGTTTCCAACCTCAATATTGTTCCTTCTTTTAATCTGCCAACATGAGATGTATTTTATTTATGTTTTGTTTAATTCCTTTTGATGGTAACCTGCAGTTTTCATCATATAAATGACACTTGTTTTGTAAAATATATTCTTAGTTATTTTAATTTTGGTGCTATTATAAACATAATTGGTTTTAGAATTCAGATTTAGAACATAGATTGTCCCTTGCTGGTTGTACATAGTTGACACAATTAGTACTTTGTATATTAACCTTGTATCTTGTAACACAGATACATTAGTTCTAGTACTTGTGTGTATCTGTACAGGTGTTTCTTAGATTATATGTGCACGATCAGACCGTCTGTGAGTGGAGGGTATTTTATTTCTTTCTTTACAACACGAACATTTCTTGCTGACTTGCTTTGGCTAGTATCTCCAGTGCGGCGCTGAATGGAAAGCAGACAGCACTCTGCCCTTCCTCTTGCTCCTGACCTTCGGGGAAAGCATTTAGTGTTGCTATCAGGAAAGGTGTGGGCGTTCGCTAGGTGCTCACCCACTGACCTGGTCGTAACGTCTTGGTGTCACGCTGTGAATCCACCAGTTTCCACGCGTCTGCAGCTTCCTTATCCAGCAATGACCGGAGTCATATTGGTCACACAGAACAAACTAAATGTTAAATACCCCCACCTCTTCTACAGAATTAACTCTGAAAATTATTTGGTCTTGGTGGGAAGTTTGGCCAGCAAAGCAATCCCTTGTTGCTTGTCAGTGGTGCTGGTCCCCTTCTCGTGCCGATGTCAGCGATTTTAAACCTCCTAGTTAATGTTTTAGCACACTAAAGTTTGACATCAGTAATGTCGATCTTTCTAAAATGAACAATTTCCTCCTTTGCTGATTTTTTTCAATTTTTTTACTCTTGATTTCTTTCATTTATACATGAATCTTTTTTCTTCTTCTCTGTTTGGTTTTATTGAGAAAAGCACCTTTCTGAAGCACAGGCTGGTCTTGAGCTCCTATCCTTCCCCCATCTCCCTGGTGCTGGGACACAGGCACAGTCTCTCCATGCAGGGCTCTGCTCTGACTTTAAAGGTTTCTTCCTTCAAGCTCATTTTGATTCACTCTTTCTTCAGTTCCCAGCGTCCTGTGGCCTTTATTCTCTGTTAAGTGTGGATGATGGCAGAGTGGGGACTCCACTGAGCGTTTCTTATTCCACTCTATGAGTTTCTGCATTGGTGCTTTTGTTCATATCAAAACACTTCCTTGTGAGTGGACATTTCTCTCCTGCCGCCAGTTCCCAAATTACCACACAGAGACATAGTAATTTTAAGTGCTCATCCAATAGCTCAGGCTTGTTTCTAGCTAACTCTTACACTGAAACTAACCCATATTCCTATCTATGCTTTGCCGTGTGACCTGGTACCTTTTCTCAGGACAGCGTGCCCATCTTGTTCTCTCTGAGTCGGCCATGACTCTCAACTCTCCCCTTCTCCTTCCTATCATTCTCAGTTTGTCCCTCCCACCTAACCTTATTCTGTCCAGCTATTGGCTAGCCAGGTTGTTTATTAAACAAATCACTGTGACACATCTTCACGGTGTGTGAAGGGATTATTCCACAACACTTCCTTATTTCCTATAAGGTTTATGTCAAATCCCATTTGACATAATGCCTTGGGGACAGTTCCTCTAGCTGCTTTCGCCATTCTGTGTAGGGATCACAACTTCCTCATGTCCACGTGTGTGTGTGTGTGTCTTTGTGTGTGTATGTGTGAATATGTGTCTATGTTTGTCCATGTTAATGTATATGTGTTTATGTGTATCCATGTGAATGTATATTGCTACCTGTGTGTATGTGTGTATGAGTGTGCCTGTATATCTGTGTGTTTATGCATATTTGTGTGTATGTGTATCTATGTATTTATGTATCTGTTTACATGCATATATTTGCGTATATGTCTGTGTGTTTGGGATCTGCGTGTGTGCGAGTGTGTGTGTGTGAATGTGGATCTGTCTGTGTGTATTCATGTGAATGTGTATGTGCTATGCGTATCTCTGTGTGTATGTGTGTAAGAGTGTGCCTGTATATCAGTGTGTATATGTATCTGTGTTTACATGTTTATGTATGCGTGCTTGTGTATATGTGCCTCTGTGTGTATATGTCTATGTCTGTATATGTGTACATATATGGGCATATGTGTCTATGTGTTTATGTCTGTGTATGTATATATGTGTCTCTGTGTGTGTTTCTCATGGTCGTATTGCTGTGTTATCAAGTAGACATGTTGTATAACACACTGCACCACTCTGAGAATCTGAACTCCCTTCCTCAGAGTTTCCTCATGCTCCTGTTTCTTGTTGGGCCATCTATACTAACCCTGGAACTTCTGTTTCTGCTACTGGTAGTTGAGCCTCTACTCAGTTACGTCAGTACTCAGAGAATGGTTAAATAAGTTGTCCTTCCTTTCCTCGAAGTCAGTCTGTCCCTGTCTTTACTGAGGACCGGGGATCAGTGTTTTTGTTAACCCTGTAGGTTCAGTCTGTACCCACACCCAGGAGGCTGAAACACCAAATTGGTTCTGATTTTAGAGTTAACTCTTCCAACTGAAGGTCTTCCGTTCATTCCTGTGTCAAGAAGCTTTTGTTTCTCTTGAAAGAGTGGAAGGATGGGCCAGCCCTTTACACTCAGAGACTGGACATTATGACCTCATCTTAGAATGACAGGGAGTTGGGTGGAGTGAGATTGTCATGCAGTCAGCAAGGACTTCCTGAGTCTAGGAGCAGGTCTCTCCCTTGTGCCTCCAAGCCTGGGCTACACAATGGCCACCTCAGTTGACATGGGCTTCCTAGAACTCCCCTTTCAGGATAGTAGGGACACTTTCTTCACTGGGTGATGGCCACAGAGGACAGGTACTTGTATCACTATCTCATAAGACACCACAGAAAGCTCCTAATGGGGCCGAACAGGAGGTAGGCTTCCTGTTCCAGGTCTTTCCCTGGCTTAGTCAGAACCCAGCCAAGCTGTTCATCTGAAGAAAAGACTTGTTCTTTTGTGTTGTATAGCTAAGGTTCCAGAGGATTCTCCCTGAAGTTAGTAAAGGCTGTACAGACATGGCTATTCATCAGCCTCCTTGGTTGGCTGTTTATATTCTGAAAATTTTAATACAGAGGGATTCACTACCACATCAAAGAGTCCCCCCTGGTGAAATGCGCACACAGGTGAAAGGCCTCACAGAAGAGACTCGGGGGACTCCCTGCATTGTGTCCTGAAATCAGCCGCCCCTATCGCAAGCATTAGTAGAGATGGCAGTTGTCACATTGAATCACGGTGGAGAGGAGAAAAGGTTCTTCACTCTGCTTCAGCGCACACAGAGACAAAATAGCGCCGTGGACGCAAGCAGCTTATGACAGGGCAAGAGGGAAAACAAGCGAGTCAACAAATCTGTAAGGGTCGGGCTGTTGTTAAGGCTCTTTACCAGGGTACTCATGCCTGGCTGGAGCCTGCAGCAGCGCTGGGTCCCACTGTCATCCTCGGCAAGGGTCTGGGGGAGGAGGCTCCTGAGCCGGTTGGGGTTCAGAGACCTGAGGTCTAATTACCAGGATAATTAGGGTGAGAACAAGTTGCTCTCTGGGAGGCCCTCTGTGCGCTGGGAGAAAGCGCAGCTAAGCACTCCCGTGCCGTCGCCTGGGAGGGAAGGCGACCCCATGCCGAGCGCCGACTTGGTCTTTAGCTTGTCCTATGTAATTTTGCGCACTGTTTGAATGTGCTAACGAGGCACGTTATTTTTAGCCATGTCAGCAAAGGGATCCAATTCCTGCACAGTTGTGCCTCTTGCGTAAGTGATTTGTTTTCTAACGACCTTCATGAGAGCCAGAGAAATATGCCTTCCCTGGAATGAGCCCCCGCTGACCCTGGGCATTCCTGGGGCAAAGGGTTGGGCGGAGGGGACTCTAGAAGTGGCCCATCTCCCTGTAATAGGGGAGCTATACAGAGGGTGCTGCATGGGAGATCAGTTCAGAAGATAAAATTAACATGGCGTATGACTGGTTGGAAGTGGGTGGTTTGCAGGAGGGGCGAGGGAGCCTGGTAGGGTTCTGGCCCTGACAGAGCTTCTCGGAGGAGGACTGGGAAATGTGCTGCCTCCATGTGTGGAGGAGAAAAGTCCGAAGAGCAAGTGCTGCTCCAGGAAGCGCTCCAGCCTGCCTCCAATGCTCCTGACACTGAGGGAGACCAGAAAATCCAGCAGGCCCGGATGGGGAATTGTGGGGGCAGGATGCTCAGTGTGGCTCTCAGTTCCCAAGGCAGTGAGGGAAGAGGGTGTCACCTGAGGAGCCACGACCCTGAGACCGTGTAGCAGTTGTTACCCTGGGGCCAAGTGACTTGGCTTCTGCTGGGGCCAGAGGAAGCTGTGTGGGTTACTTCCGAGTCCTGAGGCGAGAAGTAGTGGGAGGCAGACGAAGAGAGGGCTGAAGGCTTTGTTAGTCTGGAAGCCGGAAGAAGATCCCAATTTACTTCTGGGAGAGCAAGGAAGATGGAATTGGGGGTAGGAGGGGCCCACATATCAGCTTGCTCCTTCCTAGTCTTGGACTCCTCTGACGCGCCCTAGGAGAGAAGAAAGTGGACCATGGTGTCTCTTGGGCTGTCCTCTGAAAAGCACCATGGGGTCGGGACCTTGCCGGTGAGACAGACGTGGGCGACTCACCTCCTCTCAGGAACTTTCCAGCCCTCCATTTCCTTGTGTGAATTCATCTGTGAGCTCAGAGACTAGGGAAGCAAGCAGCACTCAGGCAGGAAATATTTCTA
This sequence comes from Alexandromys fortis, assembly GCF_014885135.2. Classification (NCBI taxonomy): domain Eukaryota; kingdom Metazoa; phylum Chordata; class Mammalia; order Rodentia; family Cricetidae; genus Alexandromys; species Alexandromys fortis. Next base: position 28,965,369 of record NW_026067909.1, on the reverse strand, counting down.
AGTATAAGTCCTGGGCTTGGCTTTATGCCATTTTCCTGTCAAGACCCAATCTTAAGGCAGCTTTGAGGAGAGGGAAATCTCCTAGAGAGGTGAGGTTGCTGAAGCAAGAGGAAGCAGGGCATAGAGCTAGCTGGTCTCTCTATGTGCAGTGAACCTTCAATCCCAAATCAGAAGCCAGCGCCACAGAGAACTCAGAAGCCTCCCAAAGGGAAAAGAGGCTCAGGAGTCAGGTTCAGAGGCTGGGAGTGGGCCAGAAGCCAACCCTGAATGAGGAGCTGGGCTTTCAGGCCCCTTCTGAGAGCAGCAGTGTCCTGTGGCTCCATGGGGCCTGGGGACCAACCTGTGGTAGCCATTTCAACACAGATGCCCTGGACCTAAGTTTAAAACAGAGAAAAAGATGACAGAAGGGGAAGACAAGAAAGTGCTGTGTTCTAGAAGGAATGTCACTGACGGGGCGAGCCATGTGCTTACCATGAGCCTCTGCTGGGGCCAAATGAAGAAGGTGCTCAGAGCACCTTCACCCGTATGCAAACTGACATGTATGTGTGTGTGTGTGTTGTGTGAGAGGCAGCCACAAAACCCCAACACACTTCCCATGTGCTTATGCTGTACGATCTCAGTTTGAGTTCTGGTGAATTTCCACTTTTTAAAATAAAACAGGGACCTAGCTGCAATCTGCTAGAGTTGGGGTCCTAAGAACAGATGTATACGTGGCAGCAGTGACGGGACCAGCATGGCAGCCATGGTGTGTCAGGGGCACCTGTCTACTCTCGGCAAGAGGAGCTGAGAACACCACTGAAGTGCAGTGGCCACCAGGTCTAGGGACTGTCAGAGCTTGGGGGAGTCAGAAAAGACGTTCTAAAATACTGATGTTTGTCTTCTTAGAGCCAGCCCTGGCCATGACTTCAGAGGTACATTCCAAACCAGAGTGAAAATATAAAGAGATAATGCCCTAGGTCCCCAAACTGGACAATTTGAGACTGGTGAGCTCTGTTTCCCATAGAGACAGCTAGATTAGACGTGTGCCCTTCTTGCGAGACCACCTTGTCCTTGGGTATCATGGGACTGGCGCCCCTGGTTGGCCCAGGGCTCCTGCTCATCTACCACTGTAAGGTGGGAATGCTGAGATCCAAGAGGTTTCATCCTGCATCCCAGGCTCAGGATCCATGGATTATGTGGATAAACCTCCCAGTGGTCACCTGACATCCTGGAAGCTAGAGGCTTCTGAATGCCATGTCCTGTTCTGTGGGAGACACGAGGTATCCTGTGCAACATTTAGGGTGGAGTTGGGGACGATTGCCGCACAATCACCTGACATCCTGGCACTGGAACCTTCAAAGTCATCCTTGATGTGGGACATTGTCGTAAGGGCACTCGTTCTTATCAGTAAAATTTCTCCTTTCAAACCGGGTGTAGATGCCACTCCCTGCTACCTTCCTGAGGGCACAGGACACACACAGGTCCCTGAGAAGAGTCCCCAGTGTAGAGATGGGATGTCACAGGGAACGTGAACTCCTGCTGCATCTGACCTGGGCGCAGAAAGCCCTCCTTTATGGTACCCTCTGTCCTGGCCTCTGCTTCGGATATACCACCTGAAGCCTTGTCAGGACTTCTTTAATGAAGCTGGGAACTCTAGGCCAGAACAGACAGGTAGTTGGAGGACACTGGCCCACTCACACTGACACAAACTGAGTCCGTAAAAAGTCAATGGCCCACCTTGGGGTGGCAGACAGGACCCAAACGCCTTGCTCACTGCCCCTGCATCATTGCCAGCTACCCGGATGGACTAGATGATCCCAGGGTTGGATGGATCATATGCTCAGCACAGGACAAGTAAAGCAGGGAGCTGCAGGCGCGTGAGGGGGCCGCGGCTTTCCAATCCCCCGCACTGTGAGCCTTCCCTGAAAAGTTGACCTTTCTAAACACGCACAGGTCTCGTCCCCTCAGAGGGTGACAGCGTGTCCCCTGCCCCGTGGAAACAGGGCCCTAATAGGTCTCCTCTCTGCCGTTTATCACACACCGAAGGCCAGGCTGGGCCTCTAATAGTTCCTTTTCAGCGCGCTGCCTGCTACTGACTGTGGAAAGTGTAGGTTTGGCTGCATTGATGGCCCTCGGTAATGGCTGTGATTACACCCTCGGCATCCTCTTCGCAGTGCCAGCCTTTCAGCCGAGCAGCACATTATGCCTGGATAAGACTCAAAGAGCGGCTTAATACCAGGTTCTTGGGGCTGTAATGAGCGGTTCAGGATGGGGCAGACACAGCCGCAGCAGTCGCTCGGCAGCCCGCGGTTCAAACACGTCGCGACGTCCGCGGGCACCTTTTGCAGTTAAAGCTCAGCTTACACCTTTGCTTGGATCATGGGAAAGAGGGAACATAAACACAAAAACAAATGCCTTGCCTTCCACGCAGCACAAGAAAAAGCCACTGACTGCCACCCAGTCAGCCTGGGAAGACAGGCATACCTGAGTAGAGGAAGCGGGCGGCAGCAGGCAGATGTCTCAGAACGCGTGTGTACGTCACAGAGGTGACTCTTGTCACCTCCCATGGTGTCTTTCAGAACTCTCCCGGGTCTCCTGGACTCTTTTGTTTTCGTTATATGTGGGTGAGGTGGGAATGTCACTTAACTCTGCCTGTGTACGATACCCACAAAGAAGTCACGAGCATCAGGAAGGATGGCACCTTCATCTCACTCCTGGGGGCAGTTGCCGTGGTGTACCCTGGAGGGGGTGGTTCCCTTTCCCAGAATGCATGGTTCTACAATGGAGGCCCAAAGGCTGACAGACCAATACCAGCCATGTCATATGCCTCCTGGGTGTTTCATACGGTTTTCCTTTTCCCTGCCTTCTTACTAGAAGACTCGAGACTGTGTTGGAGGCCGCACTATGGGCCTAGTACCTGGGGTCAGTGTCAGAGGCACCCAACTAGGAAGCCAGCATGGGACCCACCTGGGCCCTCTGCATCTGGGTAACAGTTGTGTAGCTTGGTCTTTTGTGGGGCCCCTAGCAGTAGGACCAGTACCTGTCCCTGATGCAAGAGCTGGCTCTTTGGAACCTACTCCCTATGGTGGGATGCCTTGTGCAGTCTTGATGCAGGAGGGAGGAGCTTGGCCCTGCCTCAACTTGAAGTGCTGTGCTTTGGGAAGCCTTACCCCTTCTGAATGGAGACAGAGGAGAAGTGGATGAGGGATGGGAGGAGAGGGAAGTGGGGAGAGGGAACAGGAGGAGAGGCAGGAGAGGAAACTGAGATTGGTATATAAAATAAATTTTTAAAAAATGATGAATAAAAAAAAGAATAGAGTCACCAATAGCATGGAGCTTGCTTCAGGTGATGCAACAAGCTCACAGTCCCAGGTCACCCACCCACAGTTCCAATGACTTTCTATAAACTCAGGGGTCACATGACCTCGTCACTTAATAATTCACCGTGGCAACTCTCAGCACTCAGGGACACCCTGAACTCACAATTACAGTGTTCTTGTCATGAGCACACCTCACCACAGACCAAATAAAGAGGAGGGTCCTACAGTAGAGCTTTGAAACCCCTTCTCTCCCTGGAGTCGGAGGTCCCCGCCCTCCCAGCTCGTCTGTGTGTGTGCCTACCAAGACACCCTCACTGCGCTTCCTGGATAGACACTCCTCATTAAGCCACTGGCTGGGACAAAGCTACCGTCCCATTTTGTCGTGGAGAGCCCAGCTGACATTCCACGCCACAGAGCGCCTGCCTAGGTCAGGTGGCTGATCTCTCAGTGTGACAAGATGCTATTAAGCTTACGATTTCTAGGGGCTACGTGAACAACCCCAGCATCCTTGCTCAGAGGTCACCTCCTGAGGATGTGGGGTAAGGAACCGGCTCGCTCCCCACCGCTCTGGCACTGCACAAATGACAAGTCACCTCGCCACGGCTAGCAATCACAGTCCCACCGCCGCAGTGATACAGACCCAGGGCACTTCAGTTAAGAGCCAGCAAAATGATAGAATAGGGTCCATTTGGCAATTCTCTATAAACCCATCTAGGAATAATCATTTCTGCATGAGCTAAGACACATGGCAACCGATTTTTGTCAAAGTCTGAAATTCTCGCTGCTTTTCAGAACAAAACAAACCATTTGTCAGAATCTTAAACTGGTTTTATTTACGCTGTCCATTACCTTTGAGTTCTGTGTGATTGTCTGCTGTGTTTTATGGAAGATTGATTAGTAAACCTATAAACCGACAGGGAAAGCAACACATTCGAATCATTTTTACAAGCGTGTGATACTACCTCCAGCGAGGCTTCGAAACCAGTGTTATTTTCTGCTTTTGATAAATGCTGATTCCGATGAAGCTCAGTCTGCGTGACCACTAGAGTTCCTAAAGCCGGTAAGGGAGGGACTGCCTGTGGACTATAACAAAAAGGCACATGTTCAGAATAAACACACACAGCAGTGAGCAACTCAGAGAGCCAAGTGCCCTGCCTGGACAGGAGGAAGCCCAGGCACCTTCCATATGCCAAAGAGGTCACTCTTTTCTGCCGTCTCAGAAACTACGGCAGCCTGGTGAGGCACCAGGGGTGTGCGTGGGATGCCAAGGGGAATTGTGGGGCGCTTTGCATGCTAGGATTTCCCAGTGAGGTGATCACATGATGTGTTTGTATCAGGAAGGAAAAGTTTCAGTCGGTGGTGTGTGCGATAAGGGACGTTCACAGCTGGCTCCAGGAGGAGACAGAGGCCTGCATCATGGCGGCCCCTTCAGGCCCAGATATGACATCCTGACAGTGGAGTGGAGCGGTATCTGCTGGCCCTGGCAGGGTTCTCGACACCTGCTGCGGTGCTGTTGTGATGGCTGCACTAATGACTTTGAACCTGGGATGGACTGACCACCGTCTGTCACCTTCAGAGCTGTCCAGATCCTTGGTGACAAGATGGCAGTGAAGAGCGTGTTAAAGACAGTGTCTAGGACTCTACGAGAGACCAAGGTGGCCATCACATCTACATGCTGAGCAATGTTCTCTGCTCAACATGTCCCTAACCACCCACACTCTAACCTGACCCACATCCCTCTCCTCTCATTGACACATTGGGAACTAGTAAGATCTGGGAGCTTTGCACATGGCTGAACTCAGTGGTGTCCAAAGAGCCCTGGCGACAACAAAATCCAGACTGTAGTGTGTGGTCCTGTTTCCTCCAGAAGCTCACGGAAGGCCCTTAGAGCCCCGTCCTGATGGCTACTACTATTCTATACCAAACCTCACCTGGGCTCCACCTCTGACTGCACCCAGGCTAACTCACTGCAGCAGTCAGCTGACTATTCTCCACCCTGGGCAGACCAGATTATGGGGCTGGCTACTCAGCTGGCAGGATGGTTGACTGGCACTCTGGTTATCAAGTTGGCTGGCCAGTTTTTTGCCTACGTAACCTCATAGCTGGCTGGCTGGCTCACTGGTTGGTTGGGTGCCTATGTTCCTGGAACTGGTTGCTTGGCTAGTTGGCTGGTGGGCTGGTTGGTTAGTTGGCTGTCTTGTTGGTGGGATGGCTGCCTGGCTGGCTAGTGAGCTGACTGGCTGGCTGGTGGTTTGGTTGGCTGGCTGGGGGGCTGACTTTCTTTTTTAAAGCAATAGGGTCAGATTTAGAATGCCAAAGGTCAGCTTCCAGTTTAATAAGAAGGAAAAACATTTTAAGTCTATTTTATTTTCTAGCCCGAATTAATGAATCAGAAATGCCTATCAGCCTGGTTCTCTTCCTCTGCTTGTTTCTTTTTAATTCAGAAGGATCAAGTGTGAAGGCCTGCCTCTACTTCCTAGGCCGCCACCTCCACAGAGCAGGGGCATGAATAATTTTTATTAAGTGGTGTTCAAGGAGATACCTGAGTATACCTTCCCTCCCATCTGTGGTCTAGAAAGAGAGGTCTTTAAAATCCAAAAGGATTTGCAAAGTAGCAATATTTGTCGCAGCAGGTTATGCGTATTTGCAAGCATAAAATACAGTATGCAAATATATTCCATTAAATATAAAACGTGTGCATTCCATGTATCATTTAAGAATATTTATTTTTAGAGGCTAGACAAAGGCTTCAGGTTTCCGGGAACTGGAGTCACAGATGGTTGTGAGCCACCATGGGGTTGCTGAGAACTGCACCCAGGTCCTCTGAGAGATCGGCTAAGTGCTCCTAACTGCTGAGCCAGCCCTCCAGCCCTCTGTCTTATGCACTAATAGAAGCTTCTGTTGTCTTTAAGGAATGACTCAGGGCTTCTAGTCTCTCTGTAACAGCACGTCATATAGTGTCTTGACAGTTCTGAGGTCCTAAGAACCTGGTCACTTCCCCTTCACACGCCCACACACCACCTCCTTTGTGGACTCTTATACTCTGGCTTAGGATCTGTTACCTTAATCCCCAGAGTCAGTGCTTGGCATCTACATACAACCCCGTACACCTGAACCCATTGAGCCTGCTCCCCTGCCTCAGGTATTACTTCCTGGGAACCAGTAAAGGCCACCATACCACCCTGACTGATCTTCATGCCTCCCTGTGTGGCTCTCCGTCTACTAAGGCCTGTGAGATACAGAATTTCTTCTCAGCTGACCTTACCATACCAAAATAGCACTTGAACGCCCAGCAGTTAGCCAACCCTGCTTCTTTTCAGATGAAGGAGCATCTAGCCACTCGGTGCACGGCCTGGAAAGCTGTTAACTGGACAGAGCAGGACAGCGCCCCTCCCCCTACTCCCCACAGCTGGGTAGAGGGAGGCAAACACTCAGTGGATGCACTTGTCCGTGACCAGCTCTTCCTGGAGCAGGTTCTTGGTACTTCCCTGGCTCTGCAGCCACAGGAACTGTGGCTGAGGGGAGAGCCGAGTCTGGGCACCTCCATCTGTGCCATCGCTGTGGGGTTCAGGACGTTTCTAACCACAGGCTCTTCATCTCGCTTTGAACCTTCTCCAGTTCTTCAGTTGCACTATCCCTGTCCAATGTCAACCGATACCTACCAGTCAAGGAGGAGGTTCAGGCCCTGCAGCTGAGGATGAGCCCCTAGTCCTCTCCGTTCTCATCCAGTACACCATGGGACTCTGCCGCTTACCAGGGTCTCCGTGGTGTGTGGTTCCTGGCAGGGGGCACCCTGAGGAAATGAGAGACCAATTAGTGGACAGAGTGGTACTCGTGGAGGAAGCTGGCTTCACAGCCTGGATGAGATGCAAGAGCAATGGCATAGGGACCTTCCCAGACAGGAGCAACCATTGATGGCCACTCGGCATCCTGCACGGAATCCTCCTGCCCAGTTCTGGTTCCAGTGTCTTGTATCCTGAGCCCTCTCCCCTTGCTCCTCTGTCTCCAGGTTTGCGGCCAAACTCTGATTTCCGTCTGGCACCATTCTCAAACTCCTGGCCTCTTGTTAACGCGGGCTGAGCAGGGCTCCTCCCTTCAGGACCCCAGTCAGGGCCATCACTCACTCTGTGGTGTTTATGGCTCCAGAATGGGCCCCGTAGAGGCTCTCTAAACCACCACACTGAGATGGCCATTAGAAAGAGTTAGTAATTCCAGCCATTTAATTCTTGAAGGAACGCCAATTCAAAGAAACACCTGGAAACTTGAGCCACCCTCTAGTGGGACAGGACAATAGTGTGACTCTGCCAGGTGACAGTGATGAATGGAGTGGAGAAGAGTGGGTGAGATCGCACCGAGCTTCAGGCAGAGCTCACCAGGAAAGTCTCCCAGCACAAACGTGACCCAGAGCCAGCACAGCTGAGCGCACACAACTCAGCAGCTTCCTGAAATCCACCATGAGCAGACCAGGGGTCAGAGAACAGCATGCCGGGCACAGAGCCTGAGGACGGCTGATCTCCCCTTCTTGACGCTAACTTTTTGTGCTTACCAAAACTTCGTGGCATTTGACTCTTGGGGAATCAGCTGTCGTTAGGATGCTTTGCCCACTTACCCCAGTTTCCAGGGGCTGAGCTACCTGCAGAACCATCTCCCTCCACACTCATGGGTCTACATGCACAAAGCCAACCAACCCCAAATTAAAACTGTTCGGTGTCAAACTCATGTGAATTTTTTTTTTCTCGTAGTTAGCCCCAAACAGTACAGTAGGCAGCTCTTTGCACAGCATTCACGTATGGGTACACAATGTCAGAAGATGGTCTCGGTGTATAAGGGCATGTGTGTGGGGGTGATATTCAGATGTAGTATTTTGTATCAAGGACTTAGCATGTGTGTATTTTTTAAATTATTATTTTTTAAGTGTGTTTGTGCACACGCATGTGCACATATGTGCAAGTGCTGGTGTCTGTAGAAACCAGAGCTGTCAGATCTCCTGGAGCTGAAACTGCAGGCAGTTGTGAGTCACTTGATATGGGTGCTGGAACTTGACCTCTGGCCCCTGAGAGGGTAATGCATGCTGTTAACCACTGAGCCATCCCTGTAGCCTCCCCTGTACGGATGTCGACACCCATGGCAGGTCCTGGAACCAATTCCCATGAATGCCAAGGATAGCTGTTCTCAGCTTCTATGGAATCATGACACTGGGCTCCTTGGAGCAGTGGCCTAATGGTCCTACCCCACCCAAGTGATGTTGCCTTCGTGTATGCCAAGGTACAGCTGGGATGATATGGGTCCCTGCTGACCTCAAGAGAGGAGTTAGAAATGGGGCCTTTTTTTTTAATGTTTGGAGTTCATTGAGGATCACAGCCTGAACTTTGTGCTGCCGTCTCCCAGCATGTCCCCTGCTTGAGGTCCATGTGCTAAAATATACCCTCTGCTCAGCCCTCAGCATCTACACCCAAGTTCCATTTTAGGTCCCATGTTAGAGAACCGCAGAGGCCCTGGTAGTGGGCTCAGTCTGCTCTCTCTCTATATCTCTGGCTTCCTGACTGGACTTAGGAGTCAGGATGTGTTCTTAAGTTAAAGACTGGCAATGAGACAAACTCCAAACGGTCATACACCTGTGTTTGTGCATGCGTCTGCATGTCTGTGTGTGTGTGTGCATGCGCGTGTGTGTACATACATTGTCAGTATCTCTAAGGAAAGGCTTGGCATATGAAGAAGCTGAAAGAATAATGACCGGAATTAGATAGCTGCCAAGGTGACAAGATGCGTAATGATGGGTGAGAGACGAAGACACGTCACTCAAACCTCCACGAGCAGACATTCTGCACGTAACGCGGGATTTCCCAGCTCCACAGCCATCCTGTCAGGCCTCAGACAGCGGCTGCCTCTCTGCTAGTGCCCCGTCTCACTGCTCTGGTGCCCTTACCGTGCAAAGGTGTCAAACACTAATGTGGCCTCGGATCACAGGCCTGACAAAGCAGCACATTGAGCCCAGAGCTAGGGCTGGAGGTGGGTGGGCCAAGGGTCCGGGGAAAGGCAGAATGCCAGAAAGAGAGAGTAACCTGAAGAAGGGTTGAGGGTCTGGGGAGAAGAGAGAACCCAAGAGACACATGACTGAGGAGGGGCAGAAAGGTCTGATGAGGAGAAATGCTGGGGGGACGTGATCGGGGAACAACCAGGCTGTTTGGGGAGCAGGAGCACAAACCTGGACTTGGTACTTCCAGCCTTCCCTCTCTGCCACCCAGGAACGAGACCTGCTGCTCTGTTCTGCAAAGTCCCTGTTCGCGGGGAACATCCTGAGCTGTGTGCCTTTCTTCTGTCTGTTGCGTGTTTCCTACTTTCCCAGGGGCCCCTTCCTTGTAACTCTGTGCCCTGGTGAGCTCGCAGGGACCCCCTTCCCAGGTCTGCACCATGGGCCCCTAGAACCCAAGCTGGACACAAACCTCACATCTCACTGGGGAGACCATGCTGGAACCCTACGGTGGGCTGGAGGGAGAGTATATATATGCACTCTGTGTGTGTTGTAGTGCGTATTGAGCAAGTTAGTGTGAATGTGAGTGCTTTGGTGTGAGAGCAGATGTATGCGTGCCGTTACACATATGTAGAGGTCAGAGGACAGCCTAGATGTGGGCCCTCTCCTTACACCTTGTTCTGAAGCACAGTCTCTTGTTGAGCTTCGACCATGCCAGGCTGCTTGACCCTTGAACTTCTGAGGATTCTCATGCCTCCACCTCCCATCTTGCTGTCGGTACGATGGGATCCCAGGTGTGTCCCATCATATCCAGCTTTACTTGAGCTCTGGGGACTCTGAACCCAGCTCTCTACCCGTTCAGCAGCAGGCACGTAGTCTATAGAACCATCTCCCCATCCCTGCACAAGCCCTTTCTGCTGGCGACACAAGGAATTGGGAATAAAGATGCAGGAGGTTCTGGAGCATTTTCCTCCTCCTCTTGTCTTCCTGTAGAAGCCCTGTACTGTGACAGCTGTGTCCTCAACAGCACTGATGTCACCAGCCTACAAGAACATTGCTATAGCCAAATAGAAGGTTACCATAAGTAACCTGGGCCACCACGGAGAGGCGCTGTCTGGACTTTGAGGATGTGTCACTGGCTGTGGTGAAAGCAGCAGGCTGATTTAAGGAATGAACTGCCACCAAGCAGCCAATGGCAGAGGTCCCTTCTGGCTCCCAGCAGGAGCTTGTTTATTTAATATGGACGAAATTGGACATCTGCTTCACGCCATTTACCACATCTGCAGGTACTTGTCTCCTACGCGTTTGTGGGGCCGGTAGGACTGGGAATTGGCGCGAATGTGCTGTAGAAAAGCTAGAACAGAAATCATATATATATTTGCTCTCTGGGAGCAAACAGAAGAGGGGGTTAGAAAGTCATCCTGGCATTTTCCTCTAGAATACACTGGAATCTGCTTACGGTTGCGAAACCAGCAATCGTAACCATCAGGGATCTGCCAGAGCAGACACTTCAAGCCAGCACCCGCTGACTGCGTACTTCACGCTTGACGTTCCTGCGGTCTGTGCTGGAGCTAGCCCCAGGCAGCCGCCGCCGAGGGATGCCTTGTAGCCCTCAGCTCATTAATACTGGAAAATATACAAATTGAGGTTAACGGGATTATCATAGGTTGTCTAGGCTATTGGGGTTTCTGGAGATTGCACGGGATCTGGAAGCCACTTGTCTGCTTAGACTGCTGCTTGCTGCCTTGCCCATGGTCCCTGGGGTGTTTTCAGGAATGGGTGGGAAGGAGTAGTAAGCATGAGCCATCATATAACCAGCTTCCTCTGACGCACGTCCCACCTGTGTAAAACATAGGAACCTTGAGAAAATCAGTCCCTACTGGAGCCCACCTGGACCAGGTCTGTCTTTGCCTTGGAGCCTCTCCATCAACTGGGATGGCCAGATCCATTTTGCAAATAAATCAGATGAATCAATGCGACTTCTGTCTGGTTACAGAACTGGTACCCTACTGTCTGCCAGGAAGTCTGTCTAAGTGTTCTTAGATCAGAAATGTCTGCACCCACATAATTTCCCACTGTGCCCAGCTTCCGGCAGCCAGGTGCTCATCTCTAATGGTCTGCAGCAAGTTCATTTTGTTCATCTAGACCCATCAGGTCGGAGAACTGAACTTCAGCTTGAAGTTCATTTAAAAAAAATAAAATAAAAGATAATGTTTCTATTGATTAACAATTTGAAAGCTAGACAGTTACAATTTCCGGGTTGTTTTCCATCCCCAAGACAAGCCTCTTCTTCCAGCCTGGTCTCGCTAAGTTCCTTTTCATTTCAAGGACATCTTTCCTTAGGCAAGTAAAGATGGCTTCAGAGTGGGACCCTGGGCCAGCTTCCAGCCATACCCCTTCTGCTCTCCTCAGTCCTGCCTGTGACTCCATAATGTGGTTTCTGCATAAACTTGAGGCCATGTGGTGTGAAGAAGGGGGCCTTTGCTTGCCGCTGATGTCCCTGCCCCACCTGGGCCTGCAATGCTGAACTCTGAGCGTGGAACTGGCTCATTTAGGCGACAGGTTCCCACGAGGACTCTGGTGTTAGGTGTCCAGTTCCCAGGCCCTGAGCTCCATCAGGGCCGCATGGGCCGAGCAATCATGCAAATGAGCTGAAATCCATCATATAATGGGGTCCATTTGATACTCATCTTTGGGGAGGAATGAATAAATCATTGTGCCCATCAGGAGACTTCTACACAAATTGGCCTGGGCAGAGCCACGGGGACACTTTGATGAGCAGGCTGTGAGACAGCGGCCATCTAATGATGAATGCCCCTTTCTGTCCTGGCTCACCCAAGTCCCTGGCACCTGTTGTAACTAAAACTAGACCTGGGCATAGCACACAGCCGGCAGCCAAAGAGAGGTGGGAGAACAATGCTGTCCGCTCTCACAGTGCTGCGGCAAGAGGCTGGCAGAAGGCTGTGATGGCACAGCACATCCTTGAAGTGCCCTCTGCAGGGGGGCAGCCCTCCTTTGCCACCTTGGTCGGCTCCGTCCTTCCATTCCTGCAGGCTGCTGGGGCCAACTATCCCAGTGAGGTCCTGCTGCCATTCCACTGGGGACCTGTCATTTTTAAATATAGTCTCCAAAGCCTCCTTGCTAAGCCAAAGGTGGGGCCTCACGCCTAGAATCTCAGTACTTGGGAGACCCATGTAGGTAGGAGTATTTCAAGTTTGAGGCCAGCCTGGGTTACATAGCCCCAGATCAGCCTGGATTGCAGAGTGAGACCCTGTCAAAAAGCAAAAAGAGGTTGGAGCAGAAGTTCTTGGATTCATGGGCAAGTCTTGGATTCTTCCCTTTGGGGTGCGACGTTGCAGATAGACCTCACTGCCCAGGGTCTGGGGGTGCTGGCAATAAAGCCCTTGAGGGGTCTAAGCAAGGTAAAGAATACATCAGTGACATTAAACAACCCATGTGACCTTCACTTGTAAAGACTTACATTGTAAGTCTCTGCCTCAGTCCTGTGAGAGCCTAGATGATTTGGACAATGGCCCAAAGCTTCCAGACACCAGTGTTTCAGGGCCTCTGTGTGCTGCCTTCCCTTGGGCCTAGGGGGTAGAAGTAAACAGAACTTCATAATGTGGGTTCCCTTGGCCCCTACAGTGTATAGTGTCCCTGTTCATTTGCATAAGCCAGGGTGACATCCGGCCAAGATAACCTGGCTCCACTAAGAAGTGGTGACTTGCATCCTACACGTTGAAGGGTTTCTGCCACATGAGACCTGGTGTGCTGGGTGAGCGGCACCTTCCCAGCTTCAGGGAATCTTTGGCCAAACGCGGCTAGCTTTTCTCCTTTTAAAGATGTTTCTTTCTCCCTTTCCTTTGTATAGACATGAAATGCAGGTATAGAAATTCTTGGTCACAACGAAATAGTGACCCCGTGCCACAGAGGCCAGCTTCCCTGGGGATGCTGAAGGGCTGGTCTAAGAAAGTGCTTCCTCCCAGACTCAAGGCAGATGTCCTGATATGTGGGCAGGGTGTGTTCTTCCGGAGCCCTGTCCTGGGCCATTCCTCACTAAGGGTACCCCAGCTATCCTAAGTATCACTGACGGAAGTCTTGACCTTCATGTGGATTCTCTTCATGCAGCCATCTTCTTGTAGGAACACTAGTCACAGTGAGATGGGGTTGCCCCAGCCCTGTGTTGCCTCTTTCCAGCCAGCTGCACCTGCAAGGGTCCTCCAGCAAACACAGCTACGGTGACCAAAGGCAAGCATCTCACATAGGAACCTCAGCCATAATCCACCTACAGCGGCTTCTGACCATGTCCCCTCTTCTTGCCTCTCTAGGCCCAGGGTCTCTGGGTCTTTCCAGGTTTTCTTCATGTGCCTCCTTCCTGCATATCTTTAAGATGACATTTAAATTTTATAATTCAGCTTTGTTTTTGCATTTTATCTTAAATAATTTCACTCATGTATGCAATGAGATATGCTCATATCTCTTCCTATTTCCTCCTCTAGCTCCTCCTGTGTCACCCCCTAAAAGACTCCCCCATGCAATTTAATTTTTTTTTAATAACTACTGAGTCTGGCTAGAGCTGCCTATGTGCACAAGAGCGGGGCCACCTACTAGACCATGGAATTCCTACCAGTGGCCAGTCTTAAAAAAGAGTGATTCCCTCCCCTTTATTAAATAATAAGCTACCAACGGCTCCTCAGTAAGGATGGGGGCTGGTGATCATGGACCCCGTCCATGCCAGAATACTGGCTGACTTGATCTTGTGCAAGTCCAGTAAGCACAGCTTCTGTAAGCTTGTGATTATAGTGGCCATGTCATGTCCCAAAGACTACATTTCGCAGCACCCTCCCCCCAATCCTCCAGCTCTTGCATCTGTCAACTTCCCATTGCCCCGGCTTCGGTTGGGGGGGAGGGGTGATACAGAGGTTCCTTAAGGGCTGAGCACTCTGCCCAGCTCTGCCTCTCTCCACTGACCACCGCCCATCACTAATAAAAGCCTCTCCGACCAGGGTTGAGAACAACCCAGGCATACAGTATAAATGTAAATATGTAGACGACAATCTGACAGCTTGACCATATAGTAAATATTAATAGCGGTTCTACCCTAGGACCTGTGAAAGCCTCAGCCATGAACTTACGACCAGCCCTGCAAGAGTGGGCATGAGATTCCCTCCTGGAGAGCAGACTCAGAGTACAATTCTAAGTAGATGTGCTGGGTATGTTTTCTTGTATGCTAACACTATAGAACTTAGTATATTCTACCTACGCAAAACATTCATCGTCACAGTGGTCTGAGCATCTGACTCTCCTTTTCAGGGTGATATTCATGGGAGATGCTTTCTGCATTAGTCAGGATATGCTGGGTCTTGCTGCTATAACACATAGTCCAGAGCTTGAGCACCCCCAGTTCATAGGAAAGGACTCTGCAGCAAGGCAGACCGTGGGTAGTCTGGGTGCTTGCAGAGTCCTCCATGTGAGCTTCAGTTCATCACTTAGGGATGAGACAGTAGGAGAACCTCAGGCTTGGAAGCGTGGTCTAGGCGTGGTGTGCCTCGCTTCCGACTCTTGTGATGACCACAAGAAGTCACATGAGTGCGCAGAAGGAAAGGCCAAGTGTTTAGATGAAGGCCTGCTGGCTGTGAAGACCAGGATGGGCACATCTTGAGTCAGAACTCTTGCTAGCACAGTCTCATTCTCCCCTGAGATGTGCAGAAGCAGATATATGAAGGTGTTGTGGACGGATGGACAAATGGACAGATAGAAGGCTCAGAGCCCTGCTCCTTTTAGTGTGTGCTCTTGATCCCCTATGCTGTCAGCTGGAGCTCAGCAGTGCTGCTGGCTGGGCCTAGAGGAGTTTTTACCCTGAGGTGGCACACCACAGGGAGCTTAGAGCAAGTGAAAGATCCACCTTTCTTTACAGTAGGCAAGAAGGGAGGGGGAGGTAGAAAAGGAGAATGACAGGTAGCTACATGTCCCCCAGCGAAGAAGATCAGGACACCGAAGGTCTGGACAGCAGCCCATAAAGGCCAGCTACATCAAGAGAGGCTGCAGTGTTGAGCCGTAATACTGTACCTGCTGGCCCTATGCTGTGTGGCTTTAATTCAATGGACTGACTTGGAATAGCCGCAGCCTTTTTTTCTTTTTCTAGATCCTTTGTCCTGGCCTCTACAGTCTAACCTGGAGTCCAAGCCAGGTAGCATCTTTCCTCCAGGTACCAACATCTTTCAATGTGTTCAGTATCCACACACTTTCTCCAAATAAAACCCTCCAGAAAGCATCAGGCAGAATAAAGAAGGACAAAGCTCCCTGAAGGCGAGGCAGGCTTGCTCTGGGCCTCAAAGCAGCACCTAGGACACACAGAGGCACTGAACAAGGCAAGAGCTCCTTGAAGCAGCTTCCAGACCCCGCACTGTGCATCCAGACTCTCGTTGAGTGCCTTGGCAGGCAGGTTACCTGCCTTCAGGCTGCTGCATCTATGAGCCACAGGGACACACCTACAGGCTGTCCAGGAGGAAGGTGGCCAGCCCATCTCAAGCCTGAGCAGCCACTGGCCACTGCCATTTGGGAATCTGGTAATGCTGGAGCCCTGGTTTCGAGGGAAGCTCTGTCAGCTCTTCCGCTCTGAATTCCTATTTTCAATGATTTATAATGAGGCAACTCTTTAAAACCAGCGTCAGCTGCTTGAGCTATATGCAGCCAAGAGAATAGATCCTGGGCCTTTTTTAGCACGCCACTAACTATGAAATTGTTTGATTTTTACAAAACATATTTAGCAAATTGTTAAAAGTATTGGCTAAACACAGCATTTCATAAATGGCATGTTGAGGGGATGGAGACGTGAACTTCGCAATCATCCGCCTTCATTGCATGGCGTCTTGCTCTGCGACGCTTTGCGAAAACGGCAACCTGGATCCACACATCAGAAGTACACCACTACAGGCCGCAAATATCACACATCCTGATTACCTGATTACATTCATTTACATTAAATTTGTAATTAAATGTAATTTCATGCATATTGAGTGAAAATCCTTGGGGAAACCCTTGACTTGGGTACAACTGAAAGCAGTGGGACCGAGCGCGTGGAGGAGTTGCCAGCGACTCAGCTGTAAACCGCAGTCTCCGAAGCACATTGCACATCAGCCATCTGGGAATGTTGGGGTGTGGAAACAAATCCCTGTGCGTGTGGCTTTGACCTTTGGGGGTCATGGGAGACTGAGGCACTTTGCCTCTCCCTGTGGTTCTGACTCTGCTGGGAGAAGCAGCGGTGGATGGCACCTGCCTGTGCTCTGAACCCTGTCTTCACAGTAACATTTTTGCAGTCTTTATCCAAATTCTGTCTCCTACAATCACCATGGCAACCTCATCTATGGCAAGCCTGGGGACATTAGGATCAACTAGGAGGAGGAGGCTTCGCCCTGGATTTGGCCTTGAATGACTAATTGTACCTCTTGCACTTTGGCAGTAAGCAACAAGACAGCTTGACGGCCAAAGCAGGCTGTGGAGGTTTCTTGCTGAAGCTTAGCATCCTCTGACCCTATGGTACTAAGGATGTCCCAGAGTCCTCTGCTCTGTCTAGCAAGGAGAGATGGAGAAGTTCCCAAAGCATCTTGTCTCATTTCTTACCTATGGAGAGACAGGGTGTTCCAGGGGAGGTATCTCAGACATTCTTGGCAAGCAACACCAAACTGGCTTCAGAACTGGACCTTCCAGCCCACTGATGGTCAGAGATGCTGTCCCAGTCCTGGCAGTCAGCCTCTCTCTATAGCATGAGTATTCGACTCAAATGATGCAAAACACAGAACTTTCTCATGAAAGGAGAGTTGTGGGGGTAGACAGATGGTACCCCAACTGTGCATATATCAGAATTACCTGGAAAACTGGCTCAGAAGGTCAGGGGAGCCTAGGTTAGGAACCCTTGACCTGAAGGAAGCCCCCTCTAGGTCCTTGTATTGGTTGGCCTTTCTTAAGAGTGTGACAAAATCCTGACCAAGTTGTTCTTGGAGAGGACCCAAGTACAGTTCCCCAGACCCACATAGCAACTCACAACCATCCATAGCTCCAGTTCCAGGGGATCCAGCACCCTCTTCCGACCTCCACAGTTACCAGGCGTGCATATGGTGTGTGTGTGTGTGTGTGTGTGTGTGTGTTGCAGTCAAAATGCTTATATACATATAAAATAAAATTTAAAAACATTGAATAGAAAAATGTAAAAAGTAACTTAAGTAAGGAAGGGGGTTTGGGGCTCATATTTTGGGGGTACAGTCCATCATGGCACAGAAGGCAGAGAGGCAAGAGGATGAGGCGGCTGGCCAAGTTACATCTGCAGTCAGGACGCAGAGAGGAGTAATTGTTGCTGCTGCTTGGTCACTTTCTCCTTTTCATTCAGGCCAGGCCCCAAACCCATGGGGTGCTCCCACCCATGTTTAGGTCTTTGCCTCTCGGTTCAACCTCTCTGGCAGCACCTTTACAGACACAGTCAGATGTGTCTTCTAGGTGACTCCAAATCCAGTCTGGTCGGTAACGAAGATTAACTATCATGGTCATAC
Source organism: Alexandromys fortis (assembly GCF_014885135.2). Taxonomy (NCBI): domain Eukaryota; kingdom Metazoa; phylum Chordata; class Mammalia; order Rodentia; family Cricetidae; genus Alexandromys; species Alexandromys fortis. The sequence goes on along the minus strand of NW_026067909.1, from coordinate 28,947,553 downwards.
CTTAAGTGACTCTCATCACCGAATCCCAGGATGGTGTTGTGACCTTAGTCACCTGTCATTACATGACTGGGACAACATGGCCCAGGGCCATGAGCAGAATTTCCTAGAGGAACCGGAGGAAGGACTTTGGAGATGGCTAGGCAGGTGAGAGGACGCCCTGCCCCCCAGAGCCACTGTTACCCCACCCCAGACCTTTCTCTGCACCCCTCTGTAAGTAAGAAGAGACCCTCTGCCTCCCAGCCCTCAGCTCCAGCCCCCTCACCTTGCCTTCCTGAGTCTCTGACACCCATTCTCTAGCCAGGTAACAGATGTCATGACCCTCTCCCAGTGTGCCCTGGAGACGGCGTTTTTTCTCATCATTAACTTTAGCTAGAAACGGTTGATTCTTCAGTATTCCCACATAGCGAATGGCACCAGAGCAGGTCTGTGGTTTGGCTTATTACTGGTAGTGTAGTTAATGCCCATCAGGGCGAACTTTTCAGGATGGGGTGTTCAACACAGCTAGCAGCAGACTAACCCCATGCCGCCCTCTGCCTGAAGCCCTCACTGCTCTCAGGAGAGGTGACAGGAGCAGTGGTTGTCAAGGCAGAGCAGCAGCCACATCGATGTCACCTGGACACTGTTCCCAGCAGCTGAGCTGGTTCATCCCTTAGCGCCTGCCTCCCTGTGTAGGGAGTGCTGTACAGACCCCTTTCACCTGGGTCACTTTCCTGGGGTCGCCCAGACAGGAGACCTAACCTGTGTCTCCCCTGGGGTTTGAATAGGAGCGGAGGATCTGACCCTCTAGGGCACCGACTTCCATTTTAATTCATTTACTTCCTCGTGAAGCATTTTACATAAGCAGCGAATTTAGCAGCTGTAGCTAGGGCCCCTCTTCCATCCTGGGCCCTGCTTACTTTCAGTCCTGTCTTCTCTGATCTGCCTGAACTATTTTGGTGAGTTAGAGCCCAGCCTAACTCCATGATGTGTGTCTGCAGTTACCAGCATCCTTGCTGCAGGCCTGTGTGCATGGTTCGCTCCCTGCCCTCCTTCCTGGCTTTGTCCTGGTGCTGCAGGCTGAGAGCAGCACCAGCATCAGCCAGACCTGTCTGCGATGAGCTGCTGACATTTCTGAAGCTCCAGGTGCAGGAGGGAAAAGGACCCCGCCGCGTTTCAGAGTCAGACGGCATTGTACGGCGAACAGCTGATTTCAAAGCCAGGATCAGGTCCTTTCATGCGTTCAGAATATATCAATTTGGAATGCGCAGTTTGAAATTGCTGGTTATAGAATTTGATACATTTGATTGTAGTATAATTTTCCAAGGGCTGTAATATCCAAACCCTAACCTGGGGGTGACGAGCTCGCGTTCAGGTTTACGGCTTCTGGAATCGTCACCTGGTGCCCGGAGACTGGTTCTATCTTGTTTGAGGCTCACAGAAAACACCTTCGGTGCTTTGTGTCCCTGAAGCAGGTACCTCACTGCCTGATGCTGCCCCTTTCCAGCTTCCAGGACACCTTATTTGTGTTTTCTCTTCCTTTCTAATTGGCTCCTGCCTAAGCACATTTCCATGTGAATGGAACCGTGGCTGTAACTGGTGGGTCTGAGTGGCCCTGTCCATGTCTGTCTTTCCAATCCCACGGGCCGCAGCTCTTGAGAGCGTGGTTGGTGCCTTGGGAGTAGCACCACACACAGAGCCGGGCGTGCTCTGCCCAGGAAGCGCCAGCAGCCCACTCTGCTGAGAGCACTGGCAAACAAGAGTGCTTTCTCACACGGTCCAAGTCCTCAGCTGCAGAGGTGTGGAAGACACTCTGGCAATTGTCGGATAACAAAGGGGCACCCACTCCCATCTCCAGGGGCTGCCAGTCCTGTGCCTTTGGTGGACTGGCTTAGCTGGCAAGAAGTAGGCATCCCCTCTCATTTCCACTGTGCCCATACCCAAGTAAGAGCAGCATAGACCTCACAGCCACAGAGCATCCTGCTATGGCTCTCTCTGACATCCCAGCATGTGCCGTTTGGACCACCTTGAAACCAGAGATAGAGTTCCCAGGGCGGATCTGTCCCAAACTCAGCAGTCACCATGTTTTGATGGACAGAACTGTTCCTAGAAGTCTTTGCCTTAGAAACAAAATAACAAAATTAGAGGGAGAGGAGGAGAAGGAGAGAGGGAGGGGGGAAAGGAAGGAGAGAGGAGGGAGAGGAGGGGAGAAGAGAAGGAGAGAGAAAGAAAGTCCATCTTGCTTTTAAGTTCAGCCTAGAAGACACTGAAGCCTTGGGGCAGCTTTGGAAGTGAGGCTGGCAGCAGATGAGACTTTTATCCAGCACTGCAGTCTCAGGGGCCTCTACACACACAAGAGTTTTCTCCTTTGCCTCTCTGTGTTTATTTATAATGCAGTTTTAAAAACAAAAAAACAGAACCACACTCTCTGATCACTTTTGTCTCAGAAAGTAACCATCTACAGTGGCTAATCTAGACATATGCTCCCTTCAGTCCTGTGAGTTTTAGATTGTTTCTTATTATTTGTAACGAAAAGTTTCACGGTCATTCATTTAATGTTTTCAGTTCGGGTGTGAAATGTCCCCCACAGGCTCAGGTATTTGAGCTTGGTCTCCAGCTGCTGGTGCTGTTAGGGAGGCCGTGGAATCCTTGGCAGGCGGAACCTCAGCAGAAGAGGCTCAGTGAGGACCTTCGGGTTTACAGCCCCACCACACTTCTGTCAGCTGCTTCCATCAGGATCTCCTAAGGTGTGAGGAGGCGGGATGCTGAAGTGGCACACACTGCTGACTTCCCACTGCCTGCTGCCCACTGCCCGCTGCTGGCCGCCATCTCTTCCCCACCAGCCTTCCTGCCCCATGATGAACTGTCCCATCAAACCATGAACAAAAATAAACCCTTCCTTCAGTTTCTTTGTCAGGTGCTTGGTTACCAGGACAAGAAAAGTACCAATATAGAAATTTTACCCCGGTGTGCCACCCAGTATGACTGAAATCTCTCTAGCCCCTGGCAAAAAACTTCAGTCCATTCATTCATTCATTCCGTTTTGTACTTATTTCCTTCCCATTTCTTCCTTTCCTGACCTCTCTTACCTTCTCTCTTCTTCCTTCCCCTTCTCTCCCTTACATTTTCCTCCCTCCATATCTTTTATCCTCTCTCCCCCTCTCATCCTCGCCTCCACACTCCCTCCCTTCTAGGACTCTCGTTCCCAGTGTCTCACACACAGCGGAGCACGGGTGAGCATCCTTCAGCAGCCTCACGCTTGGGGAGCATTTCTCTAACATGAAGTGTTGGGGATGGAAGTGTGACCACGTAAACACTGTCACAGTGTGGCACACCAGGTTGGTGCCCCTTTTCTGGCCTACACCGTACCCATCAGGCTGATCACTTCTGTGACACTGTTCACCTGGCCAGAGAGCCCTCCTCCACTCCCTGTAAATCTCCTGGGAGTTCACAGACTCAGCCTTTGCCTCTGGTGTCACCCAGGGGACCTGTCACGCAGTGTGTGCACCCGGGGCCCAGCCTCGGTGTTTGCCTTTACTTCCTTTTCTCCCATTTGCGGAGCGGAGTGATAGCTAAATTACAAGCTTTCCCTTGGTCCCATCAGTTAAACCTGAATTCCCCTGAGTGCTGCCTTTAAAAGGTTTAACCAGGCGTTCCGAATCAGCCGCTGATGGGCTTGCTTCCCTCGACTGAGCAATCACGCTGGCTCCCCATCACCGCCTGCACGGCCTGTCCCAGGGCTGTGCGTGCTGGGTCTGTATGGAGGAGCCAGGTAGGACACATCTAGATGGAGCCTAGACATCACACCTACCTCTGACACCGTGCTTCTGTAAGATACACTGCCTCTTGAGGACAGCGTGTGGGTCAAGGGAGCAAAGCCACTTGGACAGCTTTGCTAATAAACTCGGGAACTAGGAGGGAAGGCTCCATTGCTGTTGTCCTCCCTTCTGCAGCTTGTGAGTATCAGACATGGATCTTCAGCCGTTGCTTCTTACTCCAGGCACACTTATCCCTCAGCCTGCTGTAATAAAATCTGTATTTGCCAGAAGAAATGCACCCCCGAGTGAATGGCGTCTTTGCATGGGAGAGCGGAGCCTGCCTTTCAGCGGGAGGACTGACAGCTGGTAGTCAGGGAGCACTAAGACCCACATAAGATGACAGTGGGGATCGATCGTGTCCCCCTGTTCCATTTCACAGCTAGTGGGGACCTTCACCGCGGATGCTCAGCCAGCCAGTACAGCATCTCACTGCTGTGTTTCATTGGCACCCTCCCCCCAGAGTATGTTTTTCCTAGAGCATTTTCAGGGTGTTCTCCTCAAACTTCATAGGTTGCATGCTCGGTGTGTGGCTAAAGTCTCTGAGATCCAGACTCACAGGAGACCCAGTCTTAGTGATGCTCTGTCTACAGGCCCAGGTGTGTTTGGAGGAAGGCGACCTGGAGCAAAACCTGGACCTCATATCAGTTGCAAATAACAGGACTTTAAATTTGTATATATATATGGAAATAAATATCCATGAGTCTCTTCTCCCTTCTGTGACTAGACTCATACTCTTTTTTTAAAAAAAAATATTTATTTATTTATTATGTATACAATTTTATGTCTGTGTGTATGTCTGCAGGCCAGAAGAGGGCACCAGACCCCATTACAGATGGTTGTGAGCCACCATGTGGTTGCTGGGAATTGAACTCAGGACCTTTGGAAGAGCAGGCAATGCTCTTAACCTCTGAGCCATCTCTCCAGCCCCATAGACTCACACTCTTGATGGGGACTTGAGGCACTAAGCATCTGGAGCCAGATGTTCTGGGCTACCCAGGCTTGGATGTGTGCTATGAAGTTTTCTAATACTGTGTATCAAAACCAGTGAACACGCCCTGGATGGATGGTGCTAACCAGGGTGTCTGGATGTGCCAGAGCTCCATCTTGTAACATATCTTTTCATCTGGGCTTTCTGCCTTGTTGTTGCAGGTTGGATTTGATGAGTGTTGTGCCAGGAACACCACTTCCCCCAGGGCACCCACCAGTAACTTGGCAAAAGACGCCAGCGTGGTGCCCATGGAGACCCCAAGCTATGAGCCTTTTAGCCTCTTCTCTAGCCTCCGTAGTATTCCCCCAGCATCAGCATGGGTTTCTTTCAGGGCGCAGGTATTCAACGGAGCACACAGATGTTGGTGGCTATGGCTTTATTCTAACCTGTACTAGAAAAACCGACAGGGACACATCAGACTGATTTTATGAGTCTCATTGCTTAGCTAAATGCGAAAGAAAATGGGTCAATTTGAAGAAAATTCCGTAAGCGTCAGTATGAGCCCATGGGTACTCATGAGAATGGTGGACCGGGAGTGTGTGGCGCCCGTCCTTCTCTACACCCACACACCGGCACTTTAGCTGTGCTCTCGAACACACTTGTGCTCACACCTGTGCACCCACACGCCTTTTCTCCTTGTCCACCAGGAGAGGTAGATGATCCTGCTTGCTGGCATCCCTCGTTATCTGAGCGTTAACCCTGGGCTTTTGTCTTCTTTCTGGAACCAATGGAAAGTTGCTTCCAGGCCGGTTTATAATCTGTATACATTCGTGCGTAGTAGGATTTACTCTAACTGTAGAACAAACTCTTGTTTGTTTGGGTTTTTTTTTTAAAGCCAGACAGAAAGTATACAGTAAAAAGAAACAGCTATTTCAGCCCAGGAAATGAAAATTGATTTTTCTCTCTCAGCACACACACCCACGCACACTCACAGACTGGGTAATTGTGTGCTCTTAGCTATCCGTGGTGTTCCCTTTGTGAGAGTCTCCTGTGTCCTCATTTCGGTTTCCCCAGCTCACACAGGCCTTCTTGAAAGTTCCACTCATGACCACTTTTCTTCAGAGAAATTTTCACAAGACCTCAGGTAAACCAGCATATGAAATAGGTATAAAAATCTAATACTTACTGGTAATAATTCATAAACTTATATTTAAGAATTCATATAGTATTACCTCTTATTAAAAGCCAAATGAAATATGTGTGCTAATGATGTGGGTTTGCTTATTTGGTTTTATGCAAGGAAACCTTGGCTGAATATCAACACCGTGGGATATAGAATATTTTTTTCAACCATTTTTCAAAGTTGCTGAATATTTCTGTTTTACAAGCATCAATGCTGATGATGTAAACGAGCAAAATAAGACAGCAGAAGGGTGCTCAGGGCCAGTCAAAAATTGCTGGAAATTCTGTTCTAATCCCAAACCAAAATTCACATGAAGCTCAAGTTAGCTCCCGAAACAACTTTTGAAACTGAACTCCTAATGGTGTAATCCAAACACAGTTCCTTCATTGCTTTTCTTGTTACCAAACAAAACAACTTACAAAAGCTATCTTTTGAAAAATCTGTTTTTTCTTGTTTCAGTATTTGTTTTCTTTTTTTATATGTTTTTGTGTATGGTGGTGTTTTGACTGCAAAGCAGTCTGTGTGCCGTGTATGTATGTGCAGTACCTGTGAGAACAGAAGAGGGCATTGGATCCCCTGGGACTGGAGTTACAGGAGGTTTTGAGCAACTTCGTGGGTGCTGGAAATCGAACCTAGGTCCTCTGGAAAAGCACCCAGTGCTCTTAACCATTGAGCCATCTCTCCAGTCCCTACAAAAAGCAAGTTAAGGAAAAAAGGGGCTATTTCAGCTCACAGTTGAGGGTGCAGTCTATCGTGAGAAAGACATGGCAGCATGTATGAGGCAGGGGGTCTCACTGGCCTGCAGTCAGGAAGCAGAGAGAGGCAGACGCCTTATTCTGCTGACTTTCTCCTTATTACTCAGCCCAGGATCCCAGACCATGAATGGTACCAATCACATTCAGGGTGGGTCTTAAACATTCCTGGAAAGAACCTCACAGGCAGAGGGGTGTCTCCTGGTGATTCAAAGTCCAGTCAAGTTGATACTAAGGATGATCACAGATACATTCCTTTGATGCCTACATGCCGACGAGTGATGGGAAGCAAATATTAGAAGTCTTTGTTTTCTGTAATTAAACAATCCATTATACTCGTGTAAGAGCAACACACTTCGTATGCACAGTTAAAATACTGCCGCTCGTAAAGATAATTCGTGAACCTAAGTGTTTCTGATAGTGTTTGCTGGTGCTGAGTGTGGTGGCCACATGCATAGTGCAAAGTACCCATGTTGTGTGTTGAGAACATGGCTGTAGTGAAGTCATACAGTGCAACACAGAGAAGCACAAGCTAGCAACACCCCCGATTCGTTATGCATTCAATTTGGGGCTAATTTAGGTCATTGTGCATCACTGTGCGGAAATCTTTTGGTATTGTCTTTTTTGTCAGCTCCCATGTGGGGTTGCAACCCACAGTTTAAGAGGCAGGGTCTGGGCTCCGTGTGCTCCAGAGGATGGTCCAGTTGGCAGTCGCAGTGATCCATCAGCTGGGAATCATGGTGTGAAATGCATGCGTGGCTCTAACCCTCCAGTCATCAACATGCTGGCTTATCACTGGTGGCACGCAGACATCTGAGCATGTAGTTGGGCTAGCTCCTGTTCTCCATAGATAAATGAACATGTATATAAAGTAATCACTTAGACAAGAAGAGAGGAGGGATGGAGCAACACTAGTTAAACACGGATGGGGTTGGGAAGAGCAGCTTGCTGGGATGCCGTGCTTGGCGGGGTGACTTTTCCAAGAACAAGGTATGGAAGGCGCTGTGAGAGCAAGGTGGAGAGGTCCCCAAGGCAGTGGCTTCCCACAGCTGTCACTTCAAACGCTGCAATGTCTCCTCCTAGCTTTGAAATTGCACAGGGTTAAATGCCAGCAGCTAACCCAGGCTTAGAAAGGCACGCAGCACGGATAATACACACATCCTATATCATAAATGATCCAGCAAGAGGGCCAACGCTGAAGAAGGCGTAACGCGAGCTTACAATGGAATGCGGCGGTTTATTTCTCAATGTTCCTATTGTTCTAAATTACAGTGTACGAGATCAATATTGGTAAAATACTAGACTAAATATAACTTTTTCTTTCTCTATACCACCTAACTGACAGTAGGAGAGTTCTTTACGGCTTCTCCACAGTCTAAAGGTCACTGAACAATTGGAATCCCCTGTTGATACAGAGGGGGGATGGGCTCTTTCTGCAGCAGCTCCAATGTGCAGGGCAAGGACCACTGTGAGTCCTGAGTAGAAACATTCGCACCGAATGCATACACCTCCCTCTTCATTCAGTACGTGTGGACACAACCCATGCTTCTTGTGTGTCGCCTGGGAACCAGCTCGTGCAAAGGGTAGCATGGTTAGCCAAAAATTCCAGACCTTTCTTGTGGGGGATTTTAGGTAACTTGTAATTTATTCTTTGTTATGAGCAATAGCACCATAAGAAAATACATACCACACACACATACACACACATACACATACACACTTAAGTCCACCATGGTCCAGGCTGAGCTATACATATGCAAGTAGGAGTTTGGTTGCTGACCATTATGGGTACCTACTGGTGACTTTTTCTTGGGAGGCATGAACACCTGTCTATTTATTCTAGATAATGCCCTGAGGGTCTTATGGGGGGGGGAGAAACATCTGCCTTGGGGAATCATTGAGTGTATTGCCTACCCCTACCCCAGGCGGGTAACACCTGAGGAAAGCTGCATCTCACAAGTTCCCTATTTAGCTTGCGGGGATCTTGACTGGCCGGTATTGTCTCCTCAGTAGCCCCTATTAGGTACATAATCCAGAGAAAGGACTTGGGGGATCTTGTGAGTTTGAGGAAGTTCCGGACTTGGAGATTTTGTTTAGTTTCGGAGCCTTATGAGTTTTGTTTATTTCCCACTTGCGTTAACCGCCTCCCTTCTGAAGGAAATGTCTGCTCTCTGCCATGCCTCCACCTCCCACTGTCCAAAGACGGCAGAGGGCTTTAGGAGGCCAAGTGTTACCATAGCTGGTGCAGAGCTGGTGGCCCTGGACCCTCAGCGTCACCTCTCCCGCTGCCCTGTTCCTGTGCCCAGTGGAGGAAACAGGCGTAATTACCAGCACTGTGTAAGCATGAGGATAGGGCTGTAGCCGTGGTCTGGCACGTGGGGCAGTGGGTGACATTTTCTAAGGGCTCAATGAGAGAAAGAAGACTGAAGACGAAAGTCCCCAGCTAATGTGGGGGCTTGGTCCGTGCTTCCTTGTGTGACGCCGGAACCATCTCTCTGCCTGGGCACTGAGGCACAATAGGCTTGGCAATCCTCTCTTTAGATGTCCAGTAGGAAGGTCAGGTGGTTTTGGAACAACCTTGCAACATGTGGCCTTTCCGTGGAGAGGAGAGAGAAGTGGCTCACTGCTGTTGATTTTGTTAGAGCTCAGCACAGCCACAAAAGCCCCTCTGCCCACCTGGAGCTGACACTGTTGCATGGAAGCTGACACAGACCTTCCCCATGGCTCCTGGGCAACATGTGCAGTGGGCCATCATGAGAGCAAAGTGTGTGCCCTCCCCGCCAACCCAGTACAAAGACCCGAGCCCCACTTCATGCCCAGTTGCCCAATCCTGATGTGGGAAGTCACTTGGACAGTGGCCAGTCTACAGGCCTCCCATTCAAGAGCAGAAGTGTCCACAGAGCAAGTCCTTATCACTTCTGATGGATGTCTGAATCATAGCATGTAACGTGGGGCCCAGTAAGCAGAAGGTACCCGGCTAGTGTCCATGATCAATTCAGCAATCTACTTCCTGCTTTCATGGCCACCGTGACTCCACTTCAGCTCCCACGGGGAAATAGGACAGATCAGGAAGATAGACACACTTAGGATGCCCCAGGTTCCAGCTTGATGTCGCCTTCATCAGGAGCCATTCACTGTTGGTCTGAGGGCATGAGGGGTTGACTTGCGGGAAATGGCGGTGACGCACAGACAGAGACAGGCTGTCCCACGTTGTGGAAACCAGCAGGACACATGTGCACCTGCTGGGCTAGCAGACATGGCACAGAACATAAGCAGCCAGACCCCCTCTCCCTGCAGAGGAACTCCGAAAGAATCCTTCTTTTCCCCAATGCAACCAACCATCCAAGGTTGAGAAGCTACTTTGTGGCCACTGTCTTTACCTAGGTACACTGACAGTGGACAATCCACAGTTTCTATATAAAAACAGAGAATCCATTGCTAAAGAACATATATTTTCAAATAGATGATTTTCAAGTTGCCTATTTAGAGACATCCATAAGGGTCATGGCTTTCAATACCTTAAGAAGTCCCTTTACCTTCCCATTCTGTCCCCAGTAAGCACCAACCTTCCACCTCTTTCTACCTTGGAACCATCTTGTACCCTGTGTCCAGGTATGACCACCGTAGAGACATCGATAAATACTCCAATTTATATCCTAAGGTGGTTTACTGATTCTATGTAATGTCCTCAAGCATCGTTATTCTGCAACGTGGGTCGAAATATCCTTACTGCGAAGGCTGGGTAATTTGTCACTGTGGGTAGACTACATTTTGTCCATCATTCATCCATCAATGGATACTCAGGCCGTCTTTAGTTCCTGTGGACATGTTATACAGCAATGAACATGGCCGTAAAACTACCAGACTCCCTTTGAAAATGTATGGGCCTTTGAAGCCAGGTGTGAGCTCCCAAAGTCTCCCCCATCGTTCCACAGAAGCCCAGTGCACTGCAGAGCAGCCGCAGACCCAGCAGCCAGTGTTGCTATTGTAAGAGGAAGTGTCGTTGTTTTCGATAGAGACATCACAGTCAGGAGAGAAGCAGTTGAAAATACAACTCGTGAAGCACCAGCCGAAGGTCTTGGGCTGGCCTGTACCTAGTGCTACACCCCCAGGTCTCTTCACCCTTCCAGCAGTGGGGTATGGGTCAAGGTCTCTGCCTTCCACCAGCACGCTCTTGGAATGAGGTGGAGACGTAGCCTCGTGGACTACTGACAGACACACCCCTGTGCATGGGCGAGGCAGCGCAAGCTTGCCTCTGGGTTAATCCGCTTCTCAGCTAGGTCCTTTCCCCATCCCTTTTACCTACAATCTTCAGGTCAAGAGGCCTCTCCCTCTCCCATTAGGTAACCCGTGGTGTCCATGCTGGAGCTTGATGGCTGGGTGTCTTGTGTCTCCTGTTCATAGCACGCCCGGGGCTTCAGACTCGAACCCTGACACTGGTCCTCTAAGGGTGCTTATCCACGACACTGTCAGCAAAGTAGGATGTGGCACGGGCCAAGTGTCAACAGAAGGTGAGCAAGAAAATCAGCCGCCATCTGAAGTTAATTGCCCTGCCTAGAAGTTAATTAAATACTTGTTGGGAGCAGCGGGGTAGATCCTAATTAAACGTGTCTAATAACAGGGCCCTGACTTTTCCTGACACTGGGGATTCCAGCCGGCTTAAATCCTCTGCCGAGGGCAATAAGAGCTGTCAGGTTGGCATCTGCGGGCCGACTTTGAGTCACAGGCTCGGTAGTCTCGCCCTAATTTGCCACATATTGACCACTTCACGTGTGTTTGATTTACATGCATTTCAATCTGGGAGGCCCTAGATGGTTCCTGATCATTTTCCCACTTTCCCCTCTTTTCCAAGAGTAACAGAAAGGGAACGGGAACTCCAAAGGCTCTTGGAAGCGGTCAAGAACAGCATTTGGTGTGATTGGGGTAACGACCATGATTAATGCCGGTTTACTGCTGCCTCTCTGGCGTGAGGCAAACAAAGCTGTGACCTCTCTCCCTCAGCCTCTGGGGAGTGGAGCCACTTCCATGTGGGATGGACTTGCCGAGGTCCCTGCCCGCTGTGCCTGGATTCCCCAGGCACTGCTGGCATAGATGTGGTATACGGATCCATCTTGTTCTCCTTTTTCTCTCTGGCTATGCCTGGAAGTGCAAGCAACAGGAATGTCTACCCAGAGTGAAGCGATGGATGACTGACCCCCACTGGCTGTTGGGGAGGTGAAGGGTGTGACCCAGGTGCTGTAGCCTCAGCTGCTTTCTGAAGGCTCTGGTTTTCACTCAAGTGCAGAGAAGGTAGAAGGATTCCCAGGCTGTGTGTAGGGAGGAAAAGAGAGGCTTCAGTCGCTGGACTCACTCTAGGGATGGAGCTTTATCCTCAGAGTGTTGTGATACCCACAGTATCTGCATGTGCCCCATCTTTCTCATGTCAGGAGATGTGGCCAGTTCTTTTTGTCTCATCAGAGCACCCAGTAATACCAACACTCTTTCTTGCCCACAGAAACACTCCGAGCCTGAGTCAGGTCCCACTGTCCCAGCCGTTCCCCAGAACAAAATTCAGTGGCCACTCTCTGATGACTGATACACACTCCACCTCCCCCCGGAAGCCCCAGCTAGGCCTCTTCCAGCATGATCCACTGTCCCATGGTACCCAGCTGGCCATCAGGGCCCTAGGAGCTGCTGTGTGGAGGCTAACACCATCCTTAGTCCCCAAGACTCAGCTCTGCAGGAGCTCCCCTTCTGATCATCATGGTCACCACATGGGTGGCCAGGGGGTGACCCAGCAGTGACGCCCAGACTCGCCTCGCCATCTTCCCTAGAGACAGGGCCATGAAGGAGTTAAGCCAAGCAGCCCCTTCCTGCTTGTCACTTTCTCACCAAACAGCAGGAATTAATGAAAAGATGTAAGCACTCAGATCTTTTCTGGCAAGAAAGCTTGTTGAGATAATCAATTAACCTGAGAAGATCAAATTGACGGGGCTTAAGAGCAGAGTCATTTGAGACGCCAGATTATCTAGCCAGATGATTGCGTTTGTTGCAAGGCAAGGAAGCAGTAAGAATGCTTTTGAGAAGTCTCGAGCCTTCGGAAAGACTTAATGTTATTTTCCCCCCACAGAATTAATCTGCCCATTAGAGCATACTTTAACCTCTTAGGAGAAATACCCTGGGACAACCTTAATTTACCTCGTTCCTTTCTTCAAACTGCGAAAATGATTCAAAGACAGCAAACATATAAATTGGTTCGAAGCTTTTGCTTTCGCTTGTTCTTAAATGGAAGGTTTTCTTTCAAAAAATGAAATGAAATCTCAGTTTGCATTGCAGTCTTCCTCCAGCTCAGGTCCTTCCAAATTGCCCGCGTGTCCCTTGGATCCCCTCTGTCTCAAAGGAGGCTGCGCCAGCTCTTGACTAGTCGCCACAGGGAAGTGTGTGGAGGTGGCCTCCTGATAAAAAGCCAACCTGTCTGTGATGCCCAGGCCAGTCTGAACATCTCTGCACACATGGCGCTACACAGAGACAGCGTCAGCGGAGGCAGCCTCAGGCAAGGGGTACTCTGTTGACCGAGGACATACTGCTGTCAGAGATGCTGGTGGTCACTCAGACAGGGGATGGGGATGGAGCAAGGATGCTTTCTTAAAGACACCCTTGTAAAAACAATGTTAGGAGCAGCCAACTCTCATGTAGTATCTTGTTCACTCACTTTTAGAGAAAAGTCATTTCTGGCACATGGGCATTGCTGTAACTTGGAACAGTAACTCAGCAGAGAGCATCCAATTCAGACTCCCATGCTCCGACCCTGGCGAGCTCTGCAACAATTTCTGTTTGAAAGCAGCCTGCTTATTGGTAATTCCCACACATAAAGGAATTATTTTTCCTAAGCAATTGGTTTTGATTGTGCAGTGTTCTAGTTTCTCCTCGGCTGTGGAAGAAAAGCTAATCTCCTGGCTCACCAACTTGTGCAGTAGAAAAGACAAGAGGAAAAGGGAATTTTCGACAAGTTAAACTCCTAATTTTTTTGAGACAAAATGTGAATGAAGATGATGAACTTATTCATAAGGGATGAGAAGTTTGAGATGAATGATTTATGGGTTGAAGCATTAAAATATATTAATTTACCACGCAGGCAGCCGATCTGAACGTTGACTTGCAAAAGCGATGCGCACAATGATTATTGAGGTGCAAAGAGCCCGCACGTGGGGCTGTGCAGTCTGAGTGGTGTGTGTCTAAGAGCTTTTGGGGTGAACAAACCTGTTGCATCCTCAGAGCACAGCCAGATGCTAGCTAGCGGGTGATAGCCTTGGCAGAGCCTGAGAATCTGAGCGTACCCCCAGAAAAGGCACCTCATGCCTGCAGGTCGGGTGGGTGGAGTAGCAGTGGGCATCCCATAGCAGCCCATGTCAACAGTGCATGGCTTCTGCAACTCCGTGTTGTGGACACAGTGGACAATTCTTTGTTATGGGCCCATCCTATGCTTTATAGAGTGGCCAGCAGCCTTCTCACCCTCCAGCCATGAGACACTAGGAGCACATACTCTACTCCCGAGGCAGGACATTCAAAGCTGCCTTTGCATATTTCCGTATGTCCCCTGAAGACTGGCTGAGTGCCACCCTTGCAATTCACAATTATGTGACCGACAGAGGCCTCTCAGAGGACATGCCTCGGTGCCATGAAGCCTGAGGACCATACAATCTTAGCAGGCTGAGATGCACTTGCATGTAGACACTCATAAGAAAACACATCCATAGGACTCACGGCAGTCCTGGCCACTACTATGGGTAACACTCTCTACCTTCGTGATGGTCTCATTTAATTCTGGACCCTTGGTAGGTCTCACATGTGTCCCTAGACATTCCTCCCCCATCCCTGGGATATGGCACCATCATCATAGACCACATAACTGTGGGAGCCCATGTATTTCAACTTTCCATTGGCTTGAGCCCACAGCTGAGGTAAGAGTGTCAGGGCGAGCCCTGGGAGCCCAGCCTTCATCAGGTCCCCCAGGGCATTGGGCACCACCTCAGAAAGCTTCCCTGGACCTCTGCAGGGAAGGAATCACATTGAGAGCTCATATTTTCAATCCAAGGCCATCATCCCTAGCCCTCAGAGGCACCAAACGCAGGGCAGGGGCAGACATATTGACACCTTGTGCCTAGCTGTGTGACCTCGGAAGTGGTTTCACCTGCTGAGCCTCCAACTCTGCCACATCGTGTGATGAACACAATTTGGTCCCTTATGACAACCCACTGAGGCCCCACAGCAAAACATTTGCTTTGCACTGGCACCTGAGAAAGAATGTGGGGCCGTCACATGTTCTCCACGGAGATGACTAAGGGACAACCGTCCCCTCAACTACTTCCTCATTGGTGCACATGTGCAAAGTGTGAAAGGGGAAGATGATGGCTGCCTATGTGTCAGAACCCCTGGAAGCCAACTTGGGCCTCTGCAAGCTCTCCCAGTCCTGGGAGAGGGTAGGCAAGTGTTGTCAGTTCCCCCAATGAGCACCTGTGCACCTTGGTTTGGTGCACCTGGAGAAGGAAGCTTTTGCTGGCCTGCCCTGCTCCTCGTCCTTTAGCCCTCAGATTAAAGCAGCCAGGGCCCATGTATCAGCCACTGCCAACAACTGAATGAGGCCCCCAAGACCCAACTGTCCTTTGGGAGTGTCCCCAAGCCAGTGTGGGAGCTCAGATTTACTACTGGAGAAGATAGTCTTGCTGAATAAGGTCACCAGCAATACTTGACACCTCATGACAGGTGTTGGCAGGGAGCCCTGCCTGCCAACCCAGCCATGTGCCCAGCTCACAGTGGAGTCTCTCTGAGAGTCTGCCTGCAGTGAGCCCACACTCTGCTTTTGGTGAGAGCACCAGAGACCTACCTTTTATGGCTTTGTCATGTCCCTGAGCATGAAGCCACCAAAGAGTGGACAGGAGAGTCAGCTCTGTGGACCCACAATGGGGCAGAATTCTTGAAAACAGTTTAGTTCTCAGGGACAACGGCCACGCCTCCTATGGTGTCAGCTCCTTTGCCACACTGGCTGGAAAATCATGGCCTTAAGATATGGATCTGTGTAGGAGGCAGAAGTTCCTCTTCCATGCTGATAAATGATTGACCAAGCCAATCTCGTCCATCGGAAATGGTATGGCTGAAACTAGCAGATAAATTACATGATACACATGATCCTAAATCCCCTCAACACAGCAGCAGCTTCCCTGTGTCTCTAGAGATGTAGATCTTGGTCCCACTGACTTCTTCAGTGCACCCCATGCCTGTGCCAGTCCAACATCTCCTCCAGAGCAACTCAGCCAATGGTCCAGCCACCTGCAAGGCCATTATTTCCTTCCGGGGTGACATACAAGAGTTCAGAGGAGCAGCATGGGCAGCGCCTACTCTGCCAACAGGATTGGAAAGGTGGGGGATGGTCTGTGTGGCACATTCTACTACATTTGTGTTCCCATGATAGTGTGGAAGTGAGTCAGGGGACGGTGGGGAAGGCAGGGCCTCCATCCTAGTGTGTCTGATGTCCGTCTCCACCAAGATCAGGTATGCTCAATTCAAGACTGTCATTTTGATCTAACTCTTCCTCAATAAAGCAGCACACCAAAAGCTGACAGCCACCAAATCCTGGAAGGGTGGGAACCATTTCCTCCATCCATGCTCCTGAACATGTGACCCTGGTGACCCCTGCAATACTCATCGTGGCCAGTGGAGCTGCCAAAGCACAGGTAGTTGGCATGCTGTGAAGAGACACCAGGGCCAATGCACCTCTTATAAAAGAAAGCATTTAACTGGGGCCTTGCTTCTATTTTTAGAAGTTTAGCCCATTATTGTGTCAGGGAGCATAATGCCATACATGGTGCTAGAGCTGAAAAGTTACCTCAGGCAGAGAGAGAGTCAGACAGACAGATAGATAGATAGATGGATGGATGGATGGATGGATGGATGGATGGACGGACACTGAGCCTGGTGTGAGCTTTTGGAAACCTCCAAGCCCACCCCAGTGACACATTTCCTCCAACAAGGCCACACCTTCGAATCCTTCTCGAATAGTGCCACTCCTGGTGTCTAAGCATTCCAATATATGAGCCTATGGGGGCCATTCTTATTCAAACCATCACACATGCCTGTGGAAGAGAGCCAGATAGTGCTGTCTCAGGCTAACTATGTCCTGGAGTTGCCTGCACCAGCCACGGCAGGATAGAGTTCAAGTTCACAGAGTCAGGTTGGCAGGATGGACATTACCTAGGAGACAGATGCTGCTGATATTGCTAAGGAACCAAGAGTGAGCCAGTCTTGGGTTCTAATCCCATCCCAGTGACTGGCAACCTTGACTGACTTCGCTTTTCTTCCTGAGCAAATGGTGCTGGCACCCACACTTCTGAGCAGAATTCTGGAGGGTTGCACCATTCACAGACCCAGCACCTGGCACTCAGAGAGTGCTCACAAGTGCCCACCACCACGATATCTACCACGGACCCCAGCTGCCACAGACGTCAAAGCCAGCGCAAAGTAATACTTACTAAGGCAACGAAAGAGTAAGCCAAGTTTTAGGGGGCTGAGAACAAAACAGAAGGCGAAATGGGGAGCTTGTCTCTAAATGAGGGAAGAAAATGAGAAGGGCTAAGCAGCATAGGAGGAAGGAGGAGCCTGGGCTCTGTGCAGGCAGAGTGAGCGAGCGAGAGGAGAAAGAGAGAGTGCTTGCTGGTGGGCACAGGGCAGCATGCCAAGTTCTGTAATAAAGAAGTGATTAATTGAAGCAGCCCAGGAGAGGATTAGAACAGAGCGCTTTTGATATTGTGCAGTTAGGAAGGAAGGCTGCAAGGAATTTTAAAGCATATTAAAAAAATAAAAAGGAAAAAAGAAAGCTGGAAAAAAAATGAAAGCCCATGTTTTGTGCAGGTTTGCTGTTCAGCCCAGTGGTGCCTGCAGCCTGCCACAGCCATGTGAAACGCCCCTCCTCAGTTACTCTTCTGGGGAATCCAAAGTACACTGTTTGAAGAATCTAAGCAAACCAGAGCATGGAAGGGAAACGATTCCAGTAGACGGTGAAGCAGTCACATTACTTAGGCTCCTGAAGGATTTTCACAATGAAGGCAGGAAGGCAGGGTTCCCCTGATGCTTTGTGACATGTGTGGATGGTTATCATTCTGCCCGGTCAAAACATGGACTTGCTGTGTGAAGGGCTCCGAACAGTTGAAAGGGGGGCCAGGCCATGACAGCAAGAGGGTCCTGTGATTTCAACATTCAGTCTTTGGCCACTGCCCTTGGAAGGTAGACTGGAATTTCAGCAGATTCAACCCCACACCGTGCCTCCCTGTTTCCGAGTGGGACATCTTTGTGTCTTCACACAGCGAGAAGCAACCGGGTCACTCTTCATCTGAGAACTTTGTGCACAAGACAGAAAAATGCATAGAAATAAGGGATGTGCAATGGGAAGTCTGTATATAGTGCTTGATTAAAATATCATTTATTTCTGCTCTTCAGAGATGACATACGGTTGTCTCTTAGTATCAAAGGGGGTAAGGTCCAGAAGTCCATGTGGGTACCCAGACCCACAATGCTCCCGTCCCCGAATGGTGAAGGATATTCCCATATCCTTCCAGTCCTTGAAATGACTTCTTGATGGCCAATGTCTAGCACAGCATGAATTCTGCACGTGTGATCCTTACACTCTGCTGCCTGGGGAATGGGGACAAGGATGTTCACACGTGCTTAGGAAAGCAACCCTTTCTTTCAAATACTTTTGACCCATGGTTGGTTGACTGGTCAATGAGGACGCCACAGATAAGAAGAGCTAACTATATTGTTAAATTTCATCCCCGGGTGCCTGAAAACATCTGAGTTCTAACCCCAGTTTGTTTACTAACTAATGGAAGAAGTGGAATTTCTTTGGATCTCATTTTTCCCCTCTGTCAAAGTCCAGCTTACAGATTTCTTAGCCTCCCCTGCTATCTGTCTCCATGACACACACACACACCCTATTTCAATTTCCGTACTCTGAAGTTATGTCCATCAAAGTCAAGGTGAAGTTGATGGCCCCTAAGACCTTTGGTTTCACTTGAGGCCAACAATGTGGGCTCAGTAGGCCCCATTAGCCACACAATGGTAAAATATTTTTTTTATAAAAGCTGAAAAATGCAAAGGACCCTGTGGGGAGCGGGGGTCATGTACCCAGGTGAGTTGCAGACTGCATCTAGCTTCCTTCCACCCATCCATCCAGAAAGGTGCCTGGTGTGGAAGCCATGAAGCTTGCTGACTGGAGAAGCCACATCCAAACCATCCAACCATTGAGGTGATGGGCTCCTTCCTCTAGCTAAGGCTCGGCCTTAGAACCAATGGCATACACAAAAAAAGCACCCCTCCTGCCGTGAGTTCATCACTGCTTGCAGTAACCCTTATGACTGCATTACGGAATGGGAAGGGTGGAGGCTCAGCAAGGCTGACCCCATGGACACTACAGCCAGGGCTGGAACTTGCCTTGCGGGGCTTCTTGTGTATCTTGTGGATGCATTCACCACACAGAATTGTCTAAGTTTTCCAGAGTATTGTACTAAAATACTCTAAAATACTATTACAGCCTCTGAAAATATGGAATTCTCCAAAATTTAAAGAAATTTCGAAGGATCCTGACTTGGGAATGCGTGGTGAAGGGTTTCCGTGCTGTCGTGGAACAAACATAGTTTTAAAAGGTTCCCTTGGACACAGATGTCCTGTGACAATATCAAGGCACAGCTGCACAGTAACCATGGGACATCTGGGAGGTTCTGAAGGCTGCAGAGTCACCTCTGGATTGAGTGTGGAGGGGGTCACGGTCCGTCTTGCTGAAGGGGAGATAGGGGCGGGGCTATGCTCCCACCAGGTACAGCTTGAAGTGTGAGCTGCACCTCAGCCGTGTTCATTGGCTTCGCTGGAACGGAAACTTAGAACCATGGTGGCCAACGCCTAGATAAACTAACCCAGTGCACAGGGATTAGGTGCTTCAGGCCCTGCTAAGCCCTAGTCTGGGAAACCTCTGTGCTTTGAAAGATTTGACTTGTCTATCTGTCTAGTGTGGACATTTTTGGAGCCCTTTTCTCCACAGAAACAAAGCATGCCTCAGTCTGTGCCCAGCCTTTGGTGAGCACCAAGGTCGGTGTTCCCTGGGGTCCCAGATGCTGCAAACCAGTTCACCTTCTCTCCCTCTGGCCCAAAGGGTCATTCTGGGCAGAAAGCAACTGCCCCTCAAAATATATCCCATCTTTGATGTGTTTCCTACCAGCTCCACAGGATCTCCCAGCCTAAGCTGGTTCATTCCCTGTAGAAACAGCCCCAGGACCCTAAGCCAGTAGGCTGTCTGACAGTTCCCTTGGGGTTGTAGCATGAGGATTATTTAAGGAGAGACAGGGGCTCAGTTCCCGTTAGCGGGCAAGCCTGCAGGGAAAGAGCCCAGAGGTTTCTCTCTTGTGCTAAGGATGGGAAGACAGTTCACCAGGAGAAAATGGCACACACCAGAGTGTGCAGCTGCGGACTGCACACGTTAGCCCTTCCTACAAAGCAGGGTTCATTGTTTTAAGGAAATACATTGTGTCTCCACCTGGAGCTGAACAGGGAAGAACTGCCTATCTGGGGGACAGGGAGTGGCTAGAGACACAAGCTTAGAGACCCTCTACTGTGCTGACCAGCTGGATAACCACAAAGGGCTTGCTTCCCGGGGACTAACCTAGGACTGCAGTCTCTGTACATGGTGCTCCAAGGTGACAGTCATGTGCTTTGTGGGGGGGTGCTGTTGTCAACAGAGGTATCCTCCAAGGGACTTACCAGGAGAGTCAGTTTACGGCAGGTGATGGGTAGATATAGTCTAGCCAGTGCTGCCCAGTGGAATGTTCTAGAAGGCCCTGCAGCCAGCTCCAGGGTTAGTGGGTGGAGAGGCTAGCACAGGAGTGAAGCCTGCCCTGTGGGCTATTCCCATTCCCACTTTCCCTCTGAGAGTAGGGAATGGCTGGGTCCAGCCAGACCTCGCTGCCCATATGCCAGTCAGCTCCTGTCTGCCTTTTTGTTTACACTGGGAGCACAATGGGAGCTATAGTCCCTCCAATACATCATTTATAAGTGTATTCTACCTCTGAATGTACAGACAGGGCTGGCTGTGGGTGAATAAGCTCTGTGAATATTGCCAAGACCCCGGGCTTTGTTCGGCATTCTTCTTCACAATAGACACCACACTTTGGAAGTAATTTTAAAAAGAGAATCAAAATAGTGGTACTTTTAGCCTTTGTTTCTTTGATTCCACTCTGCATTCTCTGTCTCTCATTCAGCTGCTCCCATTATCCTGACAAATTAAATAAACCACTCCATTGCAAAAGGCTTGGGCAGGCAGGACTTCACTTCACTGCAGCCCCAGGAAGTCGGATAAACATTGAGGTGGCTTCGGTGGCAAGTCCAGCTAACTTTAGTGAAGAAGGAGAAAAATGAGGCTGAGGGGAGGGCTCAGAACTTGAGCTGGTCAGCAGCAAGGATGGACCGGCCTCCGAAGCCGCGACTGACCACCACCGAGCCAAGAGCCGCAGCTCCCAGAAGTGCTCAGCGTTCCTTCCTGCAGTGTGGCTCTGGGAGCCTGAATGGTGAGTCAGGGCAGGGTGTGGACACAGGGGCTGTCAGCCAGGGGCAAGCAGTGGATGCCCACAGGGAGAAGCGGCAAACTGCACTAGGGAGCCAGAGTGCATCCCAGACCCGACAAGCATTGTGAAGTTCCTCTGATTTCCAGGAGACATATTGCTCCCAATGAGAAGCAATTCCAAGAGAATCTCTCTCTCTCTCTCTCTCTCTCTCTCTCTCTCTCTCTCTCTCTCTCTCTCTCTCGCTCGCTCTCTCTCTCTCTCTCCCTCCCTCCCTTCCTTCCTCCTTCCCTCCCTCCTTCCTCCTTCCCTCTCTCTCATATATATATATATATATCTCCCTTCCTCCCCTCCAAACACTATAGGAGTTTCTTATTTGTTCAATTACAACCTAATTTTTAGGTTCAAACAGCAAAAGGGCTGAGTGGGCAGACTTTCAAGTATGGTATTGTTTGGGGGTCTTTCTAAGGACCAAACTACATTTGCTTGCAAAGAGGCTGCTTTGACATGTGGTCTTAGAACATTACATTTGTTCTTGTTGCCGGGGGGGGGGGCTGTATATTTACAGAAGCTCTTAAATTAATAACTGATTGTTTTAAAAGAAAGGAGGGAGGAAGGGGAGAGAGAGAGAAACACACACACAGATAGAGAGAGAGAGAGAGAGAGAGAGAGAAACACACACACAGAGAGAGAGAGAGAGAGAGAGAGAGAGAGAGAGAGAGAGAGAGAGAGAATAAAGAAAAGAACAGAATTTTTTCTAATGGGGCAATATAAAGTTACTTGGGTTAAATTCCAGATCTGTGGGTGTTGTGGATATTGAACACCACGGGCCGGGCTTTGATTTGGGGGAACAGCGCACAGATGCCCTGAGAAATCAATGTTGTCAGGACTGTACTGGGCACTGAACAAAACAGGTGGAATGGGTGGGCAGCGGGGAAGGATGGAGGGCGCTACCCCCAGGCAGCTGGTTCTCTTAGGAAAATTGGACTGCAGTAAATGCCAGCCAGGGCGGCTTTGAAGACACCAGCCACCAGCTAAGATGGCCTCATCTAAAATGCAGGCGGTGAAGCCAGAGTTGGGGGGCTCTGTGTTCCAGCAGAGGCGTCCCCTGGCTCCAAGTCAGAGGGCACCACAGGCAGAGGAAAATATTGAGCCAGTGTGGTTTGAACAGAAGCACCTGATTCGTCTTTTATTACCAAAGAAAGACTTGAAAGACCCAGGTGAAATTTCCCTCCATTGTTTAGAAAAACTCTCTGTAATTTGCCCCCAGGGAAATCCAAGGTCCTTGTGGCCAGGGCCCCGCCCCACTGCCCCTCTGCCACCAGGCCTCTCTCTGGAAGCAAATGTCTCCGGAGTCCCTGGAGAACCGTGAGGCCAGTGGGGCCACTGAAGGTCAGGGCTGCCCACTGAGGCCTGACTTTTAGCTAAAGAGGCTTCACTTCCCAACCGCCCTGTCGAGTCTAATTTGGTGGCATTATGTGAAGGGGTGGGTCGCTTCTGACAGGAGGGGGTTAAATGAGATTACAAGCCCGGCAGGCTGTCAGCAGCCACCGCTGGCTGCGATGGCAAATTGCAATTTAATGGTCAGCTTTATCTGTACAGTATCAGTGGAATCGGCTGTTTTCAGCAACTTAATTGGCACTGTTTGCAGGAGTTTTTCGAGGAGGTAGGAGAATTGACTGGATCTTAATGTTGAATTATTTAGAGAGCAAACTGGCAGAATGTCGGCGGAATCTGCGGCGGGCTTTGTTTCTCTGAAACGCAGAGAGCTTATGAATGGGCAAGATGCTGAATTCTGCCACAGTACCCAGAACTTCCTAAAAATACTCAGAGGGTCTGATGTACTGGGGTTTATTTATAGGGAAATAAACAAAGAGTAGCAATTGCTTTTCCAGTACGTGTGCATGTCTGACTGTTGAGGACATGAGAATCCAAGGAAGACACAGAAGCTCCTCCTGCCCAGTGTGCACAGAAGGATGGGTGCAGAGAGATAGCCTTAGGCTGGGGGACAGGTGACCCAGGGACCATCCCTCATACCAAACTGATGGCAGGGCTGTGTGAGCACATGTGTAGGAGGTACTCGTGTATAGTGTGTAGCTGTTTTGTGCACATGTATATGTACATATAAGAAAGTATGCGAGCCCATAAGTATATATGGGTGAGTCTATTCCAGCGTATGAACATGTATAATGTGTGCATGTGTGAAGATTTGGATATGAATGTATACATGTGTAGCTATGAGTGTATATACTCATGTTAATGTATTTACATGTGTGGGTATGGATATGTGCACACACATTATATGTTAGAGCATGAGTGTGTGTGCTTATACGTTGTGTGTGCACATGTGTATGTTTGGATATTATGTAAACATGTGTATGTGTGAGTTATGGGAGTAAGTACATACATATATGTATTTGATGTATGTTTATGTGCCTCTGTGTGTGCATGTGGATGAGTTTGTGTATGAATGTACTTGAGGAGACTTAGTCTCTGTGCACACATGTAAGATGAGTATGCATGTGTCATATACGTGTAGTTGTGATATGTGTGTACATGTGTACACATGTATTAAAATACGTATAAATAAGTGAGTATGAAGTGTGTGATACATATTGTACATGCATGTATGAGAGTGTGCATGTGGGTATAAAAATGTGTGAGTGTGTATATTTTATATGTATATTTTATATGCAAAAATGGAGAGAATATACATGTTTGGGTGTGACGTGAGTGTTGTGTGTTTATGTGAATGTGAACGCGTGTGTAAATGGCTATACATATGTAGTTATAATACATGGTATATGGATATATGTGCATGTTCACATAGGGATGTATACATATATTATGATGATTATGATGATGTGGTATACTTATGCTATATATGAGAGAATGTGAATGTGTGTATACAGATGTATATAATATGTCTGTATATAAATGTGTGTGGGTGTGCATGTAGATCTATATATGTGGTATGCATATAGCTTATGAGTGCACATATGTACATGCATGATATGTATGGTGTGATTGTGGTGAATATGTGGATATATACATAGGGCATTTGCATGAGTGTACCTGTGGAATGTATGTGCATGTATGTGTGGATATACATGTGTATAGCTGTGGGGTATTTTGTATGAATGATGGAAGCATACATGATTTTATATGTATTCATGATTGTTGGGGCATACCTATGTGGGGTGGGGTTAGCCTATGACAAGCATGCTGGTGTTTCTGTGTCAAAACTGCGTGAGTTAAGGTTGGAGCATCAAATCCACTCAGACAGCTATAGCTTCATAGTAGCGCCCAGGTGTCTGAATGCGTGGGTACTTTGCCATCTATGTGCGCACTGACAAGGAGGGTGGTGCATGGCACCACGGCAAGTAGACAGTCAGGCAGGAGTCTGCACAGCAGGGAAATGGGCTGGCAGCCGACACTGGCAGTGTGTGTGGCCGTGTGCACCTGAGGGAGGCTCGCATTGCAAGGACAGGAGCATGTGCGGGATCCTTGGAGAAACAAGGCAGAAGGGAGAGAGAAAACAGAAAGCACCGCACAGGCAGACACCAGCATTGTCTGTTCCCAGTGAGGGGTCAGTTCGGCAAGTTCAGGATTAGTAAATTTAATATCCTGTCAAAATCCTCATGATAATGAACAAGCTGCCTGGCCGGCTGGGCACAGCAGCTCCACACTGCAGCCGACAAGATAGCGCGGCTAATTTATGAGCAAGGGATAGGGCTGTGCTGGCAGAGCAGGTTGGGCCAGCAACGGAGGGCGGTCCTCACTGGAGAGCCATCAGCTAGGGATAGCACTGGGCTCCAGTGACCCACGGCACAGCACGGGTGACCCCAGCACAGCTGACGTCTTGGGGCCCTGACTTTCAGAGAAGGATGGGGAAGGGGGGACACCTTGCAGAAACTGACTCATCTCTGCTTGCCTGGAAGCCCCTTGGGCCTGTTTGTTATCTAAGAGCTGGGGTAGAAGGTGGGGCACAGAGTGGTCCTGAAGAGGAAAGTGAGGTCAGAGGCTCACAGCATGTTGCGAGGATAGGCATGCTGGGAAAAAGGAAGACGCGGGGTTACCCACGGGAGCCTGTCAGGGCGGGTTACAGGCTGCACAACGGGCCATGCAGCATGCCATACTCCTCGGCAAGGAACATGCAAACGACAAAGTTCCTGTGCAATTTGTTTGAGGCTCTGCACCTCTCTAAGCAGCTGTCATGGCCGTGCATGATGGTGCATTGAATCTGAATGGGGCTCTCCACATCAAAACCTCGCTTCCATTATGATAGCATCTCCCGCTCGGAGCTGTAATGCTTATTAATTCTGCGCCCATGCTCCCGGCTGAGGCAAATGTATTCCATCAGCCCAGCATTTAATTTAATTAGTACAGCTGGGCTCTCATTCTCCTCTCTGTGTCAGAGGCATTGTCAGCACGTTCTGCCGTAACACAATTACTGATTGCTTTTAGATAGGCAGAAATATGATTAGGGTATTGGGTGACTGTATCATAAGCCTTATTAGATTCATTTGAAATCTGGAGATAAATAGGAAACTTTTATTTGCAGTGTAATGAGATTATGCTTATTAGGCCAAGGCCTCGCAACCTTTTGCAAAGAACACAGCGTATCGGTCGGATTAGACCCTGGAACTACACTTTCTGCTCTCGGCAGCTCTGAGCTGCCACACCGCCCAGTGCAGACTTAACTGTTGTCACAGTGCACGCGGTGAGGATCACAGACTCCCGGGGATCTTCTTCAGATAAAGGACAGGCGTTACCCTTCCTTCTCCGAGGAAATACACCCATCTTGAAGTGAAAGAGGAGGGAATGGTATTAGAAGTATTTTGAAAAATCAATAGCCACACTAAAAGGAATTACTCTTTCCCATGTATATACATCACTTGTAGAGGTTGGCATATGGCAGCCATCTCAAAGTCCCCACGCTCAGTCTGTAGGTGTCCATCCTGCCTGTTATGATGACGGCAAGTGAGTCTCATGGCGCTCTGTCTTCCCTCGCTAAGCAGTCATCTGAGAGGCCTTGAGGCACTGGTGTGGGTCGGCCTCCCACAAGCATGCAGGACGCATGCCCAGGACACATGAGCAAGGATGTGTGGCAAAGATGCGCATGTGGCTACCACCTGTGTCATGAAGTAAGATATAGGAATTAAGATGCAATATTTCCTGAGCTGATAAAACCAATAAGATCATTGGTTATAAAGTATAGGACTTTGATATATAAGGAAAATTATAATCATTTTTATTGGATATAAAAAATCAGGGGACAATACATAAGTCTTGTTTTTAGAAAAAAGATGCAAAATGTAAAATCTAAGTTTGCAAAGTGCGCGTCATTTCCCCGAGTCTTGCGCTCTTCTCTGCCTCCCTCCATTTTCACCTGGTCACTCACAACGTGAACATGATCTCAACCAAGCCAAGCAGGTCATTGCCACTCATGTGTGAAAGTTTCCGTTAACTTAAAGTGAGAAGTATTTATTTATTTTTATCATCAAGGTCTTTACTAGCATATATGAGCTGTGCACAATAATGGATTTCGTTGTGACATTTGTGTACATGTAAATACTGTATCTTTATTATAGTCACCTCCGTTACCCTTTTTGTCACCTTCCCCTCCAATGATTTCCTTTTGCTTCCCTATTTTCATGTTGTGTGTGTGTGTGTGTGTGTGTGTGTGAGAGAGAGAGGGGGGGGATATAGAAAGACAGAAAGACAAAAGACCCAATGGGTTAGGGTTACTTACAGGAGTGATGTGGTATTCCCCTCTTATGCTATGAATATGATTTATTACCATTGGTTATTAAAGAAGCTGTGTCAGCCAATGACTTAGTAGAGTAAAGCCAGGTGGGAAATCTGAACAGGGAGAAAGTGGGCGGAGTCAGAGAGACCCCGTGTAGCTGTCAGCAGCTGCCAGTCAAAACCTTACCGGTAGGCCATAGCCTTGCAGTGATTCGCAGATTAATAGAAATGAGTTAATTTAACATGCAAGAGTTATCTAGAAATATGCCTAAGCTATCGGCCAAACAGTGTTGTAATTATTATAGTATCTGTGTGATTACACTCGGGTCTGAGCGGTCAGGAAATGAAAGAGCAGTCTCCACCTACACAGGAGCATGGGTGAGGGTTATCTACAAGCACACAGGCACCTTAATGGTCACTATCCTACTAAAGAAAATGTCTCTCTCCCTACCTCTCCGTCAACTGCCAGCTGTCTAGAGGTCCTCAGGGAGGAATGGCCTTGTACGACTCTCCCCAGCAGCAGGGAGCTTGTGTGTCTTGGTTAAATAGGTGGTCAGTGAAGAGCTATAAGCAGAAAAACCTGTGCTGCCCCCACAATCCAAAGCAAAGAGGGAGATGGAGGGGGGCTGGAAGTTGTGGGGTATAGGATTTGTCTTATGCGAACATGTTTTAGAAACAAGTCATGAGACCCCTTCATGTGGGGAGCATATATAGCGCCTCTAAGCTTGACAATTAAAGGTGGCTCAAATGTCAGGGCCTTGTGAGTTCAAGGTGTATATCCCGGAGGGTCCATCCTCACATGTCCCCACTGTCACTGGTCATCATGCCATGTGGTTTTGAGTTTGAAGGTCCTGAGTGCTCCTTCTCATCTGTAAGTCATTGGTCATGTGTGAGCCAATCAGATAACTCCTGTGAGGACACGTGTCCTTTCTCCACATGGTCCTTGACAATGCTGCTAGGCAGTGGCAGGGATCCTGAGTGGCACCATTTGCATTTGGCATTGAATCAGCTCACGCGAATTTGAAGTTCAGTGAAGGACAGAGGAGGCAAGAATGAGCCACAACCCTGCATCTCTGCACCAGAGAAAACAGCAGCAACCTTGCTGCCCGTGACTGGTGGGAGCCCCAAGCTGCCTCGCCTTCCCCAGCCTGCCAGATGTGCCTCCTCAGTCCACCCAGGAAGTCCACGACTAGGGATTGCTGTTGTGGCTTAAGTGTTAGGAGCCTGAAACATGAGTACAAAAACTGGATTATATTTCATGAAAACTTAAAAAGTATCTTTAAAAGAAACTAAATAAAATTAAGTTGCTTTTATCGCTGTAGAGTTATCCATGTGTTTGGTCAGTGTAAATTCTGGGGCTTGGAAGGGGCCATTAGAACGGAAGATTCCATGGTCTTCACATGTGGTTGTGCTCAGTTGTCTTACTTTAAGAAAACTTGGGAAGTGAATTGTGAGTCAATGTTGTGGAGATAAGAAGGAGGTTTGGTAAACTTTCAGAGCCCAATACCTAAGCAGAGACACTGGTACTATGTCAAAATGTGCATGTTCTTTCTTGGGAGGTAGAAGCAGGAGGCCTAGGAGTTCAGGACCAGGTTCGGCTGCATCATAGCTCATTCCAGGCCAGCCTGGTTTACAAGTCACCTGTGCCCAAAACAAAAATAAAAAGACGTGCTCTGCACTAAGCTACCTCAGGCATGGGTCTGGGTTATTTTGTGAATTCATTCTCCTCTGAACAGATCTGGCCACAGACTCGCTCTGTGTAATGAATCTGGAGGTCTTCCAGGATGGAGGAGGCTCGCTGACTCCTGGCTGTGGCGCAGACTCTAATCACCTTCCTGCGGTTCGCAGAGGTTAAAGGGATGTGCTGTAGAACCAGCAAGTGTATAGGGATGCCTGTCTGCAGAAGTGAATGTGGATGCCCGTGGCTGTGACTCTGAAGATGGGCTCAGAGAAGGCTTGGACTTTTGTGACCCTTCCAAAATGGGAACAGGGAGGTGGTGTCAATGGGGGCAATTGTTATACCCTGTGCTCTCCCTGACTGTTCTCCACATCAAATCCCACCTCAAACGTCTTTAAAGTCGGTTGTTAGATTAGGCCACCCTGTGGCAGTGTGACCTCTGTCAGCTTATGCCACCTGCAAAGGGCTGTGTCCCCCAACCCTGAGCCACTGGAACTAGGACTTCCGTGTGTTGTGGTTGACCCAGAGAAGAGCAGGTCACATTCTGCACACAGTGCTGATGGTCACACAGAACAGATCGCTGCACCTGACATTTCTTGTCACCCTCTCAGCAGCTGGGAGCTGAACAAGCTTAGGCTCATCCCCAGGATTCAGTGTCAGGGGCGGTTGGTTTTGCTTCACCATAGAAGTATTTAGCTGTGTATCATCATTTTTCCCGGTGAATCAGATGACAAGCTTGCTCTATTGCTGATCCAGGGAGTGGCCTTGTGGTGTTTCTGTAGAATCAGGACCCACACTGCAGCACACATGAAACCTAGTTTGCCAAGGACATCAAGGGTAGCCTGGAAATTGAACAGGACTTTGGACTTGGCATTCAGCACAGAGGTCAAGACAGGGCTCTTGATGCACAGCACGCTGAGGCAGAGCTGGCCCACAACTTTACAAGGGGGACCAAGATAAGAAACCCCAGCTCCCTAAGGCCAACTACAGGCTCAAGACTGAACAGTGAGGTCGCCATGGCATCTCCAGCCTCTTGGTGAAGGGTATACCTATTGGAGCAACCTGATACCCTGTGAGGACCCCAGTCCCTCTCTTACTTTCCTGTCTTCACCCATGCCTGTCATTTGGAAATTTCCCCAGTAAATTTGCTTCATTAAAATTCAGCCCAGGTACCTGTGTGCATACACATCTCACACATACACACACACACACACACACACACACACACACAAATGCATGCATACATACATACACACATACAAACATATAAACACAAATACAAACAGACAAAAACACACACACAGAACCACACATACACACACACTGTGTGTCTCTGTGAGTGGTGTGTGTGTGTGTGTGTGCGTGTATACATGTGCATTAGCCACGCAGGCACACCAGTGGTCATGACTGAGGTGGCTGGGGCAGCACCGAGTTAAAGGTTCCCTTTAGTTCCCCCCACCGAAGCAGGCAGCACCACTGTGACTTTCAGAACAGCCAGCACACCAAAGCTCTGTGTAAAGGAGACCGCATCATTGGGTGCTAAGTACATGTTTATCGTGAAATAAAAACAACTTTTCTCTCTGGCCCTGTTGTACAAGCCAATGCGAGCACTGGGAAAAGAGTGACAGCCAGTCTTCCAGGAGTGTGGATTAATGAAAGTGTGATAATTGCTATATGTTTGCTTGGTGTGGCTTCAAGGGTAAATCACAGCAGAAGTAATTAGATAATTATTAAAGTGTGCATTTCATCTGCAAGCCCCAGGGAATATCACACATGAATTCGCTGGAGCCTGCTCTGCTTCCCGTTTAAAAGCCCGTGCTGCCCCTGGGATCTTCTGCCAGGCTGCTCTTGGGAAAGTAGCAGCTTGTGATGGTGTCTTTGCCTGGGGCCATGTCTGGCTGTGCTGATCTCTGCCAGGCTGCTTGAGTGTTCCTTCCCAGGAAAGCTACAGCTTGTTAAAGGGGACCCTCGTATGTCTGTCATCATCTTCTTTGGGATTTGTGATAACTGTTTTCTACGACTTCGCCCTAAGGCCAGAAAACCAAAGCATTCCCCCTGAAAGGCTCCTCTCTTGACCCTCTCCTTCCAGATGCTGGAGCCAGAAGCCCTTCAAGACAGAATGGCACCATGTGATGGAATTGAAAAATTATACTTGAGAGTACAAGCTTGCTTCTGGGCCTGTCCTAAGAATAGCCAGTAAAAGAAAAATATTTGAGAGCCCAGGCGGCGTTGATTTGTTCTTAACTCCCCGAGTCTTAATCCTGAGGTTTCCCTTCAGGTTGCAGTAAGCCCGTGGCCATGTTTTCATCTCTAGAGGCGAAGGGAAGGGTGGTGGGGTCGATATCAGTGATCCATAACCAGAGGACTCAAGGCCACATCCCGCTCCCAAGTCCTGCACTGAGCTGCAAAGAGATGTCTGGTCCTCCCACCACTATTTACACATAAAGAAACCGATTTAGCAGCACATCAAGTAGAGTCACTTAGGGGTTCCGCCAATTCACTCATTCATTGGCACGTCATCCCTATGACACCCCTATGGAGACTTGGTAGAAAAGCTTTGTAATCTAAATGGACAGGAAGAGCTCAGATGTGTAAGGACCATGTGAGAGCCAATGGCATCTTCCACCTTAAAGCCTAGAATTTCACTTTCCCTATATCTAGGCCCTGTGGTGATAAACAGGTCCTATGACCTCCCCGGACCTCTTATTCTCACCTGTGGCACAGGGCTAGAAGTTCCCCTTTGCCCAGTGTTATTGGGGGGTCAATGATTAAATAATGGAGTCAGTTGCAGGGTCTGTACCCAGAAAATCCTCAATAACTGTGAGCCAATCCTATAGAAGCACCTCAGACATCTCTAGAGCCGACAACTGCCAGAA
The DNA here is from genome assembly GCF_014885135.2 of Alexandromys fortis. NCBI lineage: Eukaryota > Metazoa > Chordata > Mammalia > Rodentia > Cricetidae > Alexandromys > Alexandromys fortis. Next base: position 28,916,012 of record NW_026067909.1, on the reverse strand, counting down.
TAGGGTCACCCTCCTCCTCCCAAAGGAGGGACATTGTTGAGGCTGAGGCGTGGAAAGGGGCTAACAGGCACCACGTCATCTTTCTAGGGACCACAGCACCATCGTCATGCACAGTGGCCGTCAGCCCCAGCTGCCTGACCCTTGACCTTCCTAGAAATATGAACCCCAGGCTCCTTAACAACTCTTAGCACACCCCACTGATCAAACTCACCTAGCAAGAAGCTAATCATGTACCCAGTGGGCACCAGGGTTCCACTGTGACCTTGTAGTCCTCCAAAGAACCATAGAGCTGGTGGCATGAATCTGGGACAGAAACTATGTGTCTGACATGAGGATGCCCATTAATTCTTACTGTTGGACATTTTTGTTTTAAAGTCACCTAACCAAAGCAGGTTTCTAGGCACAAGACTCGGGTTTCCCAGATCTCTCCAGACTGGTGTTCTAGGTGAAAACTCAGATGCTTGCTTCAGATGTTCTCAATGGAACTCTTTAGCAGGGGCTCAGGCTGGTTAACTTAAGGAGCTCTGGGGCTGGTCTTGCAGAAAGACCAGCTTGGCCATTGGGTTCACATGGTAACTACCGGGGCAGAGGTATTTGCTTTCCTTCACATACAAACTGTGCATGACAATTAAATGTCTATGTCCTGGAGTGTGCTGAACCTGCAAAAGCATTTGGAGTTATGGATAGACCCAGAGTCTGGTAGCTACTAAAAGCAAAGATGGCAGGCCTGTGCTGATGAACTGTTTGGTAGAATAACTGGTCCTACATGAATTACTGCCCCAGAGCATCTACTCCTAGCTGGTCCTATATAAATTACTGTCCCCAGAGCATCTGTTCCTGCAACAGATGCCAGGTATAAGTCAAAAGCAACCACCTTCCTACCTATACAATGTCCATAGCAAGTAGCAAACTAGTTCCTAAAGCTCTCTACCTTGTTCCCTCGGATAGCACTGTTTATATCCCCAAACATCATTAACTGCAAGGGACAAAGTTGCTCCATAAGTACCCTGGAGGTCCATTTCTTTGTAGATTGCTTTTATCACCTCTCTGTACATATGCAGGAGCACAGAGCAGGCATCACCCAGAGCTAGAACTCACAGTCATGTTCTGTCCTGTTGGAACATATCAAGAAGGCCAATTCTTCCCTCTGCCAGAAATCTGGTCTACTCTCCCCATAGTGGGCCAGCAAAGCAGATGACAATCCACTCACAGGTCCCAGCATTGTCTCCTCTGTCCCTGAGCTCTCTCCATAGCACCCCACATGGACTTATGGGGTCAACATCTGTCTTCTGGCTCTGGTCCTCTGGTGACACACATGGGGATTGTGTATCTACATCATCCCTGTGAACTTTCTGATTGAAGAATCAGGTTGTTTCCCTTTTAAACAGACCTGCCAATTTGAAGGATGGCTATGTAGAGATGAGGGAGATTTGGGGGTGTATATACCTCGGGATCACCTGGTCCATGACACTGGGCAGAGGGAGATGAAGATCTTTCTGTGGAAGAACTAGGCCAATCAGAAACAAGGAATAAAAATAAGCCAATAGGAGGCCAAAACCACAAATGGACCACTAGGAGATCAGAAATGTGAATGAACCAGTTGGAGATTAGAACTGTGAATGGTCCAACCAAGATATAAGAAAAGTGAGTGGGTCCATGGGGGGAACCAATGGGAGATCAAAAACACCAGTGGACCAATGGGAGGTCAGAAGCATGAATGAGCCAATGGGAGATCAAAAACATGAATGAACCAATAAGACATCAGAAGCATGAATGAGCCAATGGTAGATCAGAAACATGAGTGGCCAATAGGAGTTCAGGAATGTGAGGGAACCCGTGAGAGGCCATAGGGATGCAATGTGAGGCCAGGGGTGTCCCTATCTTGTCTGGGGTCCTAAAGGAAGGTGGATGTGGGAGGATGAAACCTTAGAGAGAGACCTGTCTTGGTCCCCAAGCTGCCCCTACCTGGATCTCCCCATCACTTACCTTCTCCCTTCTGAGCCCAGCAAGTCTCCGTCTCCCACCACATCCAGCTTTTATCCAACATAGTTTTTTTCCTTTAAATTAATTTTTCTCTTAAATCATAAATGATGATTTTCTTAAGTACAAAGTCCTCGTAGTCTAAAACCAGGTATTGTGTCCTAATTGAGACACTTGTCAGATCCTTTTTAAGCCACTGAGTACCAATCTAGAGAGATCTCCCTTGGAACTCCAGACAAGCGCAGGGTCCTTGCTGGGCAAAGTCACCTCCCATCTAACGAGCCAAGGCGGCTCTCATGCTGGTCAGTGAGGAGTAGTGGCTGAAGAATCGGGGACGCCCCCTGGGTGTCCAGAGAGGAATTCTGGTGATCAAGGTGGGAGAAGCGGGAGGAGAGAAGCCGCTGTCCCTGTTAGAGAGCCTTCCTCCCTCCTGTCCCCAACCTTTCCCCAGCCCCAGTGTCTGCTGTCGGGCGGGCATTTCTGGGACTCTACCCACCTGGTGGCTTAAATTTCAGAATGCAGTCTTGGGTCTCTGGAAGAAGACCAAGATGAAGGAGTCTTCAGGGATGGCTTGTCTGAGGGCTGTGAGGGAAACGCTGTCCCAGGCCTCCGTCCCATGGTGTAGGTGACCGTCTCCTCCTGGTGTCTCCTGACACGACTTTCCCCATTCTGTTTTCATCTGTCCTTGTAACTATCACAGTAAATGAGACCCACCTAAGCCATCTAAAATTATCCTGTCTCCAAGGAGCTTCACATCTGGGGGCCTGGAGATTAGGGCTCTTAGCTAGACGTGTGGAGCACAGTCCCAGCTTCAGGACTACACCCCAGTGACTCCCAGGGAGTTCTCTCCTGAGCTTCTCTCCATCACCTGGTGCAACATCTCACCCCAAGTCACCATCTCCTCAGACGGCTCCAGCCGATGCTGATGGTAGCACATCTCTCGATCCCACTGGGTACTGTTCGGAAGACTGAGTGGCTTCGTCCTGATCTCAGGCCTCCCTCTCACACTGAGATCTCCTCTATTGATGAGTGACCAAAACTTACTGGGAGCCCCTCCTTGTCAACTCTGCCTTCTCTCTTTATCCATCCCCATCCCTGAGTTAAAAGAGTTTCCTTCCATGTCTCTACCTCCTGCTTCCTCCGGGAAGACGTCAGGGCCTTCTCTTAGAGAAGACTGCTCGAGGGGTTCTTGAGACAGTCAGCCTTGTGCAGCCGGCCCTGCTCACTGATGGGTGCAGAGTTGCTTTGTCCTGTGTCTGGGTTTTATTTCTCAGGTCTCACAAGCTTTGGGGAAGGAAGACCTTGTCTTTTGTTCCCTGTAGAGCACACATATCTGACATTGATGGACTGAGGGGTTCACGGTAACACAAGGTGACCCATTGTGACCCCATCGGAAGCAGGGAAGACAAAGTTGGCTTCCCTGTGTCTCCCTGACTTCCTGTACCATGCTCCTTAATTGTAAGGTCTAAGAGTTCATGTTGGGCTTCCAATCTTTCAACCAGACTCAAACAAGAGCAACATCAAAACCCCCTACATTTCTAGTGATTAGCTGGTAGCTTCCCTATTGATATCTTCTTCGCCATCTTCTTCTTCATATGCTCTGAAGGTCTGGGGTTATTTTGCATAGCACTGAACTTTCTGGACACACATCTTTAACCCCAGCACTTGGGAAGCAGTGGCAGGCAGATCTCTATAAATTCAGGGCTAGCCTGGTCTAAATAGTGAGTTTCAGGTCAACCAGGGTTAACTAATAAGACCCTGTCTTTCAAAATGAACAAAAAATATGTAAATAAACGCCAAATCTATTGTTTCAGTGCATAAATTCCTGTGCTTTCCTGTCTCATGCATTGCTACAGACCCTCCCCAGTCCATACCCCTGTGAGCCTCTACCGTGCTCACCCACAAACCCCTTTCATTTAACCTTTGCCGCTGGCCGTTTCTGCAAACCTTAACAACTCCTTCAGGCTGCACTCACACAATCCTGCCTCGGTCTGCCTGTCCCACGTGACTCTCAGCAGAGCCACAAGCTTTTCTCCACACGCACATCCACCCTTCACGTTCAGTCCCTCGCCTCTGTCAATTAGCAGCCAGCGAAGGAAACCTTGATGCCTTTTAATTTCCATTCCGGTGGATTTGACATCCAAGTTTATGCTGTGATTTTGTGGTACGAGCAACAGGGGCAATTTAAATTCAAGAAAATTTCATCCATAGGTGCCACATTTACATTTCATGAGTCGTTCACAGTGAATAGAGTTTATACAACTCCCTCTGAATGAGAACAGCGGTGGCTGGGGCGGCAGGAAGGAGCCCGTGAGGATGCCCCGGTCACCGCATAGCAACCGCCAGGTTTCCAAGGGCAGATCGCTCTCCGACCCTAAGCAACTGGATGAGAACATCAAAACATGCCTGCTACAAGACGGCTAATGCCCATTAGTGTTGGGGACTGTTACCTCGATCAGGAGTGACAGAGCCCTAATTATTAAGGTAATTAGAAGTTATAACACTGGCAACATGAAAGGGAGAACTTCCAGGGCCCATTAACAATGTTACTTTAAGTGATCTGGCTGTGAGCTGTTCAAGTCTCTAATTACATTACGCGTCCGTCTTACAGGGTGATGTAATTACGGACGGGCGCGGGATTAATGTATACTGACGACTGTGTAAGCCCCGTAAGTACTATTTTCACAGGAATGGGCTTCACGCATGTCACTTAGTTTTCTTCCGCAAAACTGTACACATTATGTCACCCAAAAAATTCCTGGCCTGGATGGATTCATATGCGCTCTGTGCACAACACTGTCGTGCTTTCCTGACCCCATTGATTTGCTTCTCTGTGGCGCTAGCGCATCTAGCATCCGCCTAGTTCAAGGGACACCCAGATGCCTTTCGTTCACGGGCAAACGTCCATGCTATTTATTGATACAGAAAACCGTGTAAGCAGAATATGTTTCCATCCACCCCAGGTCCCACTCACCCACCCACCCCCGCCGCCGTGATGTAAAGTTACAAAGGACACCTTCAAAAGGTTAATATACCCTCGAATGTTTGGTCTCCTGAGTACTAAATTTTATATTTCATGTGTCATTATAGTTTCCCGAGGCTGTTCATCAATGCTGTGCACATTACTTTCCTTAAGACGCAGTAAGGACCAGTGAGATGGCTCACCTGGTAAAGCACCTGCCACTAAGCCTATTGACCTGAGTTCGATGCCTGGGACTCACGTAGTAGAAGGAGAAAACTGATTCCAGATTCTTTGACCTCTACATGAGTGCTTCGGCATGTGCATACATGCACATTCACACACATACACACATGTCCACATGCTGCACACACACATACATGCACACGTGTATACATGCACACATGCATATGCTTGCTCATGCAAGTAAAGTAATTAATTTAATGCAATGTAATAAAAATTTAAAGACCCCCTATAAGAGTGACATCATTTCTATGATAAATTTTTAATTAAATTTTAATTTTAAGAAGTTGGACCTCCAGAAAGGATAATTTCTCAAGCTGTTTTCTAATTTAAGTTGTGTGTGTGTGAGTGTGTGTGCGAGTGTGTGCAAGTGTGTGAGTGTGAGTGTGTGTGAGTGTGTGTGTGCGTGTACAGGTGTGTGAGAGTGTGAGTGTGTGTGAGAATGTGTGTGTGTGAGTGTGTGTGTGGTCAAAGGACAGCTTTTGGGAGTAGGTTCTCTGCTTCCACTGAGGTAGAGTCTCTCTAGTCTCTACTGCACATACTCAGCAGAGCTGGCCTACAAACTTCAAGCCATCTCTACCCTGTCACCCATCTTAACTTACTAACTTACGAGTGCTGGCATTACAGGTGTGAAGCACGATTAATAAAAACCCAGGATCAGAAATTGGGCTTCAACCTGAAGATCGGAAAGCAGAGCAGCCAGCCACTGGCTCATTCCCTGGCCTCAATCTGAAATGGTGATCCTGCCTCCAGGAATCTCAGGAGACTGCATCTGAGAGCTGTCTTGGCCCATCTTATATTCCTCTCTAGGGCTGGGGTCAAAGGCATGTACCACTGGGATTAAAGGCATGCACGGCCCAATTTCTATGGCATATAGGGTGGCTACCGGGATTAAAGGTGTGTGGTACCATAACCTGGTCTGTGAGGCTGACCAGTGGGACTGTTTTACTCTCAGGTCTTCAGGCGGTCTTTGTTTATTAAAATGCATTTGAAATGCCACTATGCAGGTGCACATCGCCATATCTAGCCTGTGAGTGCTGGCCTTACAGGTGCACACCGCCATATCTAACCTGTGAGTGCTGGCCTTACAGGTGCACACCGCCATATCCCGATTTTTGCGTGCGTTTTGAACGCTGAACTCAGGGCATCAGGCTTATGTAGCAGGCGCTTTCACCTGCTGAGCTGTCTCTCTGGCCCTCAACTTGCTTTTATTGAGAACTGGCTTTCAGTTTTACAAGTCATTTGTCTTTTGAAAATTATCTACTGGTGCATAATAACACATGCAACGTATGCATATGGAAAAATCATTCCCTTCATTTAAAATCGGGCAGCCTCTGTGTTCCCATCAGGCTGTCTCTGTGTGTTCCCATCGGGCTGTCTCTGTGTGTTCCCATCGGGCTGTCTGTGTGTGTTCCCATCGGGCTGTCTCTGTGTGTTCCCATCGGGCTGTCTGTGTGTGTTCCCATCGGGCTGTCTGTGTGTGTTCCCATCGGGCTGTCTCTGTGCTATTCCCATCGGGCTGTCTCTGGGCTGTTCCCATCCGGCTGGGGTGCAAGGGTGACTGCCACTCTATGGTTCCCATGGCGAAGTGGTCTCATCTGCAGTGTGACCGACCAACACTTGGTGTCTTCTGCAGCCAGCCTGTGCTGAGGGATATTGAGATGGTCTGTCCTCCCTTACAGCTTACAGCTACCTCCCTCCCCTGTCCTACAGTCCTCTTGGCTGTATGCTTGAGTGATGGGAAGGTCTTGGTACCTGAAACCAGATGCCCTGCTACTGCTTCTTGTTTAAGCTAAAATGGAACTTCTGAACAGTCTCACCACAAAGAGTGACAAATTCGTAAAGTGTGCATGACGGCCAGACTTATGGGAAGTTCTGGTATGCGCACGTGGGTCAGCGTGTTACGCTGCACCCCACAAACATACCTGTTTGTTATTTGTCCGCTAAAATAAAATCTAAAAACAAAAGTGACTGCATGAAAAGAGATTTTATAAGTAAATGTCCATGAGGTTAGAGCAGTCTTCCTGGACACGTGACACAGGATGATCTCCTCAGAAAACCGTGGAGTCCTGAGGACACATGGTGAGTCCCTGCTGGGTTCCTGTGCCCACACACCCCTGGATACTGTGGGAGTACAGCCACATGGGGATGGCTCTTACCTGGGGCCAGCTCCTACGGCAACACGGGCTTGGATGCTTTTCCCTGGCTACTCTGATCTGAAATCCTGCCCAATCTTCAAACCTGAGTCAGCTCCATGTCCCTCCTGGAGCAAAGGGCAATGAATCCAGCAGTGGGTGACCAGGTGGGTGAGGCCTTGTGCCAGGGGATGGGTTTATTTTTATTTGGGGGCTAGCTCTATTCTAATTAGATTTAGCACATTTATGAAAACAACCACCCGTACGGATGAAGTGTGGAACCACCACACACACAATTTGCCGTGCACCAGTGACATAAACCCACTTGGTAAACACATTATAATTACTAGCTAAGATAAAGCCAAGACAATCCCACTCAAAGTGCTCATTTCAGTGAAAGCTCCAATAAACACTATATTGTGGTTCTGGAGTCTCCAGGGTGGCTTACTACACAGGGATGACGTGACCAACAACTGCACAAACAGGATTTCAAACATCTCACAAACAATTTGCCAGGGTTCCCTGGATAAACCACTTACCCAATATTGGCATCTTTCAGATATCCGTGTGCATCGGCAATGCGTTTACGCCCTGGTTTTAGACCCCACTCCTTTCTGGTTCCAAAAAAAACAAACCAGAAAAAAAAAGCTTATAAAAGACAGTCATAATCATATGCACACCCCCCCCAAAACAAATGTGGGGAGAGTCACCATCTCTGGCACAGAGCGGAGGGCCTCACAATACTGTACATTTTCAGCCTCGCTCTGCTATTGCCTGAATTGAAGCCAAAAAGCTTTCAAAACCCTGCCTTCACCAAACCTGAGGAAACTGCCAAGGCAGAAATTGAATTCTAAAGATGAGCTGTGGCTCCGGCCACGGCTCGCTTTTATTGCCTTTGTTTATGTAAAAATGTGTTTGTGATCTGAAATGAGGAGGCCCCCACCAACGTGATCCCTTACGAAGGCGTTCATCTTCCCCAGTGCAAGGCTTTCTACTTTCTAGGATTGTTCTTATTAAATCGGTGTGTTTTCTGCAAGACTAGAAGTTACATTCCTGGTGATATATATATATATATATAATTATACATATATAATTATATATATATATAATTGAGGTTTGGGGGAGAAATAGCTATAAATTTGAACTTCCTGAGTTGCAGTTGTCGAGTCTCTGCTACTCCTCACAGACAACGCTAAGACATGGAAGGTGTTTTGTGAGCCAGTGGCTGGCTCCTAAGAAAACAGCAAAGCATTGCTCCACCCCAAGCCAAGCTCAGCGCAATGGATGAGCCCTTGTCCCGTCTGGATGGGGCTGGAGCCTCAGGAGCCCATTAGTCCTGCTTGAGTCAATGTCCAGTTCTCTCGGGCCAGTCCCTCAGAGATTATCACACACTTGCTGCTTCTGCACTGTGGGAATCCGTTGTCCCCGGGGCCTGACTCTTAGTCAGCTCATCGTCCCTCAACATTCTTCGTGAAGTCACTGGCTTTTTTTTTTTTTTAATCTTCACTTATGATCAGCAGTTCTTAAAGGGTGACAAGCACAGACACCTAGGGATTCCAAATCTCCAGGACGAGTCTGCTGATAAATTGCATTCAGAATAATGCCAATGACCTTAGCCCTCCCTATGTGCTGACCCTCCAGGTGATGGTACGTATGTGGGGTGAACTGCTGGTCCTAGGGCAACGTCCAGACAGAGGCGTGGCCAGCGCAGTCCTTGCTGCTGCGTATTTATGGTAGAAAGGGAGACGGGTGATTTGAGCGGAGAGCACCATTAATGCTGTTCTCTTTGTTTGTTTTCCAGTAGGGTCTTGTGTATCCCAGGCTGGCCCGGGACTTGCAGTGTGGATGATACAACTTTGAACCCCTGATCCTCCTGCCTCTACCTACTGAGTTGTGGGATCCTGCCATATGTCACAACCTCTGGCTTCTGCAGTTCTGGGGATTGAACCCTGGACCTTATGCGTGCCTGGCAAGCACTCTACCTGCTTATTAAGTTGCATCCCCAGACCCCAAACTGCCGATTCCGTGTGCTTGCCTGCACAGGTATGGAGTCCAGACGTTAACTTCGAGTGTCTGTCTCCTCCACTTCCCAGCTTGGTTTTGGAGACAGAGCCTCTCAATGGACTTGGAGCTCACTGTTTCAGCTAAGCTGGCAGTCCGGGGATTCTCTTGTGCCTCACAGCTGTGTAATGTTGATACCCCCTCCTGACAGAAGGAAAGGCTTGGAGTCAGACAGGACTAACGGGTTGATAGCCAGCAAGGCTGACCTGAACCTGGCAGGGGCTGTGCCACTCTTAGGTGGCAGCCAGGTCCTCTACTTACCCTCTCTGTCCCTGTGACCCTAACACTACCCTTGGCCTCAGGGACAGAGCTGGTTACAGTGGGGTTCAGAAGGGGTTCGGAAAGGACCGAGCATTGGGTCAACAAGGAGATTCGTGTTCACGGGGAGAACCTCCCAGCTGCCGAGGGCTCATATTTTGTCTGTAAGCACTATCTGTCATGGAAAAGACCACACAGGGACAAGCTGGATAACGGGGAGGAAGGGCCATTAAGCCAGCAGCTCAAAAGCCGATTAGCTAGAAGCAGGACCACAGCCCGCTGAGCCACCAGTAGCACTGTGTGGAGCTGTCCCACGCATGCAGCCTGAGTGGTTACCTTCTTGTCCCCCAACAGCCACCTCATCTACCTGACACGCTTAGAGCCACTCTTAGAACCTGTGGATTCTATATCTTTGTGCTCTGAAGGAAAAGCTAAAGACTTCTTCAGAGGTCCTTAGGGAAGAAAGAAGTTTAGAATTGATATCAAGGGCAGATCTACGCGCAGATAAAGTGCCCGTGCGTTTCCTTCAGAGATGGATTGACGTCGTTGACCTAGCCCGGAGGAGACTGCTCTCTTTGGCATGTTTAACACGGAAGGCGCTTCCCTGTCTCATGGGGGGCACCTGTCTCTGCTGCTGCCACCTGGCTTCAGTGCACTCCCGTGAGCTGCAGGCCTGCTGTGAGCAAGGGCTCCAGCCCACATCAGTGCAGCTGTGTGTCAGGGGACCTACATTGCTCCCCCTAGTCCACTTTGCCTCTGCTCTCTCTGCCCATCCCCCGTATAAGTAAGATCATGTGCCTGGCGTATGCCACATCATATACTGTCCTCACAGGTCGTCCATTCTGTCACAGACGACGTCTTTTCCCTTTGTCATTTTTTAATATTGAATAGTGCTCCATCATGCATGGTACCACAATGTCCTCATCCGTCATCTGCTGATGAATACTGAAGTCGCTTCTCCTTGTAGCAGTTGTGAACAGAGCTGCACTTAGGGGTAGACGTCCTTTAAGGTAGCGGGCTTGTCTCCCCAACATCTAGTGGTCTTACGATTATTCCTATCACCATTTCTTTGGGAACCTCTGTAGTTTTCCCATAATGGCCAGGCCCAGCCATATTCCCACCGACAGAGTCATAGAAGTCTGTCTTGCTTCTTCTGTCCCACCTTTCCAAGGGGAGCTACCACACAGTGGGTATGAAATCTCATTCTCCTTCTGGATCCTTATCTTGCCCTCTATCCAAAAGCAGAATTGGCAGACAGCAAAGGCTGAACAAATGAGGGAGTAACAAGAAAGCTGAAATTCTCCATGGGGGCAAAATGCCGGTGGAGCAAGGTCACTAGCCAATGCAAACCCTCTATGTCCTCAGAGTCCCAGCCAAGAGGCTGCAGCTTTGTTATCTCCATCCTCAAAGAAGGAGCAGCATCCTTTCTCCTCCTCCTTCTTTCCTGAGAGGTCTGTTAAGTCCTTCAGTCTTCCTCCCTGGAGGTGTGTCTGGGAGCTAGGCCCCTAAGCAGAGCTGGGAGCTGGCTGGGAACCAGACTGACCAGTTATACTCAGTGGTTTCACATGGACTGCTTGGGATAGTTCTGATTGGCTGGGTGCATTTATCCAAATGAGGTGTTAACGTTAAATAAGGACCATCAGAAGAGAGCCTGTTGGCCAGGAGGGGAAAGCAAAAACCCACGAAAACTGGGGAGAGTTTCCATGCAGGGTGGCTGCTCTGTCCCTCCTCCTTCGATGCTTCAGTGGAAGCACACCATCGGGAATCACCTAAAAGGGGGGCTCTGGGCGTGCCTGTGAGGATTGTCTTGGTTGTGGTTTAACTGAGGTGGGAAAACCTGTGGGTGGGACCATTCCCTAGGCGGGATGAGGCAATGGGGTGAGTTGGACTCTAGTTTGCACTGCTCACTCTCTTCTTCTTGACTGTGGTATAGCCTGAGTGGTCCCTGCAGGCCTCTGCTGCCTCGACATTCCATGGGGATGGACTGAGCCTTGATCTGTGAGCTAAAATAAGCTCTCTGGCCCTTAAATTGTCTTTTTGATACGATTTTATCACAGCAAGAGGAATAGAAAAATAAAGATATGAGCCCCTTCTGTTTATCTCTTGGTCATTTTGTGTCTTTTTTTAGAAAGGCCCACTCAGGTCTTTTGCCCATGTTTCAAGTCATTTTTTGTGTTTTGTTGTACAAGTTTTTAAATAAGTTCTGTCTATTAACGCTTTGGTCGGCTACATGTTTGCAAATACTTTTCCCGGCCTGTGTGTTGTCTTTCTGTTTCCTTGAGGCAGATTTTTGGATTGAGGCTGTCCCGTCTGTTTATCTTGCCTTTGTGGATTAGACTTACAGCTTGAATCTAAACTTCCATCACCAAGACCAAGGCATATGTTCCCCATGTCATCTTCCGTGACTTGAATGGACATAGGTTCTACATCTGAGTCTCCTACCCACCTTGAGCTAACTTTTGTGTGTGGTGTAAACGAGGGATCAATGGCATCTTCTGTGTGTGGGTTTCCCATGTCCCCAACATAACCAAGAGATTGCCCTTCCCCCCTCTGTGTCCACGTTTGCTTTTCTGTGTAAACACCAGGAGCAGAAGAAACTTGAGGAGGAAAGGGTTTATTTTGTCCTACAGGCCCATCATGGAGGGGAGTCAGCATAGGAACTAAAAGCAAGAACCTAAAGACAGGAACTGAAACAGGCCATAGAGGAGTGCTGTTTACTGGCTTGCTCCATGGTTCTCTGCTCCCATGACCACCTGCCCAGGGAAGGCAGTGACCATAGTGGGGTGAACCTTCCTACATCAATCTATGATCAAGACTGTTCCCCAGAGATGTCAGCACAAGACGATTTGATCTGGGCAGCCCCCCAACTCCTTCGAATGACTCTGGGCTGTGTCAAGTGGACAGCTGTACACAATATTCTGTGTTATAGCTCTCATTAGGAATTAGATGGTTACGTGTTGAATTTATTTCTGCACCTCTGTTCTATTGGCATCCCGCTGCTGTGGCAATGACAGCTGTAGATGATTTTAAATCAGGACGCACTCAACTTGGTGTTTCTGATTGCTTCTGCTGTTGAGATTCTTCTGTAACTCCATGCAAAGTTTAGGGTTCTTTCTTGTATTTCAATAAAGAATACTATTGTAGCTGGGTAATGGTGGCACATGCCTTTAATCCCAGTACTCAGGAGGTAGAGACAGGTAGATCTCTGAGTTCGAAGCCAGCCTGGTCTACAGAGCAAGTTCCAGGATAGACTCCAAAGCTACAGGGAAACCCTGTCTCAAAAAACAAAACAAAATAAAATACCATTGTAATTCTGGTAAAGATTCCAAGAAAGCCATGTATCACTTTGGTTGATATAGATATTTTCACACTAGTTCTGACTCATAAACCCTAGATGTCTTTCCACCTGTTTGTGAGTTGTTATTTTTTTAAATATCTTCCATTGGTTCTATAATTTTTGATATGCAAACATTTTACCTCCTTATTAAGTTATCCCTTAGTATCTTTGTCTTACAGGTGGGATAGATTTGTTCATTTCCTTTTCAGTCAAGCGATTATGGAAATCCTATGGACTTTCCCATGTTGGTCTTGCCTGCTATGACTTTCCTGAACTCATTCAATAGTTGTGTAGAATCTTTGGGATTTTTCGCAGATAGAGACATGACATCTTCAAATAGAGGTAAATAACATCTTTCTTTCTGACTAGGACTTTTTCTTCTTCTTTGATTGCCTTTGTCAATACTCCTGGTCCTTATTAGTAGTGGGAATGGCAGAGTGGGCATCTCTGTCACGTGGTGGATTTTAATGTGGAGGCTGTCAGTCTTTCCCTGTTGGTCATGAAGTCAGCTGTGGCATTTTCCTAGCCGCCCTGCTGTGGCAAGGACCTTTCCTGTTCCACTACACTAAGACTCCATCAGAGAAGGATACTGAACCATGCTAAGAGTGTTCTGTTGCCCCGTGTTAATGTCGTCCACCGGTGATTGACTTGCACACAGCCTTGCACGCCTGGAGCACCAGTCCCACTCAGAGGTGACAGATGATCTTTTCCATGTGCTGTTGAATTCAGGTTGCTAATGTGTCCACTGGGGCTGTTTGCTTCTGTGTCCCTCAGAGGTACTGGCCTGTGACTTCTTTTTCTTTTTGTAATGCATATGGGTCTGTGTGTACATGTTTGTGTGGGGTGCATGTGCGTGCATGTACACATGTGTTATGCGTGTATGTGGAGATCAGAGACAACCTCGAGTATCATTTCTCAGGAATGCTGTCCCTCCTTTGGGACAGGGTCTTTCATTTTCAAAGCTCACCAATTAGTTTAGGCTCACTGGCCAACTAGCCCCAGGGATCAGCTTACCACTGAGGCTCACACATGCATCTGGCCTGGCATGTTTACATGGGTTCTGCAGGTTGACCTCAGGTCCTGGTCTTTGCCCAAGAGAGCCCTTTACCAACCTTCACCTTTAGCCATCTCCCTAGCCCTGGTTCCCTTTTCCAGTGGTGTCTCTTCCCTGGCTCAGGTGCCAACATAGTGCCAGCCTTGTGAACTATGTGTGCACATGTTCCCTCTTGTACAAGCTTTTCAGAGGCATCAGTGCCCTGGGGGTGGCTCAGTGGCATAGGGCCTGCCTGGCGTGCATGAGACCCTGGGCCCCTCCCTAGCAGTGACACAAACATGCGGTTGTAATGTTTCTGTAAATGCCTGGGAGGCCTCTGTCACTTGGCCAGCTGGTCCCAGACGATTCTTTGTTAGAAGACTTTTAATTAGCACTCTTGTCTATTACTGGTCTTCTCGGGGGGCATCGTGATCCTTTCCGTGTCTGTCCAGCCGAGCTTTTTCTCTAGGAGTTTACCCATTTCCTCCAGGTTATCTAATTTGTTGGCCTGTAATTGTTGCTAATGGTCCCTTATGATCTCTTCATCCTGAGCCAGCTGTCAAAGCATCTCCAACTCTTATTCTGACTTCATCAGAGTCTCCCTTATTTTCTTAGTCTGGGTAGGGGGTATTGATTTTGTTTGCTTTTCAAAGGATCAACTCTTAGCTTCATTGATTTTTTTTCTATAAATTTTCCATTTGCTCTCTGTTCTGATATCTGTTGTCTTTCCTTCTGCTGATGTTGGGGTTGCATGTTTATTTTCTGGGCTGTTTATTAAAATGTCTTCCCTTTGATAACAGACATTGATTCCTGATGAATTTCCCTTTTGGAGCAGCTTTTTCTGCATCCCATAAGCCTTGCCATATCCATTGCTATTTAAGATGTGTGAGCCGAGTGTGTGTGTGTGTGTGTGTGTGTGTGTGTGTGTGTGGTATATATGTATGTGTGCATGTGGTGGGGGTATATAGTATGTAGTAATATGGTGGGGTGTGTGATGCGTATATATGTTGACTATTTGTTTATATGTATGATGAGGTGTGGTGGGAGGATGTATTTATGAAGTAGAAGAGAATGTGTATACATGTTAATGCCTGTACATGTAAATGTGTGTACATGTGAATGTGTGTACATATGAATGTGTTGGATGTAGATATGTGTGAATGTGAAGGCTTACATGTGTGAATATGTATAATGGTGTGTGCCTGTGTGCTGTCTCTGTGTGTGTGCATGTGTCTGTCTGTATGTGTCTGTGTGCTATCTCTGTGTGTGTGCATGTGTCTGTCTGTGTGCTATCTCTGTGTGTGCATGTGTTTGTGTGCGTGTGTTGTCTCTGTGTGTGTGCGTGTGTCTGTCTGTGTCTGTGTGCTGTCTCTGTGTGTGTGACTGTATGTGTGACTGTATGTGTGTGTCTGTATGTATCTTTGTTTGTGTATGTGGCGGGGGTGGTATATACAGAGGCAGAAACTCCAGGAAGAATTCTAGTCCCAGCAGAATCACTCAGAGGGAGCACCTGGACCCTGAAACCCACCCTCCTAAAGCACCTACTTCTCTGTTCTGATCACTACACTGAATTCCTATGGCATCAACACCCACCCTTCTTTTGAGAAGACTTACACAGCAAAGGGGAAATGTGTGGGTGAGAGAGGAGCTAGGGAGTGGCTGGACTCACACCTAGTGGGTGGCACAGGCAGGGGTGGAGATAAAGTGCCCGTCATCTGTGAAATTTACCCAAGAATGGCCTTCAAACAGCCTGAACACTTGTTCTACATGCCTCAGTCCTCCCTGTGACCCCAGTGCATGTCTAGTTCCCCTACAGGACTCTGAAGCAGTACTCAAAAATGTCTATCTTGTTGTGAGTACAGGCAACCAAGGCACAGGGCGTCAGGTGCCAGGGAGTTCGATGCAAACCTTGTGTTATTTGGAGATCATCTACAAGGGTAAAGTCTATTTAAGGAACTGACCTGCTAAGCCACACAGGAGGACAAGGTCCCCTGGGTGGGTCCTGGGGATGATGATGCCCCAGGGTGAGCCCTGACAGACAGAGCCACAAAAGAGGAGCACACCTGGAGAGAGGGTCTTGGTGAGCATGCCCTGGCTTGCCTTAAACTCACAGGTCCACTTTGATATGGGATTCCCCTCTGTATGTTGTTAATCTGTTTTATCACCATTGGCTAATAAAGAAGCTGCTTTTAGCCAATGGCTTAACAGAGTAAAGCCATGCAGAAAATCCAAGCAGAGATGTAGAGTAGGCAGATTGAAAGAGAAATCACGTAGCCACTGCAGGAGACAGATGCTGGACACTGGATGGAACCTTACCGGTAAGCCACAACCATGTAACGATACACAAATTAATAGAAATGGGTTAAGCTGTAAGAGTTAACCAATAAGAAGCATGAACTAATAGGCCACAGTGTTGTAATAATAGTGTCTGTGTGATTATTTCGGGTCAGGGCAACAGGGAAACAAGCGTTCAGCTTCAGACCACACCACCTGCCTCCTCCTCCCATGTGCCGGGATGGGAGGAAAGTCATAAACCCCGCACTCTCCCTGTAAGAACGTTTTCTTCCTAATCTACAGCTGGGGAAGTCGAGTCATGGGGTGTTAATGTTGCCAACTATCTCAAAGCTGTACGTAGCAGGATGATTTGGTCCTGACGCAGCTCTGAGTTTAACAGGACATTTCACAGCCTGGCTGTGTGTGAACCAACACCAGATAATCCCTGGTCATCGGAAATCAGCCTGTGAAAATGTCTCTGTACTCATTGCCTCATATCAGAAGAAGAAATGTTTTGAACTCTTGTGCGGGTATGCAAAGCAGAAGCATATTATTAAAAGCTTTGTTAAGAATCTACAGAGCCTGGCATTGGTGGCACACACCTTTAATCTCAGCACTCAGGGCGGCAGAGGCAGGCGGATCTCAGAGTTTGAGGCCAGCCTGGTCCACAGAGTGAATTCCAGGACAGCCAAAGCTACACAGAGAAGCCCTGTCTCGAAAAACCAAAAGAAAAAAAAATAAATTTACAGAAAAGTAAAAATTGGAGGAAACAAAATTAAGGCTGAAACCAAAAACAAAACTACTCCCGGACGTTGGGAGACATTCCCAGGGAAGGTAAAGCTGTTGGATTTCTCTTGTCTGGCTGTTTTATAATAAAATTGGACAGAGACTGAGAAAGCATTCACTGAGATTGCCCGATGCTCTGGGCTGTCATAGGCCGAGTCAACGGAGGGCCCACATGCTCTATGAATGCCCCTAAAACTGAACCGGGGAGACGACCACAGTGTTCCGTATGACGCACACAGCTCGGGGTCATTGTCCGTTGAAGTCCCCCTGTCCATCTCTGCTCAGCTCTGGCACTGAACACCCGCTAACTTCGTCACGTCAGCATCACTGCTCTCCAGCACCGCAGCCTCTCAAGCGCTGTTAATTATACTAAAATCTCTTTGTCACCATGTTCGCACGATCAGCATTTAGATTGCCCCGGCAGAGAATCGCTCACTCTAACCCAGCCACCGTGAAGAAGCGACAGAGAAGTCTACTCTGTATTCATCTGGACAGTGGTCTGGGGTGATCTGCTAGGTTGAGCCTTCCTGCTAGAAGCCACCTCACAATCCGGTCTATCACAATTAGCGGCATTAGAAGTAAGAATATGTGGATGATAATAGTGTCGCCAATGTGGAAAGGGTTGGGAGACAGCCAGCCTACCATCACTATCCAAGAGCCCTGTCCCTCCTCTCATCTGTCTAGCTTGGTTACCTCTCACCCAGCCTGCAAGTCCTTTTCTTCCTCTTCTTCTGGGTTCCAGACTCTCCATGGTAACCCTTGGTCTTCCCTCAACCACAGCCTCTGTGCTTGCTGCAACATATGTGAGCCCCTTGCAGTTGTCACTGTGGCCGTTGTCCCCTTCTACATCTTTGAGAAAGGTCCTACATCCCTACCTACTCTACAGTGGGCAAGTGCTCACTCGAACATGCGAGAGAAGACATGCGTGGAATATGCATGGGGACAGCGTGTTTCCTTTAACTGACACAGGCACATGCTCTTTGGAAAGAGGGCCGATCTCTTTGCCACGTTGATATCTTCATCTTTATGATGAAAGGCCAGATCCTTATTCTTTGTCAACTAACCAAATCATCAATTTCTTGCAGAAAAAAAAATGTGTGAGCCTCATCAAGGATGTATTTATGTCTCCAGCTTACCAAAGTCACAACAAATTAGAGCTATAAAAATGACAGGAAGCCATTAATTTTGGTTGAAGCTGGAGGACAAAAACCTTCTCTGCGAAGAAACAGTGAAATTGAACTGGAGGGTGGGGTGGAGACTGAAGCCTCGCAAGTCAGCCACTTTATCTCTCTCCAGAATTGGAGCTGTGGGAATCTGGCCTCGCAGTGAAGTTCCGCCCTGAGGGGGGCTGGGCTGAAATAGAGAGAGAATTCAGGGGCATCACCTGAGAGCGGGAGGAAGGTGAAGGCTGTCTGGTACACTAGGGTACACTCCAGTCCAGCCCCTGCTAGCCACCATACCTGTGCAAAGAGACCCGAGGGAGCTTTGCCCCCAAACACCCATGAATGTAGCCGGGTTTGGAAACATGGCTTTCGCAGGTGCCATTGGGTGTGGAGTCACATTGTGGGAGAGCTGGTTCCAACCCATCACGGCTGGTGTCTCCGGGAGACTAGGAAAGCCACCCCAAGGAAGCTGACCATGCAGAAATAGATGGACTTAAAGAACACCATGGGACAGAGGGCCAACGGCCAGAGAGATGAGCCAGGAGGCACCAATGACCAAAAACACAGGGTCTCAGATAGCCCAGACTAGCCTCAGGCTCACTCTGGAGCAGAAGCCCTCAGACTTCTGATTCTCCCGCCTCTACATCCTGGCTGCTGGAATTACAGCTGTGTACCATCACACCCGTGCTACGCCATGCTGGAGTGGAACCAGGGTTTCATGCATGCTAAGTGCACACTCTACCTCCTGAGCCATCTCCCCAGCCCCTCTGTGAATTCCTAATTGTGCGATCATATTTTTCCTTTCAAATTTTTAAACTTTATACACAAATCACAAGGCCCTCTTAACATGGTTTTTCTGTCTGGGTCACAGTAGTCTGATGATCTTGAACTATGAGCTCATGACGTACATCTTCAGAGTAACCGAAATCTCATGAGGTACAGGACTGTGTCTTTCTTGACGGGAACTCTTTATGCTTCTGTGGTGCACCTGGGGCCAGTTGTTCTCAAAGACTAGACCTGAAGTTTTCCTCATCAGTGGGGACCAGGATTCTGGACCCGAGCAATGCTAAACATACCAGGAACCCCTACTCCTGCAGTACAGCTCTGCAGGATGCAATGCTGACTAGAGCTGGGGTCTGTTTTAGCAAAGACCTCAAATTCCACAGCAACTGCCATGGTCCAGGTTTCAGCCACTGTGTTCCAGGCAGTGCCAAAACCCCAAATGGCCCCGTATGCCAGGCTCCCGTCTCTGGACTGGGGGCAGGCATTTTCAACAATCTTGTTAATTCCCTTGATGCTAAGCTGGGGCCTATCATGCTTGAAAGACAATGCTCTGCATATATCTATATCTATATCTATATCTATATCTATATCTATATCTATATCTATATCTATATCTATATCTATATCTATATCTATATCTATATCTAGATGATAGATGGATAGATAGATAGATAGATAGATAGATAGATAGATAGATAGATAGATAGATAGATGGATATTTGCAACAAGAAAGGGTTTTTATTGAACACCGCCCACTGAAGAGGCAGGCAAAGTGCTCTAGTTGGCCTCCCACCTGCTGGTAGGGACCAGACTTACAGGGAGGGTGAGGGGAGCTGCTTAAGGATGGATACAGATGTTGGCATGCCTCTTAGCAGGTCAAGTGTTCCTTGGTGGGGGGATTACCTCTCCACAGGGGACTTTGAGCTTGTGACATCAGAAGGCCATCATCTGGGTGAGCAGCCTTTGTCCCAGCAGGGACAGTGGGTTCCTAGCTGGCCCCTGTCAGGTTCAAGCGCACCTCAGCAAAGTTCCCTCACAGAGCTTGCCGTCTGCCTAGTTTGCCTACTCCCTACTTGCTCCACTTTGTTGCTTTAAATTTTCATTTTGTTGATTTTTCCATTTGCCTGGCTTCTTGGAGTACCCTCTGGGCGAGTTATTGGGAGCTACCCTGTCTGCTCTTCTTGGAAGTAACTCTTCCTTCGGCAAGGAATTCAAGTGTGGATAAAATCCTACTTACAAATATTTCATTTAGAAAAAAATCCTCCCAGAGCCCTTTAAGATGTTCCCGAGCGACGGTGGTTCAGGTGTACTTACCTCGCTGCAGCTCTCTGCACTCTCCCATCTGTCAGACCCAATTGTGGCCGGAGATACCTAATAGTTCAACCCAGAGCACCGGATGGCAGGGGGTGCCCAGCTGGTTCGAACCCAGGCTGAGCGCCTGGGAAGACTACCATCTCTATCTTTTCCTTAAGCAGAGAAAGTTGATCGGGGGCTGAGCAGCGGCTACAGACAGCCAAGAAACCAGCCAATCAAATAGGTCCCTGCCGCCTGTTCTGTACGGACGACTTCGGGTTCCCGCCGCCTGTTCTGTACAGACGACTCCAATCATAAAAATCGGACAACTTGTAAATAGCAGCCGGAGAAATCCAGAGAGGAGAGGAGTAAAATTAATTTGAGGCTGATTGTCTGCGGCTGTGACCCCCCAGTTCTCTGCTTCCCTGCAGTATCCACAGTCCTCCGTGGATATTTACTTTGTTTCCACGCCCCTCCTTTCTCCAGCAGTGGCTAACGAAGGAAGTGTCCATGCAATTGTCTGTTTATTTTAGGAAGTCTATAGACTTGAAAGCGGGTTTATACCTTTTAATCAGAGAAACTAGTTCGGCTTTTTCTCTCTCTCTCAAGGACAAAGCCTCATGGGATGGCAGCGAGTAAACAGGCATTGGAAATGTAAATATTTACGTGCTCAGCTAAGGGAGAAAGGATTCTGACCCTGAAATAACTCAGGAATTGTCTTAGATAGTGGGCTTGGAAGAATATCATAATGCATTTTATCATTATTTTAAAGCATAAAACCATGAATCTTTGTGTAAAATGCTGAGCTTAAGCACACATTCCAGAAAAGCATCAAAAACAATAATTAGAAATTTTTATTCCCTTCTGTTTGGGGATCCGTTGATGAGCCTCCACAAAGCAGCATGCTGCACAGACTGTCGCTACAACTCTTCCAGGAAATACCAGACTCTGAGGAAAATCTGAAAACCTGCTGGAGAGCTACGTGGCTTCTTCCCTGTAGGGATTCAGGCTGTAGAGGGACCAGGAGTCTAGTCTCCCATCAGCTCCAGCCACTGAATTGCTGGTTGCAGGGTGTTTAATTTCCAAGATGCAGAGTTCAAAGGGCACCCCCTGAACGGCATAGAGAGGATGTTAAAAAGCCCTGTGATTGTACCAATAAAAAAAAGAATGTCCAATCATATACCCGTTATTCTTTAAATGTAAGCAAATTTGTCTACATGAGCCAAATAAGACTTAGTTCATCGTTGGTCTTGTAATATAATAGACTGTCATGGTTAATGACTAGCTGTCATATAAAACAGAGACTTTCAGATTTTATATACACGGAAGATCTTCAGTTTCTGAGGGTATTCCAGGGCCATCTGGCAAAAGGGTAGAGAGCACAGCCTGGAGGGAAAGAAACCTTTGTAAATGCATCTCATCAGGAGAGGATGAACAAGTGGTGTGCGTGCATGCATGCCTGGCATATACATGTATGTGTGCATGTATATTACACATATACATTTATGTGAGTGCACATGCCCACATATTCATACACACGTGTACACACATCCATATATATGTATAGACACATGAAAACATTCAAACACATATACATGAGCACATGTAGATACATGCATGTATAAGGCTGCAGGCAGACAAACACACACATATATACACATGCATGCATGCATGCATACATAATGTGGTAGTTAGGATGAGAATGGCCTCCATAGGCTCATATACTTGAACACTTGATCCCCAGTTGGTGGAACTGTTTGGAAAGGATTGCAAAATCCTTGTTGGAGGAGGAGTGTCACTGGGGATCAATTCAAGTTCCCTTGATCACCCACTTATGGCCCTAGTAGTAGCTTGGTGGCTCCACCTGGAATGGCTCAGTTAATCAAAGAATCCCAGAGGCAGCCGTGCAGCACGGGGAGACTGACAGCGCTACCCTAGGTCCCAAGGGGCTCACAGACATTGAATGCGTCCTACCCCTACACCGACATGCCACAGTGCACCAAAGAAGCATCATGGCCTGCAGAAACGGAACTGTCAGCTGTGCAGATATCAACACAGAAACACGAGAAGCATAAGAAAAGAAAAGGAACATGAAACCTCCAAAGAAGTTAGCAACAGACACCAAAGAAAAGGAAACAGATAAGTTCCTCGGAATGTAATTAAAATTGCTTTTTAGAAGGGAACCCAACAAGATACTAGACAATACAGACAGTTCAGTGAATTCTGGACCAACTTCACACACAGCGTAAAAAAAAAAATGCAGTGGAGACAGAGCACAGAAACGACTCAGTCTTAGAACTGGGCGAGGGAGATGGCTCGGCTGGTAAAGTGTCCACTGAACAAGCAGGAGGATCTCAGCACAACTCTAGGAACCCAGGTTAAAAAGCCAGGAGCAGCTCTGAGTGTTTGTATTCACAGTGCTGGATAGGAGAGAGAGGGTAGAGCATGTGGTCTCAGGATATCAGATTCCTAAGACAGTGAGAGATCCTGTCTCAAAACAAACAAAACCAGGCAGTGGTGGCCTGTGCTTTTTATTACAGCACTCAGAAGGCAGAGGCAGGTGGGTCTCGTTGACTTTGAGGCCAGCTTGGTCTACAGAGTAAGTTCCAGGACACCCAGGGATACACAGAGAAAGTCTGTCTCAAAAACAAACAAACAAACAAAACCCAACAAAGTAGGGAGCAGCCTGAGCAATAATACACATGCAAGACTGTCATATGCACACACGCGTGCAGATAAACATGCACAGTCTCAAAACTGAAGAACTTGATGTTTTAAAAGCACAATGGGTGGCCTCAAAAGCAGACAATATCTATCAAGCAAGGAGGAATAACTTATGAACTTCACTGCTGGTCTTCTTAAATGAATCAGACCAAAACAGAAAAAAAAATTTTAAATAAAAGAAAAATAAATTTAACTGGATAAAGGAAGCTTGTAAAATTTATGGTACATTGTTTCATGAGCAAGCTTTGATACTAAAGGAGGGAATGGCCATATAAATCTATAGTAATTCACTTTATCAAATAGTAAGTAGAACTTTTCAAAACACATAAAAGATATATTTTTAATTGAGGAAGGTCCAAAGTCTGATTCAAGCCAAATGGTGTCAACTTTGAGGTATATAATAACCAACAGTCAGAAGTCCAAAACAAAGAGAAAATTCTTGAAACAAGAGGAAAATATTGATTCTTATATAAGATATATAAGGGAATCCCCATCAGAGTAACCAGCAGAGAAGTCTCACACACCAGGAGGGAATGAAGAGACAGATTCAAACCTCTGAAAGAAACAAAACTGAACACCAGAATACTACATTCAATAAAGTTGTCTTTCAAAAATGAAATAAGAAAAAAATAGTTTAAATGATAAGCAAAAGTGGCAGGAATTCAGCACCACCATGTTCTTGCAATAAATACTTATGGAATGTAGACACCTCAAGGCAAAATAGATAAAAATTGCTATCATAAAAAAACATAAAAATATAAAATTTACCAACAGATCAGATACACAAAAGAAAGTGAAACCTTACCAGTTCTGAGACCCTCTAAACCAAAAACATGAACAAGGGAAGAATGAAGGTGTGCAGAAAGCAGAAAAAGAAAACAAAATGATTCCTTAACTATCAAAAATAACCTTAAATGCAAACAGCTGAAGTCCCCAACTAAAAGAATTAGACCAGGGCTGGAGAGATGGCTCAGTGGTTAAGAGCATTGCCTGCTCTTCCAAAGGTCCTGAGTTCAATTCCCAGCAACCACATGGTGGCTCACAACCATCTGTAAAGAGGTCTGGCGCCCTCTTCTGGCCTTCAGGCACACACACAGACGAATATTGTATACGTAATAATAAATAAATATTTAAAAAAAAAAAGAATTAGACCAGCTGAATGTACTGAGAGGAGGGGCTTAATGATGTGTTGCCAGCAAGAAACTCACTTCCTTTGGCAAAGACACACAAATAGAAAGTGAAAGGTAATTCTTTACAAAAGAGAGTTAACAGCAAGCTGGAGCCACGTTGCTTATGTTAGATAAAAATAGACGAAGTTTTAAAATAAACTATAGGAAGAAACAGAGTCACCATATATAGACATCAGTCCAATAATAGAAACTCAAAGTCATAAACATTCATGCTTCTAAGGTGGAGCGCTCAACTAAAGAAAACAAGCATCACTGGATCGGAAGGAAAAGACAGACTGCAATACAACAAGTTAGCCAAAGAGACAAAAACACGGGTCCAGGAAATATGATGTGTACGTGCAAAGGGATACTACTCTGCCACGGGAAACACAACCTTGCCACTTGTGGCAACGTGGACGGAGTTACGTGAAGAAACCCAGGCTCAGAAAGGTTAATTCTGCGTGCTCTCATTCATATGTGGAAGCTAAAAGGCTGACGTCACGTAAGTCAGGAGGAAAGTATTGGTCCTTAGAGACTGGGACGATGGATAAGGAGGCCAGAGAGCGGGTCACAATGTAGAGTCACAGCGCAGTAGGCTGTGTTGTTTCCAATGCAGGTTATACACTGGGTGAACGAGATGGAAAGAGGTCAAGGGTCCCGAGACAAAGAAAAAAAAATCATCTTTAAAGAGTCAAAATGCTAGTCGTCCTGACTTGAGTGGATCAACTATCACGTCAAAAGTCAGGGGACAAACCATCTTTGAAAATAAATAATTTTGAATGGAAAATTTCTCCAAGACCACACTGTACATATCCCAGTGGCTGCATATCCTTTTCTAGGTGCTGAAGTCAGTCATGCTGCTTACTTGCTTTCATTCCAGGTTGCAATTCATTTCAAGTATAAGACTCAGAGCCAAAACTAGTGAGTCACCTTCTGTTATTATGGGAAAGCCTCATGACCAATAATGGAAAAGAGGGGATAAAGGGAAAAGGAACACGGAAAAGGAGGAACTGAAAAAGTCTTCAGTGGTTATGGGTTGTTAACACTATACATGCATATATAGAGATGTACATATGCTTGTATACACATGTGTGTATATATGTCACCATATATCACCATATATACATATGTATGCGTATATACCGCTGTGCACACACATACATATATATGTAAGTGTATAGGTATATATGTATGTGTGTGTTTGTATGTATATACAGTGATATATAGTGAATAAAGATAAAAATATCTATTCATATAGCTTTATGCTGGAATGTTTCATTCAGAGTATGGTGTGGTTTCGCTCCAGGCTTGACTCTTGTTTTGTGTATAACAAACATTCTGTAGGTCAGTGAGCCAGATATTGGCTCACACTAGAAGACCAGCAGGCTGGTTTAGGGTGATTGCTGAGACTTAAGGCCAGCCAGAATTACAGATGCAGAATCACTTAAAACAAATGAACAGAAGAAGAAAGAAATTCGTGAGGCTGAGGATGCGACCCCACACAGGACCTACGAACTCTCCAGTGATCTCCTAAGTACAGTGTAGAGAAAGTCCTTCATTCCTAGCCAGTGCCATTTCCTCCTGTGTGGAAAGGTGCACTTCGGCATTCGATGGTGCGGTCCACTGCTGCTGAGTACTGCCAGCCTGCCTAATGTCACATGTCTTAAACCCTCTTCCCTCTAGATCTGGTGTTGGCCAACTAGTCAGTGTATTGATGCCTTTACTACTTCCTGCCTACCCCCCCCCCCCGGGTTCCCAGGTGAGCAGCTCATCACTCCCGACATGGCCTGTCTTCTGGCTGGTTTCAACATTTTCCCCTTGACCCTCCATGTGGCCATTTATCTGCAACATACATGACATTAATATTACTGTTTATATATTTTACATGCTCTTGATTTGAGTCTGACTGGTCCTGGGATCTGAGAATTGCCTTCTTCATCAGACGAGGTGACTCTCTGACCATCATTTTGCTAAGAAGGAGAAACCAAGCCTGTCTCACTATCACCTGCTTCTCTACGAAGTTGTGTGTGTGTGCGTGTTGAGCCGTTTGATGCCATCTGTAGGTCCCCAAGGATCTATGCAGCTTTCTTTATTTGTTTTCTCTCTTCAGAGCATGTGGTTTCTGTTGGGGCCTTCAAATTAATTGCACTTACATTTCCTACCTGCTGCCTGTCAAGCCCACCTGGTACCTTTTGAACTAAGAAACTGGACTTCTTAAAGCTGTACACATTCCGCTTGGTTCTTCCGTCATTTCCATCTCACTGAGATCCCCACTCTCTCCCACTTGTTAATTCTCCAGTTTCCTTCTATTCTTTGAGGATGTTAGAAGATCCATGACAGTCTTCGGCAAGCAGAAGAGCTGGTTGTCCATTAACTGGCTCCTGTCTCTTCCTCTTTCCTTTGTCTGTGGATGTCTGTCTGTCTGGTGATCAGATCTCAATACTGAACTCTGTGGATGTGCTCTAGAGGCCTCGGGCTCTGTGATGGTCCCCTTCACAGTGCCAGTTGGTCACGGAGTAATTGTCACGAACTTGGCTTCAGTTAGCCAGGATTTTCTCTTTAGAAGTCCAGTGTGTCAGACTCTTTCACTTGGCCATACTTGACTGTCCATCCTATGTCCCATGTGTCTTTGTAGGCTAGCAGCAGCCACACATGCTCCCCCTCCAAGGGCTTCCAGGATTACTAATCAACTCCATCAGCCTTAACATCCAACTTTGCAGGTCTCGTACCCTGACCCCGTTCAGCCTCCAGTTCCCATGCTTCAGTATCAACTCCCAGTCAGACTTGATTCTCATTGATTTGGCCTGGAAAGCTTCATCCTGAGCCACAGCCTTGGGAGGGACCCCATGAAGACTCCCAGGGCTTCAGGCTGAATGGTCTCTGCTCCCTACAGTGTCACCTACACAGCCTAGCTGCTCTAGCAGCCCAGAACTTGCTTGTTGCTATCTCTCTGTGGTAATTTGGTAGTAACTGGCCCACATAGGCTCACAGGATGTGGTATTGTTAGGAAGTGTGGCCTTGTTCGAGTAGGTGTGACCCTGTTGGAGGAACTGTGTCTCAGTTCACTTCCTGCTGCCTGTGGATCCAGAGGTAGAACTCTCAGCTCTTTCTCCAGCACCACGTCTGCCTGCATGCCACCCGCCACAATAATAATGCACAAAACCTCTGAAACTGTAAGCCAGCCCCAATTAAATGTTATCCTTTATAAGAGTTTCCACGGTCATGGTGTTTCTTCTGAGCAATAGAAACCCTAACTAAGTCACTCTCTCTGGGTTTCTGCCTTCTGCACCACAGACAGGAGATTGTCCTTAGGTAGAATATAGGGCGCAGCTCATGTCATGAGCTGGCTTTCAGTGATCGTGTGTGTGGGAGATGGCTGTCCCCTGATGGGCATGGTGGCCATCCCCTGATGGGCATAATCGCCTCCCACAACTTATGAAAGCTCTTTGCAGTAGAGGGTATTTATGCCCAGCTCTCCAATGCAATAGTTATTCATTGCTGCTCATACTTGCCTATCAACATACACACAATGAGTATCCAAAACATTCTTGGCACTGAGGATACTGGCCAGAACAAGGGCTGGGATCTTCACACCCATGAAGCTCACAGTCTAGGGGGGGGAAGTCAAATGCTAACCAACCATAAACAATAAAGCTGTGGCTGGAACGGTAATGGACACCACTTGTCAAAAGCAGTGACAGTGAGAACCGAAGCCTCGGTGCTACCTGGGAGAATGGCTCTTCAGGGAGGTGATGTGGGAAATGAGGCCAGACCTAAAACCATCGCCCAGTAAAAGGGTCAAGGAGAATCTGCGGCAAGGCAGAGGGCAGGCTGGCAGAGAAGGCTCTGGGTAGAAGAGGCATGCCAGGGGCAGTGGGGCATCTACAGCAAAAGCCATGCATGGTGATAGAGGCCTGGTTATGTCTGGCATTCCATCTTTGAGAAGAGGAGTCAGACCAGTGTCCCCAGTCCACAGGGTGTGGAAACCCATACAGATAAGCTGGGTGCCCAAATCCTAGCCTGAGCATCACCCATTCTGATGGAGTCTCCCCCAAGAACCAAAGTAAATAAACTTTTCAGAGCTCATGGAAACGGTTGAGGACCCAGGCCTTCAAGAACCCATGCTCTGGGAGCCTCTGCTGATTCTTCTGTTCCTTTCTAATGCCCAGATGAAGGGATCCTGCCTGCTGCCTTCACACCACCAAGTTCCTCTGCTCTAACAGACAAGATTTTCTGTGGCTGTACTTTGTTTTCTTGGGGGAGAGGGGAGGGTTCTAGAATGAACTGAGCTTGGCCAGTACCCAGAGGGAGGTAGGACACAAGGAGAGTTGATGTCAAAGATTAAAAATATTCTAGGGGATGAGGACAGACCACAAGATGACACATACCAGCCGCCAGATGCTGCTTTGCCATTGTTCTCTTACTGGATATTGTTGTAAGAAATGTATTAGAGCATGGCTCAGTGGTGGAGTATGTACATATTGCCTGTGTGTGTTAGGTTCCTGGAGAGAGAGAGAGAGAGAGAGAGAGAGAGAGAGAGAGAGAGAGAGAGAGAGAGATTTATCCTAGGTTTCACTCTGTAATTTGAGCTTAAACATTTTAAATTATTGAAGGAAAGGTTTCAAATACAGTATCCATAGCTCATGTTTTGGGTCAGCACTTCACACGCTAACCTAATTGCTTATTTCCAGGTACTCAAAATGGGAAACTTTTGCCCACTATAAACAAATATTGATTATGATGACCAGTTTCATCCTCAGTTATTGGCAATTAAAACATTTTTCTCTTAGGCAAGAAGTAGTTAATATTTATCCCCACATCACACTTTCTGGACTGTTTTAAATGGAACCACATGAATCAGAATTTCTAAGGAGCTGCCGCCACAGTCAAGGCATGCATTTTTCTGTGTAAGATGCGAGAGGGAAACATAACCGTGCACACACCAGAAACAGCTACCCGCCCATCATCATATGTCGATATAACCTAGCCGCTCAATGTCACGTCACATATGTTTTATTCAGCTAAATTACTGAAAATAAAATGTATAGTGTGGTATGGTGCAGCCATATATTGTGTACAGTTTGTACATAAAAAAGAAAGAATGATTAAAAGTCGATGAGAGAGTGTTTATAAATCTTGATTGCTTCATAATTTTAACTTTGAGCAACATTTTTATCATAATTATAGGCTTTCTTAAAGCATTTATGCAGATTGTTGTTGCTCAAAAGGGGGTTTATTCCATTTTGGTATAAACTACACTTTTTTTTTCTTTATGAAATCACTCTTTGAGTTCCTAATACTCAGGACTCTGCCAAAGCTGTAGAATTCAAGTAACAGGAGGCGCTTGCCCCACGGGGTGCAGCGTCCCTCTGTGCCGTGGCCATTTCATGCCCATGGACACAGGGTGAAATGGGACAGTCCCCACAGTGACAAGCACTTGACACGTGGGGTACTCCTGCCCTTTTCCCACATGTGTGAGGTTGGTCTATTCCTGTACCCAGTTCACAGATTCACCCTGAAGGCTTAACTGATGACAGAATATTCCACTGAACATTATATCTGGAAAATGAACCTAGAAACAATCAACAATTGTTTTTTCACCTTGAAAAGCTGGTTACTTAACCTGCCCAGCCAGTATCCTGCCAGGATATACACTATTGTTGATCCCAGTGGGCCACAGTGTGATGAAGATTCAGGCTGAATCACTCAGAAGCCTCAGCAATTCATAGGCTCCCATCCGGGGTGGG
The DNA here is from genome assembly GCF_014885135.2 of Alexandromys fortis. Taxonomy (NCBI): domain Eukaryota; kingdom Metazoa; phylum Chordata; class Mammalia; order Rodentia; family Cricetidae; genus Alexandromys; species Alexandromys fortis. The sequence continues at coordinate 28,886,067 of NW_026067909.1, read as the reverse complement.
GTGAGGGTGGGAGTAAGGTTTTCCCTCCAAGAATTTTCATGATTGCAACGTGGTCATTAATTTATGAAAAAGCATTGGGGGGAGGGAGGTATCATCAGAAATGAAACACAAACTGTGTAAAGAGGAAGCACAAAGAGGAGCTGTTCCAGAAAATTATCTAGAAGACTCCACCAAACCAATCTACAAATCTCTCCATATTCTCTAGGGACCAAGGCTGATCTTGCTCTCAGTTCCTCCATTTCATCTCAAAGCCTAGGATGATACCTGCCAAATAGCAGGTGATCCACAAATACTTATAAGGTGAATGAGTGAGTAGGTGTGAGGATGGATGGATGGATGGATGGATGGATGGATGGAAAGATACATGGATGGAGAGAATGGGGGACTATGTAGAAGGATGGATAGGTAGATGGATAGATGATAGATGATAGATAGATAGATAGATAGATAGATAGATAGATAGATAGATAGAGCGAGCTATGTGGGTGAATGGATAAGTAGATGGGTAGATATATGGACAGATGGATGAACAGATATGTAGATAGGTGGCTGACTATGTGGATGGATGGATGGATGGATGGATGGATGGATGGATGGATGGATGGACTAGTGAATAAATGAATAGATGGCTGTGTGCATGGATGGATGATGGATGGATGATAGATGAATGATGGATGGATGATAGAAGGATGATGTATGGATGGGTGGATGGATGGATGGACTGGTGAGTAAATTAATAGATGGCTGTGTTCATGGATGGATGGATGGATGATGGATGGGTAATTATATGGATGATGGATGGGTGGATGGATGGGTGGGTGGATGGATGATGGATGGATGGATGGATGGATGGATGGATGGATGGATGGATGGGTGGATGGGTGGATGGATGGACAGATGGACGGGTGGATGGGTGGATGGATGGGTGGATGGGTGGGTGGATGGGTGGATGGATGGGTGGATGGATGGATAGATGGATGGGTGGATGGGTGGATGGGTGGATAAATGGATGATGGATGATGGAAGGATGGATGGGTGGATGGATGATGGATAGATGATAGATGGATTATGGATAGATGGGTGGGTGGGTGGATGGATGGATGAATGGATGGATGAATGGGTGAATGGATGGATGGATGAGTGGATGGATGATGGATGAGTGAATAAGAGGGAGAATGGGTAAATGGATAGATGAATGGGTGGATGGAGTCTGAAAAAAAGAACAAAAACCTGAACAAATAAGGGGCTTCTATGAATAAAATATGACATGTAAATTCTTTGTATAAATTTGCATAAGGAAATAAGCCTTTATCGATAGGGTTAGTATAAACCTTAAGATACAGCCACTCTTATCTAAAACAAACAAACAAAAAGACAGTGTGATTATAAGTTAGTACATAACCAGGTGCCCTATTGCTACCATGGACGGTATATGTTTAAGTCCCCCAAGAGAGGGAGTGCCCATTGAGACATGAAGACCGACCAGAGTGTCCAGTCACTGCAGACAGACACTGCCAGTGCACAGAGGAAGTCCACCCATAGCATACTGCCTGGGCAAGTCTGTGGGACCTCCCCAGAGAAGTTCCCTGTCCATTGTTTCCCAACACCGAGACCTAAAGAAGACCAGGGCATGGATGGGCAACCTGAGCACAGGAGAGTTGCCCTGAGGAAAGCCTGTGTTTTCCATCAGATTGGTCCTTTGTTTCTCAAGATACTGCAGTGCCCAGTCTCTGCTTCAGGGTCAGGAAACTAAGGACTAGAGATGCTGAAGAAGGCCAACCACAACCACACAGCATGGAACAAAGCCAGGCTCTGACACAGGCTGACTTACAAACACCCACTCTGCCATTTCTTCATCTCTCTACAAATAAGTCAGCACCTGTGGGGTTTCAGGTGATTGCAGACCCTCTGCAGTGACCTGCTTCCAGAGTTTAAGAAAAATCTGGAAGACTGGTGAAGATTTTTCTCATACTCTTATCATTCTACCTATAGTGGTAAGAAGCATAGTCAATAAGCATTAGAAATATCACATGATTGTTCTAACTTTTCTAGTGGATTTGTCTTAATTATGAGTTAATTGGACAGGTGAGATGATGGTGGGTAAAGGCACTTGCCACCAAGCTTGACAACCTGAGTTCAAGCCCCGGGACCCACAAAATAGAAGAAGAGAACTGGCTCCCATAAAATGTGCCACACCACCCCCCCATGCACTTAATTTGTTAATAATTTAATCAGATATAAAGGCATATGCCTGTAATCCCAGCACTTGGGATATGGAGATAGACAGATCAGGAGTTCATAGTTATCTTTGGTTGCTTGGATAACATGAGACCCTCTCTCCAAAAGAAATTCAATTAATAATTGAGACAGGCTTTTAGTTGGCACACTATATAATTCTGTGTATCATAAATGTTGTTAACAGTGTGCTGTACTGTTTATATCACATTAGATATAATATGCCTATGTCTGAGAACTCATCCTGCCGGACAGGGCTCCAGCTCTTGGCCACTGATGATGCATGGTCCTTTGGTGAGGTCTTTTCCCATCGTCGACACTTTGCTTCTAGCTTCAAGAACTGGAAGGAAGTGCAGTGCTGGCCCTTCCCAGCTCTGAGTCCGAGAAGGTTTTGAGTTTAATTCCTCTTCAACAGTCTCTGGGCTTGGTTCTGGTTGTATCTGGTTTGCTATATGGGTTGAGCAGGGAAAAGGAACAATAGGAAGAAGCTGTGTCCTTTGTCCAGTTGAACATGAAAGCACAGCCAGGCAGTAGTGGCACACGCCTTTAATCCTAACAGGTGGAGACAGGTGGATCTCTCTGAGTTAGAGGTCAACCTGGTCTACAGAGCAAGTTCCAGGACAGCCAAGGCTACACAGAGAAACACTGTCTAGAAAAACAAAAAAATAAACCAACAAACAAAAAACACAAAGACAGATATTCAACCAATAAGTAGATTTGTTCCGTGTGACTCACCCCTGGATGAACTGCTCAGAAAACAGGCTTACAAGGCTGCTCAGTCTAGGAAAGCATGGCAGGTGGAGAACCAGGAATAGGGGTGCAAACTTGTGGTCTCAGCTTTGAGGATGCAGAAGACAGGAGAATCGAGAACTCAAGACCATTATTGCCCACATACTGAGTTTGAGGCTATCCTAGGATACCTGTGATCCTTTCTTTAAGAATGGGATGTGGAATGTTCGTGGAACTTACAAGTAAAGATGTTTTAAGAGGATAGAATCCATTCTGTTCTATTGCTCTGAGTAGTAAGAAAATATATCCGAAGAAGGTTGTAATTAGCTCTGACTGGAAAGGAAGGAAGGAAGCAAAGAAGGAAGGAAAAGAGGGAGGGAGGGAGGGAGGGAGGGAGGGAGGGAGGGAGGGAGGAAAGGAGGAGGGAGAGAGGGAGAAAGGAAGCAAGGAAGGGAGGGAGAGAGGGAGGAAGGAAGGAAGGAGAATAAAGAGATACACACCCGCCCCTGCAAAAGCACACACACACACACACACACACACACTGAGGTGGTGTGGCCATCTTTAAGGATGCCTTTCCTCATCCTTCCTGTGTGTTCTGCAACCTTCAAGGCTCTGGCTCCAGGGTGCTGACCCTCCTAAATTTGCTGAACCTCGCTGCTGCTCAACCTGAAACCCTATGGATCTTGCACAGCATCTTCACAGCATGGCACATGGAGACACTGAGTGGAGTTACTCCCCTTCCCCCTGAAGACTTTGTCCTTCATACATAAGAAGTGTATCTAACGAAGATCTATTCCTGTCCAGGTTGGCCCTGTGTCAGGCTTAGATGTTCTCACTGCTGCTACTAACCAGGGATGCCTGCTGAAGGGGACCCCTGTCCTGTTTCCACCTCTCCTTCCAGGAAAGCAATGTGCTGTGGGAGACATGTGATCAAGATCTCAGGCAGAAGGTGAAAGCGTGTGCCATGGGTACACTCAGAATTAATTAGTCCTATGGACCCGAGGAAACTGTTTTTTAAAGAACCTTATCTATCAGCCAGGTGTTATGGTGTACACCTTTAATCTCAGGCGGCAGAGGCAGGGGGATCTCTGAGTTTGAGGTTCTGCAGAGTGAGTTCCAGAACAGAGAAACGGTGTCTCAAAAAAAATTAACAATAAAAAATTCTTACAGATCTGCTTTCTCTTTTCTATTAAAACATCATTAAAGCCAATGGCACCGAAAAGCTAGGGGCATGGGCCAGAGTAATGCTCTGTATGCTAGGGAAGGAGGGGTGAGCCATGTTCTTCTTGCAGTCCCTTGAAAAGACCATAGGGACCAGGAAGGCCTGTGTCAGCTGTGTGTCATTCATCCAGCACAAGAAGGAACAGGTCTCCACCGATCTGAGAGTCAGAAAGTTACACCGCCAGGGCTCTGATCGCTGTTCATTTCAAAGCAGACACTGACTGCACAATGAGGCCGATTTTCTGGAGGGAAGCCCTGAACTCCTAAATCTTCTTAGGCCATATTGTGTACAGCCTAAAATGTTTATCCCCACCTTCAAACTCCATGTGTAAATTCAACAAAACAAAACGAGGAGCTAACAGGTCAGGGGGGACAAAGGAAGGGACAATACATGCCAAATGCAAAACTATAGGACTCTACCTATCAATCATCTTGTGTCATGATCACATGGCTTGGGGCCCCGGTCTGTAAGGGGTGGCTGGCATCCCGTGTACAAGCTGGACTTCACCAGGAGGAGATGGATTGGACAGGTTTTTCAGAAGAAGCAAAGCCTTATGAGTCAAGTTCTCACTGCTGAATAGTCCTCTTCTGATGGAGGAGAGGGTGTAGACACCCTCACCCATGAACCAAGTTCAAGTACTAGACGCCCCAGTGGAGAAATACAAATGCCACAGGGTTCCCCTCCAGCTGCTTTCTCTATGCAACCTCACTTAATGTCTGGCTGGCCCTTCAGACCTTAAGAGGAGGATCCTTGTAAGACAGGAACAGATAGGACGGCCTCTGGGAACCTAAACAAAGATGTTCACTCTCGAATCTCTGCCTTGAATTCGGAACGTCGCCTCTTTTGGTTCCTTCTGTCTTCCATGGCAGTAGACAAAACCGGGTCCGCCTCAGACGCCCAATTCCGGCTAGAAAAAAAATAACACTAACGCAGGCACTCTGCACTAGGCTCCAGACCTCCTGGGCTCAGACTTAGGGTGGCCGTAGATTTGCTGTGGACCGTGCCTCAACCACAGGCCTTTTTGAGATTTCTGCAGGCCCATTCTCCCTCTGAAAGCCGAGAAGGGCTTGCTGCAGCGGCCAAGGAAAGCGCGTGGGCACCGGGCTCTCTGCAGTGTCGATTAGGACTCGCAAAGAGCAGCCAAGGTCTGCAGAACCGGAACTGGGGACTACACAGGGAAGCGAGGGAGAGGCATACCATCTGATCATCCCCAGAACCTGCAAAACTGGTTGACCCTAGGCTTCTCCCCCTTTTAGCACCGGAGAGGCAAGTCCTGGTTTGAACAGACTCCCGAAGTTGTTCTGTCTAGTGCCTAGGACCAAACTGTGACTCCCAGGATCCTGCGTCTTCTCTGCGCTGGTGTGCACAACCAGCTCCCCGTGATGTGGGTTAAACTCCACTTCACAACCCCCATTGATACGGGTTTGACATCTGTTTGCCAGAGTGTTTTGCACTTAGGCTAACACCCACTATTAAATGACAAAACTGTGGCAGCTTGTCAAAGCCAGCTGACTGGCAGCTGCTCCGCTTACAAAAACCATTCAAATATTTGCAGGTTCTGAGGCTTTATGCGCTGTTGTACCCAATCTTTCAGTGATTTAACATGTAAAATATAAGTCAAAGTTTTAAATCTGGATTCCAAAATGTTTCCCTTTTCCATACAAAAGGAAAGAGCTTCCCGTATCTGCTGGAATGGCTCCAACTCCGAAGAATCTCCGCATTTCCTGCCCCCAGATTCCTGCACAAACTCGGGTTTTAGAAAAACAGCCAGGACCAAAGTCCCTCTCCCTGGTGTTGCCGACATTTGGAATAACTGAGCTAAATTACTTTAAACTCCAAGGGTTTCTTAAGGTGGATTAAAAAAAAAAGGCTTCCCCAAGGAACTCCACCACCGGCTTTTTCCCCCTTCTCTGTCAGACCAAGGAGTCTGGTGCGGGGAAGCCTTTCTACCAGGGCAAGTGTTCCTAGGCAGCACGTCAATCTTCGGCGGCGATTCCCAGCACACTAAGTCCTGAATTGCGCTTCGAAACCTCTCAGTCCGATTAAGAAATAATTTACACATGACAAAGTGCTTGCCTAGATTAAGATCCATGGAGGGAAAGTCATGTGGGTTTTTGTCTCCGAGATTAGAGCCAGTCACGGTTCTGCTGAAAACCTCAGCTGGCAGCAGTGGGGGGAGGGGGAGAGGCATACGCGTGTCCACAAGAGAAGTACACACCCACAGCACCCCGATGGGGTGAGCAAACGCTTGATACGGTCACGTGTGCTGTGTTTGTACATTTCTTTTTAACATTAGCGTATTTTCTTAGGTTGTCAGGGAATTGTAAATTCTTTGGGCTGAATTTGGGGTCATCCCTTTAAGAAGAAAAAAAAAGTTTGCTTTTGAGACGTCTCAAGGTGCCACCGAGTGTGTAGGTCTTAAGTCCAAAGTGCTGACATCTTCCCATAGTTGGTGACCTAATGGGAGAGGGAGACCGGGTAGCGGAGAGAAACTGGAAGCGAAACTTGAGCGGCGGCAACCCGGCGCCTTCTCAGTGGTTCTCTCCGGCACTACTCCCTGGCTCCTGGGGCCGCAAGGCCGTACTTCGCGATGGGCTGGCGGGCAGCTTCAGCCTTACAGCAAAGACTGGGTACAAGGACCCGCCATGAGAGGGAGTGACAGAATATTGGGAGGGAGGGTACTCCGCTGCAACCTGCGGCGACAGCTTCGGAGCAGCTACTCCGGGCTCCTTCCCGCCGTGCTCACCGGGACACCAGACTCCAGTCCGGGCGACTTTAAAAAAAAAAAAAAAAACCTGGAGAGCTTTGTGTCCACCCATTAATCTTTAGACACCGTCTTTCGTTCTGTTGCTCCCCTTGGTAGAGGGAGCTGCACTGGAGGGAGGAGGGGGTGAGGAGCGCGGGTGTAGGGGGGTGCTGCCCTCGCTGCTCCGGGGGAGGCCTGGCGCGGCGCCCACGGTCAAGGTATCCCCTGGGTGAGACAACAAAGCTCCTGCCCGGAACAGAGCCGAGAGAGCCCACAGTGAGATCGCGGAGGGGGCGGAGGGGGTGCGCCTTTCAGATCCCTCTCAATGACCGCGCTGACTCAGGAGTACCGGTGGGGGAGTCCCCCCACCCCACGAGAGGTAGGGAAAACCGAGCGAGCCGCTCCAGGTGAAAGTCGCCGCTCGTGGGATGCCACAAGTGACAGCTGACGACGGGCGGGGCAGGGGGGGAGTGCGATCGCCCCTGGGGGAAGGTACGGGATCCCTGCGGTCTCAGGATCTCGAACCTCTGCGGTCGGGCCGGCGGGAGGGGCTGCAGGCGAGGGCGAATGGGGGAGCGGCGGGGACCCGGCTGGGGAGCGGCTAGAAGAGGGCGAGCGGCGGCTCCACCTCCCCGCTCGGCTCGGCGTCCCAGCTGCTAGCGAAGCAACGGCTCCCTTCTATTCACTGCCGAGCAGGAACAAAAACGCGGCTATTTATTAGAATACTTGTTTGGTATTGTTCAGTGCCACACAAAAGGCGCTTCATTATGTGGCGGGATCCCCCTTTTCCAGAGAGAAACAATAACCTGAAATTGTCTTGCGAGTCTTTTCTATCAATAATAAATTTCATTTTCTTGTCTCTCTCGCCTGCAGTGTGTGCGTCTGCGAGTGTGTGTGCCGAGCGAGGAGCGAGGAGCTTGTGCTAGCGAGTGTGCGAGCGGGGGTGAGCGTGTGAGTGTGCGTGCGCGTGGCGCGGGCGCCATCGCCGCCAAGAGCCTGGCCGGGCCGGGGTCCGCGGGTTTCAGCGCGTGCGCTTGGGCCTGCGGGGCGCCCCGGTCCCACGCGGCCCGCAACCAGGCAGGGCTGCGGAGGTACAGGCCGGCCAAACGGTGCGGACCCGCCGGGCTGCAGGAAGAACTAACTGTAAGTGTGTCTCGAACTCGCGCGCGCGGGAGCTTCACCAACCGGGCAGGGACAGGCGTTGGGCGAGGAGCGGGAGAGGAGCCGGTCACCGCGGAACCTTTCCGAGAGGATGTGCGAGGTGCTCGCAGCCTTCTGGCCTCAACGCTGAGCGGCCCCGTGAGGCGGTGACCTTCGCAAGCGGTCTCGTGGGTTTACTGGTCATTTTCTTATCTGTGAGTTCACTCCTCTGCTGCTCCTCAGCCTTTTGGATTGGCCACCGCCCAACCGTCCCAAGCCATATGTAGGTAGATCGCCCTTAGGAGCCGAGGTGGAGGGAGGTCCAGACAGTGGCCTTGGGGGCAAGATTTAGTAGATGTTGGTGCCCCTTCCACTGGGGTCGTCTGTCCTTGCCCCGCCCCCGGCCCTGCTGAGACCAGGCTGGCGGCTCTGGGCCACCACTCTAGGCAGCGCCAAGAACTTAACCCACGGGTTGAAAATAACCTTCTAAAAATTAACATGTTGAAGCGCGTGCCACTTGGTGAGAGGTGTTTTGGGCAAAGAATCAATTTAACTTTGACTGACCGACAGACTTGACTGTATTAATTCTGTTACTAAAAGAAAATCAATCATCCGGGAGCCCTCGACACTCAGAGAGAGCCTTTGGACCGGGTGCCTGCCCAGTAGCTGCTTTGGCGCGGGGGAAGTCGCACCGGCTAGAGGAGGACTCCCGGAGAGCGGAGAGCGATCCTGAGTACGCACAGCTGAGGGGGCCGCCCTAGGTAGGGGTAACCGGGACCCAAAGACCCTGCCTGGGTAGTGGGTCCTCCCTCGTCAAGCAAAAGCGCACCGTTCGGCTTTGGGTTGAACTTGTTGGGCGCACTCAGAAGTCTCCAGGCCCTAGTTGGCTACCCTCATCTGCCCCCTCTTTTGCCCATTTCGACTAGCCAGCGAGTGGAGTATGCCGCGACTTTCAGAGGTGAAATGGATTTTCGGCGTGGCCTAGATTCGATGAACAAGGAGGGGCAGAGCCTGCAGCATCGACCTAGGCAGAGACCAGATAGGCCGCCGCTGCTGGCAGGAAACAGGTGTTTGAACGCGATAGAGGCCTCTAGTCAATTAACCCATTAAAAGCTCGCTTTGTGCCATTGATTTCCTGCAGTGCAGAGGGGCCCGGCTTTCTGGACGCGCCTTTGTGAGAAGCTGGCCTTAGAAGGGGGCTGCATTCATCGCACCCTAGTAGATTCAGAGGAACCCCAGGAACACTCCCTTCCTCAGTGGCTTGGGCTGGAGCCGGAGGAGTCCTGCTCGGTCCTCAGTAGTTTTATCCCCTGCAGTCTGGTGGGTGGATGCCACTGGTAGCAGAGTGGGAACCGCGGACATCGGCCACAAGCCAAGTCGAACAGGGCTGTGAATACCGCCTACGGTCAAGTTCAGGATCCTGAGGAGAGGGGAATTGCCCCTCCTTCCTGGACTCTGTCAGGTTTCCTTGCATATGAGTTTTTGGGTGGAGCAAGGGTGGCTCTACCTGAACAAGGACTCCCACGGGGGGATGTTCAGGTGCCCAGTGAAGTTGAACAGAAAGTCACCAGATGGCTTCCTGCTGGGTCCTAGTAAAAGAGATAGAGCCAAAGACTTAGAGACTGAGTAAGGGGCTGGAAAGAGGGACTGAGATGGAAGGAGGTGACCTTCGGGATTTCCTATCTTCACTTGCTCCTCCCAGCAATGAACCCAACCCTGAAGGGGTCTAGAGAGAGAAGACTCCCGTGGCTGACTGAGCAGAGAATCAACAGGCGCAGCCCTGAGGGGGGGGGTGTCCAGTCTGCCCTCCAGAAGCCATGTCTGGGCATTCTGAGTTACAAGCACAGTTTGAGAAAACGAAAGGCTGAAAAGAGCTGGGGTCCAGACACCCCTCTCCGGTTGCCTGCTAGGATTCTTTGTCTTTCTGAAATTCAAATTCAGCGCCTGACCCAGGTAGCCAGTCCCTGAGGGAGAGAGGAGTCATTTTGGGGGGACAGTGGGGGGTACTGATTTTAGCTCTTAGCCAATTTTATAGTAACCTCACCTCTTTTCCCCTCCACTCCTAAGTGAAGATTTAGGACTCAAAGGCCACCTGAAACCCTACATGCCCCCCACTCCCACCCCGCCCCTGTGCCTTTGGACCTCCTTCCCAAAAAGGTCTAGAGTCCTGGGCCCCCAGAAGGTGGGCTGTGATCTTTTTCCAACCCCCCTGTCCGGAGAGTGTTGCCCCAAAAAGCCCCTGTGCACACACAGTCAACTGGCCTCTCTCTCTCCAACCCCAGAGAAATCTGATTTCTGCTGGAGAACCAGCTGTTTTGTATCTTTGCAAGGGAAGATGAATGGCGTTCAGATGGGGCCAAGGGGTCCTCCATTAGCCCCTCACAGGGCCGCCAAGTTCTCCCCACAGCCTGGAGATATCTGCAGACCCCCTTTTCCTGTTAGCTACTTTCTAAAGTAAAGCAGGACATATGACTGAAAGGGCTTGAAATTGTGTCAGAGTGATGTTTTAATCTCACTGAAAAGTGTATTAAAGGACATGATGTGATTTATGTGAGCCGCTCCGATAAAAGGCGAGATTGGAGTGGACGGGCTTTCACTGGCGTGAACCTCGTGCCGTGTTTATATTGCAGCCTGTGCAGCTAATCTAATTTGCAATAACTGGCATGGCCTGGAAGGAAAAAAAAATAGCATCTCTGATTTCACGGTATTCCTCTTCATATAAAAATTCCTTATGACTTGTCTCCTCTTGTGAGGGATGCCTTTTCTATTTGGGGGCTAATGAGAGAGAATATGAGGGAGGGCCATGCGTACTCCAAAGGCGGCTTCTTGCACACAGCCCTGGTCAGGGATGCCCTTGGGCTCTATGGGCTGAAGCATCATTTCAGATAGGACGGGATGGTTACCGTTCCCACCTTCTAGTGTGTCATAACTCGCCTTGCCCCCCAATATCTCCAGACAGCAGATACTGCAGGCTTGTCTGCTCAGCCTAAGAATTCTGGTGTTAGAGGTTTCTTTGGGAATGTCCCTTAATCAGACCCCTTCCATCCTTCCGCATTTACCCTCTGCAAATCTGTATTTGAGCAGTCGCGAAGCTCCACTGATCAGAAAAGTTTGATCTTGTGCATGAGCTTTCTATGGTCTTAGGGAAAAGCCCAGCACCCCTCCACTGGGAGGAGAGCTTTGAATTCTCATGATCACATCTAACTTAACCAGCATTCTTTATCGGGAAGACACAACATGCATTGGAAAATTACAACTTTTGCACAATGTAAAAAAGGTGTATTCAAACTGTTAATTACGGGGGGTTGAGTAAATGAAACTTTCACAGTGACCCATTTAATTTTGCAGTAATTGCTGACAAAATACGACACGGATGAATCACAATACAGTATATTTATCTTGAAGGAGAATATTGTGCTGATGTAGTTAAACCAAAGACTAAGAGAAAAATTTAAGAACGGCGGCAGAAATTTTTAAAGTACATAAAAAAAATTACACCCTGAAAACATCTGGGTTAAAACAGCGGAAAGGCGGCTTCCTTGACTTTTCCGAAAAGCGCAACCAAATTACAGAGGCGATTGCGCCTCTCCTCAAAACCCGAGGCTCACCACAGCCCACCTCTAAGCAGGGTCAGATTCCGATTCGCAGCTTGAGCACAGATTTTGAGTGTGGTAGAAATCTAAAGGCAAAAGAGGGTGGCAAGGAAAGTCGGTCCCAGCGCAAGCAGAAGGCGGCATCTCAGAGAAGCCGGTTGGAGCGCCGTGGCAGGTTGACCCTGAGACAGCGTCTAGTCCAGGCCCTACTTGGCAGAGAGAATGAGAAGGGAGAGGAGGGGTCACCCATGCCCCTGGCACAATTTGCTTCCCGCAGGCGAGTCCAAACGGATTTTTTTTCTTTCCCGTTCTTTTGTAGGAAGGGAAGCGGGCCCACACCCTCTAATTGCTAACCTTCTTCTGCAGGCCAAGGCCAAGCAACCGGTTCAGCCAAGGGCAAGGGGGCACAAGACTGGGCACAAGCCTGGGTACCCACTAGATATGCCCTTTCTCTGTCGGCATTGACACGAGAGTGCCAACAGTCTGCAATGCCACCAGAGCCTGGCGCACCCAAGGTGCACATAGAGAACCGCGTGGGTAGAGCTGTTCTCTGCAGAGTGCCAGGGGCGCTGTGCTGTGGACGCCCAGGCGGCACTTGCGATGGGTGGGAGCCCCGGGCATCGTTAGCTCTTTCAAAGGGCACTAGATGGAAAGGCAAGTAATGGCTAGATGCTGGAGGCTCAACCCTCCTGTAGGGATGGGTTTGGGCTAAGTGGATAGATTCGGACATCTGGTGCCCAGGTGTACCAGCAAGGTAGGCCTGCTGAAATTCTTGTCAGATTTCAGGCGGCAAAAGTGGGCGCTCGGTTCCAAACCCGCGAGGCCTGGCACCCAGCGGCGGCCCAGCCCCGCTAGAATCTCGGTCGCCTCTTCCTCCAGCACCCGCAGCTCTGGGGAGAGAGAGCGCTATGCCCCCTCGGGTTCCAGGCTTTCCTCTCCTCTTTCATTCATAAACCTGGTGGCTACAGACGCAGCTTGAATATTGACGTCTCTCCCCGACTGCTCCGCCGTTAACCCAATTACAGAATTCATCAAGAACTGTGTTGAATTATCTCTTTCCATACAGTATCAGCATTAGCCTAATTAAAAGCTATAATGTCTGATATAATGATTAAATCGTTAGCTCTGCTGTAGGGAAGCAATATTTTGTTTTCCCTTCAATTAGAAGCTGATTGAGGTTTTCAGAGCAGGTCAGCTGTGAAATTTGAATTATATGTGTGAGCACTGCTCACAGGGTGAGCCCCTACTCGAAGCTCCCAGAGATTCTCCGAATGCTTCCACCCAGAGAACCAGGAGGCATGCACGCACACGCAGTGCAGCTCTGGATTGTGTGTGCCGGTCGCCACGCTGACAGCTGGAACCGGAGCCTGGAAGCCTAGACGAGAGGACTTTCTTTGCCCCTTTCCCACAGGCGCAGTTGCAGCGACTCTCTAAACTCAGGCGCCCGTTCGGGTCGGAGGAGAGGAGTCTGCTTTCTAGTTGAGAGCGGCTCAGGAGAGAAGGGCTGTGAGGAACACTGCTAAAGGCGTGGGGATCGCCCAAAGTTCTTCACTTGCGAGTGATCCACTTCCTTTGTCTCCTCCCCCGACTTCTCCCCTTTATCTCGATTTTGTTTCTTTCCCCCTTTTAAACAAATCAGCAACAACCAACGAACCACACAGCTCTGTAAATGGGCACCTTTGGCTGTTTGCGAAGAATTCCCCAAACTAGTCCGGACTGGGCCCAGGAGATCGGCTGAGAGGGCTTGGAGACGACCCAGGAGAAGAGATATCCTCCCCCCCCCCCACCACCACCACCACCCTGACCGGGGTCAGAGGCGCACGCTAAAACTCAAACACTGAACTGGCGGGCGGCCAACCCTCCAGTGACGCTGAGATAGCCATAGCTGGGCTAGGGGCGCCTCCGCCACACAGGTGACAGTCCGAGGTGGCTCCGCGAGGACAGAGAAGGTGGTGGCGGCCAGCAGACGGCGATCGCGGCCCGTGCCGCGGCAGGGTCCACACTGACAGGCCTAGGGGCGTCGCGGTGCCCTCCATTCCTGTTGCAGGTCCCGGGATGGAGTCACAACCTCCGTGCCCGCCCCTCTCGGATTTGCTCTCCTCCCACGCGGCCTGTAATCTGCGCCTCCTGTCGGTAGAGGTGACCTCTGAGGGCCTTTTCCAACTTGCAGTGTTATTTTCCCTCTCCCGAGTTTACTTTGGGGCCTCTTCCTAAACATTACTATCTCCCTCCACAGTCCAGCCTAGAAACTGCCGGCTCGCTAGAGGTCTCCAACTATTCTCTCAGCCTTTAGAGGGTACATCAGAGCAGAGCCTGGAAGTCTTTGCCCCTGGCAGTTACCAGTAGTCACCTCCTCATGTCCTCTGTCCAAGTGCCCCATCAACCTTTAGACAATCTTGTTTTGAGCACGATCAGGGGATTGTCACCAGAGCAGACAGTCTGGACCTCCCATTGAATAATTTCTAGTCTTGCACGGTTCCCAAGAACCTCAGCCTACCCAACCTGTTTGAAGCTTGAGACTAACGTTGAGCATAGAAATCCACATATAGATGTCTGAGACCCAATCCTCCAAAGAAGGGAACAAGGGGTTCTGTCCACAGGGGCTCTCTGTGAGTCAAAGATTTCTCAAGAGCACAAAGGTGTGTGGAAAGTACTGGTTATTCTATGCCAGGGGTTCAAGTTTAAAACCCAGGTGTTTAAAATTCAGGACTTGGTTTATTTGAAAGTCAGGGTTTTTGTGCAAAAGCTTAAACATACCATTTCTATATATACACCCTTTCATAGTTCATCTATGTTCATTTACATATACAGGCACAGACACATATACTACATGCATGCATCATTTCCTCTAGCATGGGTTGACATGAATTTTCGGAGGATTGTAACCACTGGTTGGATTAAAAACTTAGCCACTTTTCTAAGTCGGTCTTTGGCATTTTGAGCAATGGCACAGTGAAATTTCTGAGTTGCTGAGAAAGTAAAATTGGTCAGTCATCAGTGAAACTAATCCTTGCCTTGGATTCTGGGCTTTCTCTAGTGTTACTTGTACATAGTATAGTCAGTCTTCAAATCCTCAAGGATATAGTTTGTAGGCTGGCATTAGGCTGGTGGACTGGGAGGCAGCCCCACCAAGCTGGTCGGGAGAATGGGAAGCAGACAAAAATATCTATCAAACTGGTTTTAGTCTTTTTTTTTTTTTTTTTTTTTTTTGTAAAAAGAGCCATTGGGGAAAGTGAGCATAGAAGACACAAGGAGCAGAAGCTTCCAGGAGTTGTCACTGACAGGAGTTGCAAAGCTTCTCACTGCTCATGCCAGGATGGAAAGCACAAGGAGGTCTGGCACACCATGCCCACCACCGCTTAGTTGGCACAGGCTGCTGCTGCCAATCTTCTGTCACTTGGCAACAAGTTACACCTGCATCTCTGATTTCCTACTTCTGCAGGTGGGCACCCATAGGGTTTTTACTGGCTTGGGCTGGCAACAGTTTATTACTAAACGGGGCTTCTGAAGTGCGGTGCCCTGAGTGACAAGCACCAACATGGTTGCCTGCGATGTGACGCCATTTACCTCCTATTTAGATGTTCTGGGAAACAAGGGTAACATCCCATTTGGAAACAATGTTCAGGGCTTGGTAGAAAGAAATGAGACCATTTCAAAGTCATCTATCCAAGTTCCCCAAAGCATAAAGCATTCCTGCAAAGCTCACTGGAGTGCAGGGTGTTTATAAAATAAATTGCCCCATTGATATGGAAAATAATGTGCCAAGCTTGATTCATACAAAGCATTTTCAGGGGGTCTCTGGCTATTTAGTTTAAAATCTAAATTGAAAAGCACAGGAAAGAAATCTTTCAATTGCTAAGTGGATAATATAGTTTATAATTTGTAAACCGTTTCTTTTATTTCAGTCTTGTTGACTTCCCCTAACACAGTGGATCTCTCTGCACACCCATCGCCTCCTAGATTATCAAAGGAAAATGGCTCTAGCAAATTCTTAAACAATATTCCTGTTCGTTTTGTTCATTTACAATGTAACTGATATTTGTAGGGAGTTCATGAAACAAATCAAAAGGTTTAATAAACTTGATTGCTGAAATAAGAAAGTAGCTGAAAAAATAGTCTATAACCTAGATGCTTATAAAAATATGAAACAATGTTTCTAGCATAATTCTATATTATTTGATGAGTTTACTAGTAAGTACTGGATGGCCTGAAATGAAAGCTCAGTCGGCTTTGCTGTTGCACTGTGCTATAACAACCTGGGATTAAAATAAAATAAAAAATAAACATATGTAATAATCATAGCAAGGGAGCAGTGGGGTCGGGAAATTCACAGCCTCAGCTATTTTTTGTTAACAGAAAAAAGAACAGTCACCTGTTCAGTGCCCAATATATTGGAACACCCTTATTCTTGCCATTATCCTTTATCTCTGCCATAGAAGAGCCTTTGGATTACACACCGGGAAGTCTGCAGGCCAGCAGACCAGCCTAGCCCAACAGCAATCTCTGGAGGCACCTCTGTTCCCACCCCACCCCGCCCCAGGACTGCGGAAGAACTTCTGCACTCTAAGGGCCTTTCT
Organism: Alexandromys fortis; assembly: GCF_014885135.2. NCBI lineage: Eukaryota > Metazoa > Chordata > Mammalia > Rodentia > Cricetidae > Alexandromys > Alexandromys fortis. Next base: position 28,869,825 of record NW_026067909.1, on the reverse strand, counting down.
GGAAGAAGCTTTTAAATCAAATCTCCATCTTTCTCTTGGAAATGGCAGTCTGAGGTTAGGTTGAAAATCTCTTGAACACCCCAGAAGCATACTCGTTCTGAGATTCAAGAATTACAGCCGTCTGTGGTTTGTGTTTTGCTCATCCCCAGAACTGGCCTTTCTTTTTCACAATGTAGTAAGAAACAAAACATAACAAAAAGGCAATACTGTCACGCGATCAGAGGCACCCCTTCTAAACCCTGAGTACAGAGTTTTCGAAGGCCTTTGGCAAGCAGCTTATGGGAGAATCGCTCCAGAAAGAGTGGGGTAGGTTCCTTTGCTCTTTCAACTAACTTTTTTTTTTTTACTGTTGGAGTAACTAGATTCCAGATCTTTTTTTTTTTTTTTTTTTTTTGACCTTCGTAGGAATTCAAGAAGAAAAAGTAAATTGGGAAGAGTTTTTTTTTTTTTTACTATAACATCCTGATCCTTTAAAAGACACCCCCCCCTCCTCAAGAAAGTTCAGGGTAGATAAGGGAGCTATGATCCCTGCACCACACAAAAGCGGCCGCAAGTCCATCCAGACCCGAATTATAGATTCCGGAGCTGGAAAGGTCTTTGCTAGAGCAGGCTCTGGAGAATGCATTGAGCTCCGGGAGTAGGGGAGATTGCCTAGCTTGGAAACCAGCAGTGGTGCTTTGGGCTTAAGCTGCCCCTGGGAAGATCTCCTCGGGCACCACCGTTATTCTGCACTACCGCTCTATCTCCAACTTTCCCCTTCCCTGCGGGCACAGAGTTGGCTGGCTGGGGACAGGCGAGGAGCTGGGTCTCCAACGAGCGCTTTTAAACACGACCCAGGGCTGTATTTCCCCCCCCACACACACACACCCCGCCTCCCCCGACAGCGATTCTTTCTTCCTCTTGGTTTTCAACCCAATCGTTAATCATTCGAAGCGCGAGGGCAGGGAGAGGAGAAGGGGGCGAGCTCCGAGTTAGCGGCCGTCGCCGCCGCGCGCGCGCTCAGGAAGCTGTGTGGCTGTGACCCCGCCCCCCCGCGCCCCCTTTTCCCCCCTCCTTCCTGCCCTTGCCCTCCCCCCTTCTCCTCCACCTCCTTGCTCTGCCGCCCGCGCCCAGTGTGTCTACTCCCTCCCCACGTCACTCGCCAGCGCGCCATGCAAATCACCGCCGCCGCCGGCTCCCATTGGCCGCGGCGCGCTCATTTAATGGCAGCCCGGGCCCGGCGTATGGCTGCTGGGCCCCCCGCGCCACCGGCCCCGCGTGTGCCTCCGCTCCGAGCGCACGGCCCCAGGCAAGCAGCAGACAGCTTGTCCTGCGTGCAGCGGCCCAGCTCTCTGGCTCTCTGCACGCGTTGGCACTCGCACCGCTGTCCCTAACCCCCTCCCTGGCTGCACGGTGATCGTCCCCTCCGAACCCCCCTTCGAGTCCCCCTCAGCGCCTGGCTCCCCCCAGGCACCTGGGACCAGCACATGCCCAGCGCACGCGGTGCGCCGCCCTGCTAGAAGTTGCGGCCCTGGAGTTGGAAGCCGCCTAGGAAGCCAGCACAGTAAAGAGACTTCGAGCAACCAAGAAGAGGCAACGAACTCGGTGTCGGGGCCCGGTGGCACCGCTTCAAACCCAGAAAGTGGAACCTCAACTTGGCCACGACTGCACCTGTTTGCACGCTCAGCTGAGAGCGCCCGGACTGCAGGAGCGGCAGCGGCGGCAGCGATGATCCCGGCCAACGGCCTCTTTGGCAAGTGATTTGTGCACCCAGAGAAACTTTCCACCTGCGAGCTGGACCCGCGCTAAGTGCGTGTGCTTTTGCCTCTTTTTTGTTGTTGCCTCCACCCAACCCCCTTCCCTCTGTTAGGCACCCCCCCCCGTCTCTCTGGGCTCTCTCCCCACCCACCCACCCCCACCCGGCCGTCTGTGCTCCAGGCCCTCTCTTTGCGGTGCCGGTGAACCCGCAAACCGCCCAGATGTACGGCATGATGATGGAGACCGACCTGCACTCGCCCGGCGGCGCCCAGGCGCCCACGAACCTCTCGGGCCCGGCCGGGGCGGGCGGGGGCGGTGGTGGGGGCGGGGGCGGCGGGGGCGGCGGGGGCGGCGGGGGCACCAAGGCCAACCAGGATCGGGTTAAGCGGCCCATGAACGCCTTCATGGTGTGGTCCCGCGGACAGAGGCGCAAGATGGCCCAGGAGAACCCCAAGATGCACAACTCGGAGATCAGCAAGCGCCTGGGGGCCGAATGGAAGGTCATGTCCGAGGCTGAGAAGCGGCCGTTCATCGACGAGGCCAAGCGACTACGCGCGCTGCACATGAAGGAGCACCCGGATTACAAGTACCGGCCGCGCCGTAAGACCAAGACGTTGCTCAAGAAGGACAAGTACTCGCTGGCCGGTGGGCTGCTGGCGGCCGGCGCAGGTGGCGGTGGCGCAGCCGTGGCCATGGGCGTGGGCGTGGGCGTCGGGGCGGCCGCGGTGGGCCAGCGCCTGGAGAGCCCGGGCGGCGCGGCTGGAGGCAGCTACGCCCACGTCAACGGCTGGGCCAACGGTGCCTACCCGGGCTCGGTAGCCGCGGCGGCTGCAGCCGCGGCCATGATGCAGGAGGCACAGCTAGCCTACGGGCAGCACCCAGGCGCGGGCGGCGCGCACCCTCACGCGCACCCGGCGCACCCTCACCCGCACCATCCGCACGCGCATCCTCACAACCCGCAGCCCATGCACCGCTACGACATGGGCGCACTGCAGTACAGCCCCATCTCCAACTCTCAGGGCTACATGAGCGCGTCGCCTTCGGGCTATGGTGGCATCCCCTACGGCGCCGCAGCAGCCGCCGCCGCCGCTGCTGGCGGTGCGCACCAGAACTCGGCTGTGGCGGCCGCGGCGGCTGCAGCGGCGGCATCGTCGGGTGCCCTCGGTGCCCTCGGCTCACTGGTCAAGTCAGAGCCCAGCGGCAGCCCGCCGGCCCCTGCTCACTCGCGGGCGCCGTGCCCCGGGGACCTGCGCGAGATGATCAGCATGTACCTGCCCGCAGGCGAGGGTGGAGACCCGGCGGCTGCAGCGGCTGCCGCGGCCCAAAGCCGACTGCACTCGCTGCCACAGCACTACCAGGGCGCGGGCGCGGGTGTCAACGGCACGGTGCCCCTGACGCATATCTAGCGCCGCGGGGACGCCGGGGACACTGCGGCTGGCTCGAGGCCGCCGACCCGGCGACGAAGAGCGTGAGGCCTGTGCCGGAGCCTCCAGAGCTCGACTTTGTACAGACGACTCCACGTTGCAGTAAAAAGACAGCTCTGGAGGTCGGAGCACCAGGTGACATCTGCCCTCTCTCTCACCTTTGCCGGGACTCCGAGGCGCTGACACCAGACTGGCGTCTTAGACTGAACTTTGGTGTTTTCACGAGACCTTTTGTACAGTATTTATCGTCCGCAGAGGAGGCACACAGCGTTTTCTCGGCTCGGGAGGACAAAAGACAAAACCCAGCGAGGCGATGCCAACTTTTGTATGACTGCCGGCACTGTAACTTTCTCCCGGGTTTCCTTCCCGCCGGCTCTTCTGCCTGAGGCCGAGTGACGGACCTCGAGCTGTTCTCACTTGTTATAAATGTAGTAAGGCAGATCCAAATATTTACAAGTTTTTTGTAGTTGTTACCGCTCTTTTGGGTTGGTTGGTTCATTTATACCGCGATCCCCTCTCAGACGGTGGAGATATATTCTGGGTTTTGTAAAACTCTGTATCCGAGCATTTCCATTTTTGTTTTGTTTTGTATTATTTCTTGTAAATGCGTTGTGACATTTTTATTTTAGGCGCTGCGGTAAGGGGGGGGGGAGAGGAGTCAGATTATGTACATAGCCTGCAAGTCTTTCATCTAAAAAAAGAAAAACAAAAAGAGACCCCCCCTTTCCAAAATGCATCAAAATTTGAATCAATACGTCCAAGAGAGAAAAGGCCGTTTCCCTATGAAATTGAAACGTGCTAATTTTATATGCATGATTTATGAGCTCAAAATACAATTAGCAATCTGTTGAAGGAGAAATTATCAATAGGGCCCAAGAGTAAGGGAGCCCCACCGAGCGAAGGGCAGCGTTTCAATGGCTTTATTCAGTGGGAAAAGAGGAAGCTAAACTCCAGAGATTATTCTGTAGAGTTGAAGTTAACACAGAAGGGAAGTAGCTACAAAGTACTTCCTAATAGTTTCGCAGTTTAACTGCCTGGCCCTGGCATTTTTTTTTTCTTTTTTCTTTTCTTTTTGCATTTCTTTGCTGTGGCTCTGCCCTTCCCCCTACTATAGCAGTTTTTGAGGCAGCTTGGTCCTGGTTGGAAGGAGAAAGGACGGTGCTCAATGATGGGACCGGTGGGACGAGGCCAAGGATGGGGGACAACGACCGCCACCAAGACAGTGTGCCTTTGATATCTCCGTAATTGGGATTGTAAGTGAAATTACCTTCCAGTGCTTCAAGGAAGCAATCCTGACCCAGAATGCACCACCACTGTCCCCTCACCCAGGTCCTACCCCAACACCTCCCCCTTCCTCTCTGGGAAAATGCAACGTAAATTTGCGGATTTTCTTACACACACACACACACACACACACACACCGCCCCCTCTCCTGTGTGAAATGGGATGCAGGTTGCTAGGGAATGTAAACACAGAATGCAGTGTTTATTATTCCTGACCAGATCTTGAGGTTGTTTGATGCTTTAAATGTTTTTAATTATATTTTTTCTAGGTGTTTATTGGTACATTGCAGGGTCTTTTTTTTTCCTGGAATTTAAAGTTTTCTGTAAAACTTTGTCTTCGAGTAATCTGACAGCATTAAATATTGCATTTAAAACTTGTACGCAGCAAACATGTTTTGAAATTAATCATGACATTAGGATGCAATTCTATTTTTTGAAGGAAATTTTCCTTAAGTCCAGGTGGAAAATGATACTAATTTCAGCATTCTTTCCCCTCATTTTCCCGCTTAGTTTCTTTTTTCTTTTTCTTCTTTCTTTTCTTTTCTTTCTTTTTTTTTTGAATGAATATGGACTAGCTATTCTAAAGTGGACTTACTCTACCGATTCAGTAAGACCTTAGCTCAGCCTACATTGGAGAATATCCTTCTGTATAAATGCTAATCTTACAAGTGACATGTATGATTTTTTTTTAAAAAAAAAGTAATTTTGATGATTTTGCTTAAACCCCTCATTTCTTAACCTGATTGCAAGAGATTCAGGAATGATGCTCACTGCTTTCTGATAAGGTAATAAAATGACACCCCCCTTTTCCCTTTCTTCATTTTAGGGTTTTTGCTCTGTTATTTCCAGAACTGGTTTACTTACTTAGGAGTCCAAGAGGGGAGCGCACTCAGGCAGTCAGGGAAAGAGCCCCCGTTCACCTCAGGGAACTTCTATGGGACTTTCAGGTCCAGCCCACCTTCCCCTTAATACACAAGGGACTTTGCTGACTGGCTCCCAACCACAGCAGCTTCAGTGGGAGGCAGGGGTAGCTACACTCACCTCTCTCAAGCCTGGGCTTCTGGGGTTCCTGTGCCTTGGCTATGGGCTCGCCATCACAGGAGTTATGGCCCACTTTAAGTGAAGCACACCACATAAAGGTAGTCATCTTGCAAATACTAGACAGCTCAGCCCCCTCATTCCTTGTATTTTGTGTTCCCTATTTGAGTTCCACCCAGTTAGCTGGAATTCTTTGTGCCAGGCCTCCAAGCCACCTTCCTTTGGCTTCTACTGACGTGAGAGACTAGGAGAAAGTCTCTAATGACTTAATTTGAAAACAAAGACAGAGGATTAGGGGGGCCTCCTCTCAAGATTGAAGCCAGATCTGGGCAGGCTCTCTCCAGTTAAAATAAGTGGAGATAATTTTCTCCTAGACCTTACTTACTTGGAGCCCAATTCAGGGCTAAATGCAGTTCCTAACCAAGCAACGCACATTTGTGTTCACGTGAGATTCTTTGTGGTCGTTTTCCCTTGATAATTCACTTCCAATGCCAGGGCTGTGTTCCGTTCTACTAGTGCGATTTTGTTTCCCATCTGTGGCGAGTGGGGCAGTATTTTGTGGCGGCTGGATAAAGTTTGCATAACTTTGTGTAGGGCACCTGAGTGGCTTCTAAACTCACCGGTAAACTAAGCAGTGTGATTTGCTTGACGGTCTCGTGCCCTCCCTCCCGCCCCCCCCCGTCTGCCCTCTCTCCTCTCCCTCCTTCCCTCTCTCCTCTTCCCCTTTCTTTCTTCCTCACTTAAAAAAAAAACTCACTGCCCCGTTTTTATTGTTGCCACCGAGACTTTGACACCCTCCTTCAAACCCACCAGTAGGCAGATGAAACGAATTAATTTTTTTTAAAGGAGTTGCGGGCACAGCGCGCCTGATCTGCAGATGTGTCGGGATGTGACTGATAGGTCTATTAAAATCATGCGTGTGGGAGAAGAATAACACTCATATTCACGCATTTCATTCTCCCCCCCCCCCCCAACAAAGACTGGGCACTGCCACACTCTGTCTCCGGAAAATTCCAGTCAATTCGAAAAGCCCTCTCCAGCACACTTGCTCTGGGGACGCAGGAAAGCCAGCTCGGTCCAGCCAGGGTCCAGCACCGCTGGCTCAGGCCCCTGCGCTTTTCTGGTCACGCCTCCTCCCGACCCAGCTTCCGCAGCGGGTGTCCGGGAGCCGGCGGTGGAATCCAACCCTAGGTTAGAGTCCTGGGAAAGTTCAGGAAAAAAGCAGACTTGGCCTTGGCGCAGGAACTAGTTGGCGGGATGGAGAGGCTCCGGCGGATAGGGGGGAGGATACTGCGCAGGCCCCCGGGGAGAAAGCGCCAGAGTCCTTCTGCGCGGGGTGGCGGGTGGACTGGCAGCAGCCAGGCTGCCTCTTGGGCTAGAGGCTGGGGCGCCACACCCCTCCCTCTCCTACTGCCCTCCTCCGCCCCCTCGCCCTCCCCCTTCCTCCGCTAGGCCCTTCACCTCCAGCTGCGCCCTGCAGGACCTGGCTTCACCCACCCCCAGAACCAACCAGCGGGCAGTGCGGCCAGTGACAGCGCCCTGCGTCCCTGTTGTAGCCAGGATCCCACGTGCTCGAGCCGGGACTTCTGCACTCTGCCTCCCGTGTCCCAAGTCAGGCTTCTGTGGTTCTGCTCCCAGCTGCATCCCGCACCAAGCTCGCTCTTCTCCCACGTCCTTCTCTACACCCTCTGGTCCACCACTTCTCCCCTTCCCGTCCTTTCTTCTAGCCCTCCGTCTGCAGCCTCTGTTCTTGCCGGGCTTCCCTCGACGCGCTGACAGGCCCTCCCTTTGTCTTAACTCGCGGTCCGCTTCCCGCCTCTGAGCCCCCTCTCCTCTCCCCACGTACACTCTCCGGCATAGCTGCCCCATCGGAGGCGCAGGTTCAGAGCGATCCACCCCCTCTTCGAGTTCGCCCATCCTTGCGGGGGTAGCAAGTATGGGCTTGGCACCCACCTTGCTCACATCCACGCTTGCCCGGAGGCCTTTAGGGGAATTAAGAGAGGAGGGTTTGCGCTAGACTACAGGATTACAGTGGAGAAAGTTCTGATTTGGGGTCAGGCTCAAGCCAAACCCTTTCACAATCAGTGGGGGAACCAAACAGGTCCCAGGCGAGGCCGCAACAAGTGGGCACAGAGTGGGGGAGGGGAGTCAGGGTCTCCTGGAAAGCAGGGGCAAGGAAGAGGCAGAGTGGCCCTCCTCGCAGCAGAACTAGGCCCTGGGCTGCAGCAGTCACAGGCGAGATCGTTTGTGGGCCTAGACAACGACGAGATGCCTTCAAAGGTATCGATCTCAAGGAAATGTCTGCTCTGACCAAGTCTGGGGGTTCGCTTGCATGCTGCTCTTTGGCATTCGAGTCTAAGGAAAGCTGCATAGGCCTCTGCCTAAGAAGCAGAGGCTTTATAAACACAGCTCAGCATATTTAAGCAGCAATAAATAAGTGAATACAAAATTAAGACCAAGTTCTTGAGAGCTGGGGTGAGCGGTCTGTTCATGAACCCGGGCCTCATCTTAGACTCTTGGCAGCCCTTCGCTCCATCTCTTTGGGAGCTGTGGGTGAGGTGCTGTTGAAATGCCTTAGGGCTGCGGTTTCTGTTGCTGGACCTGGTTCTCTACACGGGGTGAGGGAAATACCAATGGGCAAAATGCGCTGTTTGTTTAGACTGATGGAGGGCTGGAACCTGGCGTGGTGGAGCAGTCGGAAACTGGATGACAAGGAATGAAGTTGGCTCGTCTTCCTTAGAGCCCCAAGGACTCATTCTTACCGGGTCGAGTCCGCTGGTAATGTTTGGCAAGTGTGGGAACTATGTTAAGAGCTCAAGAAAACAGTATAGTCATAGACAAAGAGCATATGTTTGGGTAGTAAAAATAAGAAGCACAAAAAGGCCAGCTCTTCTAAATTTGCGCATGCACATAAACACCACCCGCAAGAAGGCAGAGCCGGTTTTAGGTGTTTCTTTGTTATTTTGTTTTGTGTTTATTTTTCTTTGATACAACTCTTGGTGAACTCACACATCCTTGCATAGTGGCCACGGTGTGGCCTGTCACACAGTGAGGTAGAAAGTATGGTCCCAGCTCAAAGTTCAAACTCGAAGACCAGGATGTTGTTAAATGATCTCTAGGGGAAAACTGTCTGTGGCAGAGACACTGGCCACCAAGTCTCCCTGAATGCCTTGCGGGCAGCTCCCGAGGTTTAATTGCCCTCAGCCACTTCAGAATAGCCGTGTGGGCACATTAAAGGTGCTGTTTGTGGAGAACAGCAGGTCACCACACTCAAAGCCTCGGAATAGTCAGCCAGTCAAATCAGTGGAAAAAATCAGCTTTTGTTAGATTTTGCAGTTTCGGGAATTAGGCATTCACTGCGGAGCCGCAGTTGTGAGAAATTGCAATGTCAGGCGTGTTCCCAGTGGGGAAATATTGTGAGTGTGGAGGATCGTAAGATGGGGCCTGACAATGGGGAAACTGACAAGAGCCATCACCCAGACGTTGTTTTCTCTCCCAGCACCCCGGAAATGCTAACAAGAGACATTACTTGGCAGCGGTGGCACCAGAGTCAGGTCTGCGCACCGAGTGCAAAGAGACATGCACAGTGCAAGACCCAAGGCCAGTTTCACGTGAGTCAGGGAATCCACAGACAAAAAATGCCCTAGAGATTTAAAAAAAGAAAAGCCACCTATACACCAGTTAGAAATAGCATCAGGATCTTCTAGGAAAAAATAATAAACCAGTGTCTTGCTTCTAAGCGGCAGAGTAGAGGACACCCAGGTGAGCATGTTTAATAAGGAAGAGGACTTAACAGTCAAGCTTTAAAAAGCTAAACCCACAAGCACATTCAGTAAATGGAGGGACTCGAACCTGTGCCGGGCAGAGCTGGACCCTTTGTTTCTACACTGAACCGAAAAGAGAAGGTTAACCTGGACATTGACTCTCTACACTTGAAAAATAGAGCACTCTCAACTGCGGGTCTGTAGCTCAGATGTGAAACCAAAATTACCAAACACCTAGTGGGACATATCCTACAGGGGATTCAGAGCCCAGCACACAGGAGGCTTCCAGGAACGGTCAGGTAAAGTGGAGAACTGGGACTTTAGGAGGCAGGTATGGCAGAAGTGGGATGCAGTGATCTCCTCCTCCCCCACCACCAGTGTTTAGGGGCTTCAGGGCTACTGGAGAGCTGTCACACCCCCTGTCTGTTCGGCAGACGTCATTCATGCCTATTACCAGATGCCCATGATTCCAACATCAGCTGGACAGGGCTCATGCCTCCTGGGTGAGTCCCGTGTCACACAGGTAGGAGTCATGTTGCAGAGTTGTGCCAGAGGACAGACCCTGAGCATCTGGCCTGGCCACCGTGATTGGTGGCAGTGCTGATGGGGTCCTGAGGAGAGCGGGCTTTGTTATGGTGACTTTGCACCGGGCTTTCTGCACCAAACTCAGATCTGGAGCTTTTGCAAGGGTGGTGGTCTCTCATCCTCCATGCTCTGACCAGGACCTATACAGGCTGACCGCAGGTGCCCCCAAGAATCTGCCCTGTGTCAGGCACAGTTGGAGAGATGCTGATAGTGACCCCGGAGGACACTTGGAAAGTCTGTGTTTGCAGATGACACTGTGTGTGTGTGTGTGTGTGTGTGTGTGTGTGTGTGTGTGTGTGTTTATCGTGGGCTACTACCAGGGCTACGCCAAGATCATTAAGAGTAGCAATTTGTTATTTATAGAGTGTCCATTCAGTTCTTCAGTTGGTGATTTTTTTGCGCGGGGGTTGGGGGAGCAAGGCCAACAGTGGCAGAAGGGAGTTTTCTGGAGTTGCAATATTTGGATCTTGTGCCTGGGAGGCAGCAATGGAGCCTAGTTTTGATTCCCTCTGCTGGCCGACTCAGCCCACCTCAGCCTGCTCCCAAAGGCATTCTGGGTCTCCTGAAGGGTAGGTAGTCTAGCAGCCCAGGGGAGGGAGGCACACACGTGTGTGTTCAGAAACCATTGAGTGACAGGCCTGCTGGGACCAGACAGTCTTTCTGGATGCCTTCTTTTAACTAAGTGGGTTTGTCTATGCATGAACTGGATCGACACCATTCTGGTGTTGACCAGAAACATTCCTGCTAGCCAGATGGCAAAACACCAGTAATGGGTGCCTACAATATGACCACATTGTTCTCCTCAAATGTATCAGAACTACATCTGTGAAATGGGTATGCCCTGTGAGAGTCTCGCAGGAAGAGCTGTGTATATGAACGTGTTATGTGCAGATTAACTGGCTTGTCCAGTAGGGCCTAATGTGACAGTGACCTTCACTGTACTGATAAGTACAGCCACCGCCCACAGATGAACGCAGTACATGATTGGCTGGTCAGCAGATTTGAAACCAGAGAGGACGGGAAGACTTTCATTTTCAATTTAAAAATGCTCGATTAAAATAATAAATCATTTATTTCAGTTTTCCAGGCTAGGGGGAAAAAGGACTGCAAACATAGTGTTGATTTTAAAATACTATGAAATTTGGATAAATGGCATGCTCTCTCTACTTGCTAAGGGAAATTATACGCAGCATAAAAAAGTAAGATGACGCCTTATTCTTCTAATGTAAATAGATCATACGCAGTCACCATTTCTAACAATGGAATACCATCTAAAGTCACAGTTCAAATTAGATTATTCGGTTTCACCCATCAACACATAATATAAAAAAAACGGGCAAGTGCAAAGCCAATTCCCAGGCTACAAGTTTGATATCAATGTCAAAAGCAGGCATTCTGAGATGGAACAGTTTTATGAGGCTGTTTGAAGAGATAGATCTGCGGAGAGCATTTATGATAGCGTTTTCAGATGACTTCTTTATTTTAATTAGCTCCCAGAGGGTCACCTTCCCATACTCGCTCTTGCAGTCCCGACCGCTGGCACTGCCTGAGAGAAGTTCTTCCCGGGTGAATGTGCCCTGTGCAGAGGTCACATGGGGACAGACACCCCAACATCACCCAGCACCTGACAACAAATACATGCCGTGAGTCCCGCAGCTATGCCTGATTTGGGGTTCCAGGAAGCTGTCATTCCCAACACGGCCAGGTTCTGTGCACGTCACAGAGAGATGCCATGATTGTTGATGTGAGTTGAGTTCACAGGACAGATGCAAGGATGGCAGGACCGGTGGAGAGGAGGCTGGCCTAATTCCAGGCACCCCTTGGCCTTCTGAGTGCCGAGGTGGGACAGGGGAGCAGCACCCCTGTGGAGTTCCTGACTGTGGATCTGGCCCCCTGATTATAAGAGGGAGCAGCTTGTTGACAGATGCAGGAGTGGACAGAGGAGTGGGTTGGCTTCCTTGCTGGGCAGGGCAGGGGTGTACCTCATTCCTTAAATGGCAGAGCCTGAGAAGGGCTTGGAGATTCTGCTGTAGTCCCAGTAAGATGAGCAATGGGGAGCTTGTCCTTTGCTTCAGACTGTCCTGGAGGCCTGCTGCACACTTGGGCACCTGGTGTGTTCAGGGTGGTCTGTCATGGCACAGGGTGTTAGGATGGGTTTTCCTTTAGGACCCTGTGGCCGAGCCCTCTCTGCACCAGAGTGCTTCAGGCACCTGGAAAGGAGCTAAAGCAGGAGAAATCGGCAGTGGCCAGAATTGAATCCGACCCCTATACTGTTGTCCCACCTCGCCCTGCAGGGATTTTAAGGGCTCCTGGTGTGGAGATGTCTAAACACTGTGAGACCCACATGGACATGGCTTGTCAGCTACCCCAATGGACTTAGCTCCAGGTATATGATTTATTAGCCCTTATTGTGTGAATCTGAATACGTAGCCTTGTAGAAATCCCTAAACACGGAACTGGATACGGCTGTAGAGGGGTCTGTGTGGAGCTCAGGAAGCAGCTAGGTCCATGCCCCAGGGTGGAGCTGTGCACATCCCATGTTCCCACTCTGTTCTCTGCTCCAGGGTCCCAAGCTGCAGACTCCTCAGAACCCCATAGGGAAGTCAAAGAAACAGTGCAGGATTTATAATCTAGGACATCTCAGAGGCCGTGTGAAGTAGACACCTGGCTGGAGGTGGTTCTCAGCCTCCGTGTGAACATGGGACTAAATGCTGGTGACATCCCAGGCTGCTGGTGACATCCCAGACAGTTTAAGTGTTAAAACTTATTCCTGTGGGGACAGTGGAGCACACCAGGAAATCCAGTGCCAACACCAGCCTGGCAGGGCTCAGCAGAGCAGTGTAAGTGGCTAAGAAAGCAATAATGCAGGTGTCCCAAACCTCTGGTGCTGTGACATGCCATTGAGATCTTCAGATGTGTCTGGCCGTGCTCAGTTATCATCTAATGCATGTGGCCCACGGGCTACAGGCTAGACATGCCTGCAGTGGAGAGAGAATTTTTATTCTTTTAAGAGTGAAAAATATTTATTTTAATATTTGTATATTATATAATAATTGCCAAACTATCATAACACTACACTAACTTGTTGGGTCTCAAGCACTCCACAGAACCAGCAGGCATTTGCAACAGCCAGGGAACCGTGGACACTGTGAAATTTTATGCTGTCTGCTGCAGCGTTAACCTCGGCTCACAGGTTCATTTAGAAATACAAGTTGTTGCTTATGCCTTCGTGAAGTTGCACAGCTTAATTTAAGCTGTGGCTTGAAATACAACTTTATATTTTCTGCGAATAATTGCCAGAGGTGATGTATTCATTCTGGAATAATAAAGTGTTGGTTTAATTAGTTTTTTAAGAATTTTATATAATTTCCCTTACAGAGTGGATAATTTACTTTATTATCCAAATTTCATAGTCAGTGTTTTGAAATTGAGATGACATTTCTAATAGTATTCTCAGTTTAAAGACCGAAATAAATGACTTATTTATTTATTTATTTATTTAAATGAGCAAGAAAGTTTTTACCTTGGCATCTTCCTCATTAACATAACCGAATTTAAATTGGGGATGATGGAACACAGCTAAAATGTGAGCTCTGCTGCCAGGTATTAGTGTCGTTAGCTTCCTGTCACTTTGGGCGGGCAAATGACCCCACACTAAGATGTCTACTCTCCCCCAGCAGCTGTTTCTCTCCCTGAAGAGACCTTCGGTACAAAGCTGGGAAGACTCTCCCCACCACCCCGCTTTTTATTTCTGTTTTGTTCCATCTGGTCTAATCTCAAGAGACCAACACGTTCTTTCTTTTCTCGAGTTCAGGAAGGTGACAGTGTCTGTGATACTGGGTATGTGGGCAGCGTGTGTGTGTGTGTGTGTGTGTGTGTGTGTGTGTGTGTGTGCGCGCGCGCGTGCGCAGCAGAGATGGCGTTGGCACCAGGTGACCCAGGGCTCAGCAGGTGAAGGAGCACGTTCAGAGCAGAGGGCCGGACAAGTATGGCTCTTGTCTGGCATTCACCAGCCACTGAGTTCCATCCCAACACAGAGCGAAAGGGAAAGCCTGTGAAGTAACACCGTTGCCCTGAAATCCCAATGTTTGATCAGTGTTTTTATTTTATATTTTTCCCAAATAGTTTACCTTGTATATTCAACAAATATATACAAGGATGAGAAAATACTTCCTTTGATAGTGATATTTCAACATTGCATATTAAATTACTTTTTGCAAAAGGTTTTTGCTCCTTTAAATTGTATTTGCTTCTTCTGTTTTGTTGAGAAAAGTTAAGGAAGATTGAGGGGTGGGGTTGAGGAGAGCAAGAATCAAACAAGCCACGAAGACAGCTGACAGTCTGGCTCCTGTTTGAGCAAAAAATAGAATCTGACTCCATTCTGTTTCCTCCCACCCCCTCCAATGCCCAGCAAAAACAGACGGGGTGTTTTGCATCTCACTGAGGTAGCTCCCATCTGAGGGGGTGAAGCTGATGCTGGCCCTCTGTCGTTATCTTCTAATTGCTCATGCGCAAGGAGATGTTACGTTTTTAAAAGCTTGGCTGTGTCATTCACAAAGAGGGGACCCTAGGAACAAGGAGAGACTATAACTCGGGCCAAGAGACACCTGTAGTGTCAAAGGGATTAGAAAGAAGAGGTTTACAAGTAGCAAGAAGATAACCAAAGGTAGAGAGACAGAAGAAGCCACTGCCAAGAATGCAGGCTAAAAGGGGAGAGTTGAGACTGACAAGGCCAATCACTTTGGGCAGACCCTGGTCCTCAGATACCGCCCCTCAGCCTGGAAGGAGCAGAAGAAAGATTCCAAGCAGATTTGGAATTAGGATCCAGCTGTTCGAACACTGCTGGAACCGTTTCAAGTCAGAGGATTATGGGAGCCGCCGTGCAGCCGCCCCCGTGGCTGGTCCCTGGGACTCCCATGACAGAGTACCATACTGGAAGTATGGGAGCCTTCAAGGACAAAACTTGTACTCCATAGTTCTGGGGAGAAGTCTGGGCTCAAGATGGACACATGCTAGTTTCTTCTGACACGTATGAAGATGTGTCTACACTTCCCAGGCCTCTGGTGCTGCTTTGGGACCTTGGCATGGCTTGGCTTGTAGAAACAGCATCAACTTTCTGCCTCCATCTCCATGTAGTAAAGGCCCTGTTAATGCCTGCTCTAGAGTCCCTTTCCTTTCCTTCTTTTCTCTGTTTTTTTCTCTTCTGTGTGCTTGTATGTGTGTGTATATATGTCTGTATGCGGGAGAAGATGTGCATGCGTCCGTATACACACATACATAGTGGGGGTCCATCTAAGATGCCATGCCTCAGGCATTGCCTACTCTTACTTTTGAGCCATTGGCCTGGAACTCACCCAGTAGGCTGTGCGAGCCGAGCAGTGAACTTCCGAGGTTTGTCTGTCACTCCCCAGCACCGAGACTGTACTTACATGTCATTTCACCTGTCTTTCTTAAGGGGGTGTTCATGCTTGTGTGCTAAGCATTTTACTGACTGAAGTACCACATTTCCCAAAAAAACCCTTCTTTAAAGAACCGATGTCACTAGCCGAGCACCTCACAGATGACCCTGTCCTGACCTATCTGCCGGCAAAGACCTCGCTAGCCACCAAATTTCCTGAGTGAGGGTTTCCAGCTCTTTCTGGGAATTGCCACTCCAGCCATGGTGTTCACTGCCGGCTGTGACCATCTCTCCTGGTAAACACTGCGTTCTGAGGTTCCGTCTCCCCTCGACACAGCTACTCCAGTCTGCAGCTCTCGCACAGTGCAGTGTCTCCCAGGTCTCTGCAGCGGGCGCTTCACACAACTGGGCAGCTGCCCTCTAGCTGACCTGAGTCACCCAGGTTAATAATCTGCTTCCTGTGTGGTGGGAATAGCAGGCGGCTGGAGGGGAAAGATGGTCACGGGGTCAGGGCAGCACCATCTGTGACATTCACCCCTCCGAGGCAGTCACAGAGGCAGGGAACTGCACGGCTCCAGGGTGCCAGATTTACCTCACCTTTTCTTCTTCTTAATCCAATTCCTTTTGTGGAGCTCCATGTGCTGGTGTAAATCACCTTGACTCCCGTGGAGGAGCGTGGTGCGGAGACAATGCCACACAACTGTTGCCAGCCGTCCCTCAGTCCTCCCACACTTCTGAGCAGTCAGTACGTACAGTAAGCCGGGGTTGAACCCTGGGCCTCCAGCCTGCTAAGTGTGCACCTTCTAACTTAACTCTGCCAGGCCCTCAAAAGAAACCAGGCGCTAAGTCATCTACCAAAGGACGTGTTGTTAAGGAATCTAGAGCTGACAGGGTCTAGCATTTATGATTAATGTAATACACATGAACATTGTCCAGAAGGCCAGCAGCACTGCCAGGCTCTCACGGCACCCAGCGGCTCCATGCTCCACCCACCCCAGCCGCATTTCCTAGCAGCAGCTTCTCCATCTTTTTTGGTCATCTCCCCCACATCGCTGCAGCCATATTCCTGCGTTCCACGCCAGCGTTGCCTAGCGTGGACCTGCTCACTTTAACCATTATCCAGTCAGACCTCTGTGGCAACTGAGTCTGCCCTATTCTTTTCACTCCTCCCCACCCATCCTTCTCACAGCTAGTGCACCCTGGTTTGTTCCCTTGGCATTTGGGGTTTGTTTCGAATAGACAGTGTGACTCGTGACTGAGCCCGCGGTAAAGCCGGATGGGATCACCTCTGCTGTGGGGCTGTGTTCTCTAACATCACTAATGGTCTTATTTTGTGCGATCGTCCACCTGCTTAGTTTCTTGTGTTCCTTGCACAGTAACAGTGCTAAACAACGGTTACACCAATAGTTCAGTTTCTCGGTGCCAGCCCTCCCAGGCCACGGTGTCCTGATTTGCTTCAGGCTTGGCCACTGCCCTCACAGGCTGGCTCATCTCTCTTCCATGTAGACCATGCATTTCTGGAATCGTTGTTGATATTGTTTGAGACAGCGTCTCATGTATCTCACGTTGGTCTCCTACTCTCTGGGTGGCGGTAACGATCTTGAAGCTGTCTGTTCTTACAGCCTCTCCTTCCTGCGTGCTTGTATGACAGGCATGTATGACCACCTCCGAGCTATGTGGTGCTGGGGGTGGCACCAGCTGAGCTACATCCCCAGACCCACTGGATCCCTTGGTTTTTGTCACTTTGCCTTCCACACTTGTTTTGTGGATCATGTCTTCTAAATGATAGCGACACAAGAGTGGTATTTTAGCTGGGTATAAGATTCAAGGTGAAATATTGGTATGAGATTATTCCCTTGAGATTTTGTCATCTCACCTGTTGTGCAACTTGAGATAAGTGTGTGTGTGTGTGTGTGTGTGTGTTCATGGATACTTGATTTGTAAGTAGGCTGTGCCTAAAATAGTTTGACAAAATGACGGGACCATAATCAGGACAGTGAACATGTCTACCACCCCCAAGTTTTGTCTTAGTCTCCTCGGCCCCCGCAATGCTTCCATCTATAGCAACCATAGGCTGCCTTTCATCACTTTTGTTTTGCAATTTCTGGACGTTTCTATAAATGGAATTTTATAAACTCTCTCACACTTTTTTTTTAAAAAAAAAATCTGGCATCTTTCATTTACCATAATGATTTTGAGATTCATCCAAAATAAATTCACTCATTCATTCAATTGTTGAGTAATAGGCTCCTGTATGGCTCTACCTCAGTCTGTTTACTCACCAACTGTGAACGCTTGTTTTCAGTTTTGCATTATGAATTTGGATACAAGTTCATGTAAGGACAATGTGTTTCATTTCTTTTCAGTTAACCCATGGGAGTAGAAAGGCAGATCCCATAATATGTTTGTTTAATTTAAATTGCAAAAAAACTTTAAGTGTTTTTTACTTATGTTTTTGAGGCAGGGTCTGACTCAGGCTGTCTTCAAACTACCCACGAAGCTGAGGATAACCTTGAACTCCTAATCTTCCTGCCTCCACCTCCCAAGTGCTGGGATTCCAAGTGTGTCCAGGCTCTACTGTATCCTGGGAGTCAAACGCAAGGCCTTGTGCGTACTCAGCAAGGACTCTGCTGACTGGTGCATGACGGCATCGCCAGGTCTGAGGGTCCCGTGTGTCCACATCCATATCCACACTCTTGTCTTAGCTCTATGACCGAACGTGTAGCTTTATCCCACTGGAGCTTTACTTTGCTTTTTACTAATTACTACTTACCCTCGCATCATCTTTCCAGATGCCCCTTAGGCATCCTGACATCTTCTTGGGGGACATTTTCTGTTCTGTTTTAGCCTTATTTGTGAGTTGCTTTTATATTATGAATTTTAAGAGTTACTTTTTTGTTGTTTGTTTATTTTTGGAGACAGGGTTTCTCTGTGTAACTCTAGCTGTCCTGGAACTCACACTGTAGACCAGGTTGGCCTCGAACTCACATTGTAGACCATGCTGCCTGCCTCTGCCTCTGCTGGGATTAAAGGGGTTTGCTGCCACCACCTGGCTAAGAGTTACTTTGTTTGATTTTGTTGAGACAGGTCTACTGTATCTGAGGCTGACAATGAACTCTTGACACCCCCCCCCCCCGCCACTTCCCAAATGCTGGGACTCCAGGTGTGAATCAGACCTTGCTAGATATTTTATATATTCTGAACACAAGGCAGTTGGCTGGCAGATGTTGTACCTTTTGAAAACGAAATATTTTTAAGCAGTTTTGATGAAGACCTCATTTACTATTTTCCTTTTTACACTCCAAGGTTTTTGTTTTATAATTAAGAAATCCTTACCAAACTCCAAGTTACTATAGTTTTATTTGCCAAGTTCACCCCAAGAGGTGAGGTCCAATTCAATAGCCAATTGTTATGTGCAGCTATTTAAACTTAATGTGTAGGGAGCTGGAGCAATGGTTCAACAGTTTAAATCACCTATTACTCTTGCAGAAGACTGAGTTTGGTTCCCATCACCACATCATGGCTCACAAATGCCTGTAACTCCAGCTCTAGATCACCAGCACCTGTAATTCCAGTTCTAGACCACCCACATCTATAACTCCAGTTCTAAATCACCCACATCTGTAATTCCAGTTCTAGATCACCAGCACCTGTAATTCCAGTTCTAGACCACCCACATCTTTAACTCCAGTTCTATATCACCCACATCTGTAATTCCAGTTCTAGATCACCAGCACCTGTAATTCCAGTTCTAGACCACCCACATCTGTAACTCCAGTTCTAGATCACCCACATCTGTAACTCCAGTTCTAGATCACCCACACCATGGCTCCCCAGTATCTGTAACTCCAGTTCTAGATCACCAGCACCTGTAATTCCAGTTCTAGACCACCCACATCTGTAACTCCAGTTCTAGATCACCCACATCTGTAACTCCAGTTCTAGATCACCCACACCATGGCTCCCCAGTATCTGTAACTCCAGTTCTAGGGGATCCACCTATCTTGCCTGGCGTCTAAGGCCAGCATGCACCATTGTGCACAGAAATACCTACAGGCAAAACACCCACACATAAAATAAAATAAATAAATCTAAAAACACAGAAGTCTAATTTAGCAGCTCTCGAGTTAAATAAGCAAAGCATAGTGGCCTACAACTATAATTCCAAGCATAAGAAGCTGAGGCAAGAGAATCACTATAAGGTGTAGACCAGCCTGTTCTCCACAGTGAATTCTGGATGAGCTGGGGCTGTCCCAAAACAAACAAACAAATAAAATAAAGTAGTACTGCCTCATGGCAGCCATATTTGAATTCGCAGTATCCCATGGGCCAATGGGTTCTCCTTTGGTCAGGACAAAGGGAGTTGCCACCTCATAGGAACTTCTGTCAAATGATGTTCAGTACCAGGTAGTCCCCGCTCATGCAGTGGTCCGTCATGTGGGAGAAGGGGGCATCTTCTGCCCCGGATTACTTGTTCTAGCCTGGCATTTTGAAGACATCATCCTTTCCCTACCCACTGCCTCAGCATCTTTCAAAAATCAATTAGACCAGGGGCTGGGAGACAGCTCGGGCTTTGAGCACTTGTCTTGCAGAAGACCCTGGTGAAATTTTTTTTTCTGAACCGACATAGCAGCTAAGAATCATCTGTAGCTCCATTTCTAGGGGATCTGATGCCCCTCTCTGACCTCTTTGGCACCAGACACTAATGGGGTGCACAGACTTTTATACAAGGAAAGCACTCATATACATATAAAATAAAAATAAGTAAATTTTTTTTAAAAAAATCAATTGGAGATGTGATGGCCCATACCCATAATCCCCACCTGTGAACTAAGGCATGAGGATCAGAAGTTGGGGAGTAGATGTTTATGTCTTTTCAGACTAGCCTGGGCTTCATACTAAGATCTTGTCGAGAGAGAGAGAGAGAGAGAGAGAGAGAGAGAGAGAGAGAGAGAGAGAGACCCCTTCCTCCAAATCAGTTGGCTATATGGACCCAGGTCTATTTTTATCAGCCAGTTTGCAACATTGATCTATTGATCTGTCTTTGTGCCAATGTCACATAGTCCCGGTATGTGTGTGTGTTTGCAGTAATTCTCAACAACATGTAGTGTAAATCACCCAATTTTGTACTGCCCCCCAAGGTGTTTAAATTCTTGTGTATTTTGAATTTCCTTGTAAAATTTGAAACTTTCCCCTCAAATAAATATAAGCAAAGAAATTCTTCCCATTGGCCAGGCGTGGTGTTCACTTCCCTGCTTTCGAGTGTTCCAGAGGCTGAAGGAAGGAGGCCCACTGGCCAACCTACCAAGACCTTCTCTCCACTTCTCTTAAAGGAGGGGCTCATAGGTGAGCGGTGGGGTGTTTGTCTAGCACATACCTGGCTCCGAGTTCACGCCTTAGGGCTGGAAAGACAAAAGCATCGCAGGTACTCTCTGCAACGGTGAGAGCTCCTATAACTTAGATGACTTTTGGAGCAATCGCCACCTTCACAATGTCCCTCTTTTGACCCCTTGTATAAATACTCTTTGTTCTTAGCATCTTCTGCAGGTTTCGGTCACCAGCTTGTGCATCCTTTGTCCTGTTTTTGCCAAGCTATTTCCTTTTGAACTTGAGGCAGAGGATACCACCCCACATTCTTTTCCTTGTGTTATCACGTGGACTAGAGCGTGGCGGCCAGAGGGAGAGCACGGCCGGTGTCTGGTTGTCCATGGGAGCCTGTTGGCTGGCTCTAAGCAGCAGGCCACGCTGACTCCTGGTCCTGTGCATGTGACCTGCTTTGTTTCTCTTGTTTGAGTTTAAAATCCGACCCACGGCCTTTCTGGGTTTTTATTCCTTTAATTTCTGGTTTTTTAAATTGCACAGTGCCATGAATGGACTCGAGCCCTTTCTTACCCGTCCTGCTGGGAATTTGGTGTGTTCTTTCAATCTTGAAAAACATACACTCCGATTCTGAGAATTCGGTGTAAATTATGTCTTTAAAGGCCATTTTCTCTGTTCTCTCTTTATCAAATTCTCATTAGGTTGTTAGCTCTGTACCATCTTCTGATTCTCATAGTTTTTTCTACTGTTTTTCCTCTTTCTCTTCTGGTTTCATTTTATTACAAAGTTCCTCGTTCCTTTCTCTTGTTCCGTATTTATTTTAATTTGGTAATCATGCTTTTATACTCCAGATATTTTTCCCTGTCTTTTTTTGTTTTAAATATTGTACTGATTTTGTTTTATTAACTAGTCTACCTTCTCTGAATCTCCTTTGTTTGTTAGTTTTAGATATGGAGGCCTTCTGTGACTGTCTAGCTACCTTTAACATGTCTTAATATTTTAAAGCAAGCAATCAAAAAGTCTAGGGGAGTCTCAGGTGTGGGCTACAAGACACTCAGAGGCTCTTCAGGAGCCTACGACTCACCTGTTTTGTTGCAAGAATACCCAATATCATCTATTTATGGCTATTCCTCCCTCGTGAGTTCTCCTGCAGATTATTCAGCATTCACCAACAGGCATTTTTGGTCCCGAGTGGCATGGTGTCAAGGGACCTGTGGTCCAGTCTGTGGACTTCACTTAACCATCGTTTTCTTTCTGTTTTTACCTTTCGCCAGCCTGTGCCTGTGGCCTTGGCATTTACTGCCCATTTGGCCTAGTTTTATGCAGATAAACCTGCTGTGTTGGAGGTGGGATAGCTGCCAATACCAGGCAAGGAAGGAGCCTTCAGGACCAACAGTTCTCCATCTGGGCTTCAGAACCTAGTGTTGTCGTCTGGGCTCCTCCGGCGCTACAGTAGAACTGGTTTGTTTCTGAAGATTCTGTGCATCTCTTCTTGGCTCTCCTAAGTCTTCCCACCCCTTCCCATCCCTCATACCCACAGCACGTGTCGTTCATAGGTCTCTCCCTCCCCTCCTCCCTCCTCTCTCCTTCCTTTTACTACCTAATTCTCATATTAAAGTGTTTCTGAGAAGGAAAAGAAAAGAAAAGAACCAAGTTTTCAAACCACTGAACTTGGCTAGGAGTTGCTCAGTTTCCAAGTTTTAAAGCAGGCATCTTCCAAGTCCTGCCCACAGTACCCTGGTGGGAGTCCAGAGTGCATCTGTGCTGGTTTGGCTTCTTTGTCCTATAATCTGTCTTAAGGATTTGCGCCGCTGGCAAATATATAACAAGTACCCTGGCCAAACAAACAAATAAACAAACAAAAACTCAAACAACAACAACAAGAACCCGCTTGCATTTTAAAAGCCTAGATATGGTAGGTACCATTCACTGGTGCGTGAGGGGAACAGGTGGCAGGTGTCTGAGGGACACCAGCTTTAAGCTGTGTGCCCTGGTAAATTAATGACATCGGAACCAGGATACCTGTTCTCAGCTGAGTGCTCCTGGATGGCAAACCCGTCCTGAAGAGACATCCTGGGTTTGCAGCCTTCCCATCCTTGTAAATAATACAGTCGGGATTTTACTCACGGTTGCCAGAGCGAGTCCGTGGAGTAACCGAAGAGCCCTCCTTTCTCGTAAAAACAGATGCCGTGAGCAGGTCCTGCTCATGGAGGGTTCCCCCCCTCCCCCGGAACCAGATTGGGAGGCCCTGTAAAGAACATTGCAAACCTTGTTTGGTCTCTGAGCTCCATGCTGACCTAGCAAACGAGCTCTTAACCCTATGAGTTCATCTAATCAATTTCTCATTGAACTACTGAGTGCCTGAACTTCAAACTCTCCTTGTGGGTTTTTTTTTTTTTTTTTTTTTTTTTTTAAGAAAGGGTTTCTGGCTGTCCTGGACCTTGCTCTGTAGCCCAGGCTGGCCTTGAACTCAGAGAGATCCACCTGCCTCTGCCTCCCGAGTGTTGGGATTGAAGGCGTGTACCACCACCATCCAGTTCCTTGTGGGAGAACTTTGCAGGCCAGGAACTTGTTAAATAGACCAGGCTGGCTTCGAGCTCACAGAGATCTGCCTGCCCCTGTCTCTCGAGTGTTGGAATTAAAGGTGTGCATCATCACACCCAGTCAAACATGACGTTTGGAGCCATCTGATGGTATGATTTTCCTTCAATAAAATAAAGAAAAACGGGACAGGGATGCCTTTGCTTATCTAACAGGAACACAGCAGGTGGAACTGGGTCAGTAGCAGGTCAGCAACAGCACAAACTGCAAGAGGAGAACTGTCCACTGTGTGCGGCAGCCACCCCACCAGGGTAATATTGGGCTGAGGTGTACGCTCCTTCCTCAAATCCTTCTCAACAAGAAGAATGCACACTAGGCTCGTTTGGGCTGCTTCCTGGAAAAACAGCTTCCTGCCCACGAGCAGAGATATCCAGGCCTGGCCACCTGAGTAATAAGTGGGCATGCTCTGCCCTCTGCAGATATCCAGGCCTGGCCATCCGAGTGAGGAGTGGGCGTGCCCTGCCCTCTGCAGATATAATAAACGGTCTCACCAATTCCTCGCTCTGGAAACTCTAAGAGTCTCTGTGCACAGGCACAGCCCTCATGCCGTCTATCATCGTAACTAATGAAGTGAAGGAGAAACTAAGCCCACCCCACTCCTCACTGCTCCAGCTCTCCCGGCTTCAATCCCGAGCCATTGTCGGCTCCAGAAGTTGAGTCAAATCTTCAGATTGACTAATAAGTAAGTCAGATTTTTACAAAATTGACTACAAGACTACAATCTATACTAAGACCATTCAAAATGTATTGATGGCCACAGCTGAGGATATCAGGGGTTAAACTTGGTGGCTTCACATGGCTGCTGGCTCCTTCACTTAGGCAGTGATCTACCAGCAAGTCTCGGAGAGTGAACATATCGTCAGTAGGCACTACGGCTGTGCCACTCGGTATCTGTACTAGTCAGCGTTCTGTAAAGAAACGGAACTTACAGAGTGAATATATAGATTTAAAAGGCGTCTATCAGATGGGTTTACAGGATGACACCTGGGAAGTCCAACAGTGATGCTATTTCCCAACAGGAAGGCAGAGAATCTGGTAGTCGGTCGGTCTGTGGGACCAGATGTCTCAGCAGTCTCAGTCGGCTGTGGAGGGCCTGGAGGCTTCCTGCAGAGCTGCTGATCTCCAGTCTACACTGGGAGCCTGCAGAAGTCAGTTCTAATGTCAGGGGAGGAAGGCAGAGCCGTGGCAGAGACGTCAGCAGTGGATGCCGAGAGCTGAACTCAGGTCCTCGGCAAATGCAGGGAGCAGCGTGCACTCTTAACTGATGAGCCTCCTCCTTGTGCCCTTCCTGTCCTATCTGTCACCTTCAGGGTGTGTCTTCCTGTTTGAAATAGTAATTAAGAAACAGCACTTAGAAGCCAAGTGGTATCAGCGCACGCCTTTAATCCCAGCACTCAGGAGGCAGAGGCAGGGGGATCTCTGTGAGTTTGAGGCCAGCCTGGTCTACAAAGCGAGTTCCAGGACAGTCAGGATTAAATAGGAGAGAGAGAGAGAGAGCAATCAAGCAAGCACTTGGGGAGGCAGAGACAGGCAGATCTCTAAGCTGGAGGCCAGTTTGGTCTACATAGCTACACAGAGAGAGACCCTGTCTCAAAATACAAAACAAAAATCCCTTACAAGGATACTCAGTGGCTTGTGTTTCAATTCACACCAGGATGCTGTTAACCTGACAACCATGACTAGCCATCCCAGGATCCACTTGGGAAGTTATGAGCTCTCTCACAGGAAGAAGGCTGGAGTACATGCAACATGACTCTCTCACACTTGTTTTTACTGCCAGAACCTGGTGGGCAGTGCATTGACAGATGGGGGATCACTCAGGTCTGAAATTTCATAAGGTTTCATAGTCACTGTCTCTCCTCACAGTGGTGCTCACCCTCCTCACAGTGGTGTTCTCCCTCCTCACAGTGGTGCTCACCCTGCTTACAGTGGTGCTCTCCCTTCTCACAGTGGTGCTCTCCCTCCTCACAGTGGTGCTCACCCTCCTCACAGTGGTGCTCACCCTCCTCACAGTGGTGGACCCCTTCACCACCTCTGTCTTTTCAGCTCTGCTACTTCTCATAGAATTATTTCATTTCCTGTCTCCTGCCATAGCTAATAATTTTTTTGTTGTATGCTGGACATAGTGGACATCATTACAGAATGTCTGATTTTTTTAATGATTATTGATTATGTGTGTGTGTGTATGTCTGGGTGCTTCTGCACACATACACATGTGGAGGTCAGAGGTCAATGCCCTGGGCCTTTTTCGGTTGCTCTCTACTATGTCTGGATTTTACAGAGGTGCTGGGGTTCGAACTCGGGATTTCATAAGTACATGGCAAGCACCTTACCAACTGAGCCATCTCCTCAGATCTAAGATTTATCCTTCAAGACTGCCCTTTAATTATCTAAGTGTAGAACAACTCCTGGGCTGGGCCTCTGCAGAGAGCAGCCCCTTTGAGTGAATGCATGTGTGGTATGTCCTGTGTGAGCTCATCTGTACATTAGTCATGATTCCAGGACTGGGGCTTCCTTTATGATAACACTGACACTGGAAACTTCCATCTCACTGCTGTGGGACAATCCTTTTGTACACTGTGAAGATGTGTCTCTGCCTAAGGTGCCTTCTGATTGGCTTAATAAAGAGCTGAGTGACCAATAGCTAGGCAGGAGAGGATGGGCAGGACTTCCAGGGAAAGATTGGAACTCTGGGAGAGAGTCTGAGGTGGGAAATCAGCAGCGAGATGCAGAAGTCAAACGTACAGTACTGAGGAGAGGTAAGGAGCCATATGGCAGAATGTATTAATATAAACAGGTTAATTTAAGTTTTAAGGGCTTGTTGAAAACAAGTCTCCTAATCTAAGGCCAAGCTTTCATAATTAATAAGAAATCTCCATGTTATTATTTGGGAACTGGTGGCCCAAAGAAAGTCTGACAACATTTTGGTACCCTTCTGGTGCCTGGGATACATCAGCATCAGTCATGTCTCCACCCTCCTCCTACTACTGTCTGAGAGAAAGGGGTCCCTCCATCTTCCCCTGAATCTTCTTCTGCATGGTTTCACAGTGATCCTCAGAACAAGGACAGGAGGTTGAACTATGAGCCAGTCCAAGGCTGAAAATGCACTGTGTGGCTAAGTCGCACAGGGTGAGCAAGAGCTGTCCATGTGGGCAAGGACAAGGACAGGACCGTTCTAAGATCAAGGGGGTCTGTGAAGGCAACAGCAGCCAAAACCGCCACATCCGTTTCACCCATTTCCCAGCCCTCCATCATCCTGCCCTCTCCAGTCTCCACCCCTTCCAGCTTCCCAGACTCTGAAGCCCCCTTCATATCCCACCAGAGCCCAGCATGGCTATGGAGGCCACCCTGCTTCCGCCTTACCTCACGTGGAGACCCACCTGGCATTTCATAGCTCCCTATAAACTAATGGCCCACAGTGGACATGATTAGACGCCTTTCCCACCTGGCTGCTAATTCACAATGGCTGACCCCTTCCCATCCGAATCTCTTAGCGTTTTTTCAAGTGACCCTTCTCTTGCTTTGTCTCTGTTAAATTTTTTTCTCTCTCCTCTGTGGAAACCCATCCCCAGCAGAGTGAGCTTCAGCCTTTCCCCTCCTCTCATCAGCCTGCTACCCTCAAGTCCTCGGACTGGCAAGCCTGACTCCATATGCATGGGGCTGTTCACAGGACAGCACTGAACCTACAGGGTGCCATTCTAGGCCTCTTATGGAAGGATTCCTGGCCTGTGAGATGCAGCCCCCTCCCAGGACCCTGCTGCCCAGTGATTGTTCACATCAATGCCTTTCTTCATGCCCCACACCATGACTGACAGCAACTTCCATCTTTCTCTGCCCAAGTCCGTGGAGATAGTCACTGCTCACCCCATAGGGCTCAGCCTGGATCTGAGCACAGGTAAGCAAGGCCTCCTGGGGAGGAGACTGTGTTGCTCAGGTTGCCTGGCTCAGTGGTCCAGTCTGCACCAGGCAGCAGGCATGGCGAATCACAGGAGAACACCTCAGCCCAAGTCCAGGACTCTGCCCACACTGCCTCTCAGATCTTGTCCAGATCTATGTCCTCAGTCTCTGAGCGTGTTTACCTGATGCTCATTTGAGCCTCCAGACAGCAAGTAAAAAAAAGTCTAAGGAATTCCCTGAGCACATTAAAACGAGGCTGGATAGATCCATGGAATTAAAGCCTACCAAGAAGTTCTGATTTTGGAAGAATAATTTTTTTAATAGATCTGGAGTCATAACATCCATTGTAGGGGGTTGTTTGGAGTCAATGACTAATAAAAACGTCATTTCCTGTGACGTTTCTATCAATTTCAGCAAATGTGCCAGTAATCACCCACTTTAGCTGCTGAACTAGGAGTGCTGCCTGGAGCTGAGGCTGGGGGACCGCTCAGAGGCCTCGAGGGGTAACCCCGCAGGTGGAGACCAACACCAGGCAAACAGCAGTTAAGCGTGCTAGACTACCTCAAGCAGACAAATTTGGATTTTCCATGAGGGTCTGACATATCCAACAGGAAATAGGTAGAAATGACTCTAACAGGAAAACTGCTGTCACTTACAGCCTCTAAAGCAGCGGGTTCCTCTCCCACACCATCTCAAAGATAACGACTGGCGAGCTTCAGCCTGACGTTTATTCCACCTTAGGATGAAGAAAGCCCAGGGAGAGCTTCTTGTGTCTGCAGGTGACCCTGTGGTGGCCTGTCGGTCCCTGCAGCTTCTAACCACACTCTTGTTAGCACAGCTGTTAGGTCATGACAAGTTAACTTCCACAGAACAATGGGCATGTTTTTAAAATATTTTTTGGCAACCCATTATAGACTCATTATTCAGTTAACGAAACCTCTAGTCCCTTGGCCTTGGGTTCTAAGGTTCACCTATGAGATGTTTTTCCCTCTCTGGAGACTGATGTGCCCTTAGTGCATTGTTTTTCCTTTCTTTCACAGGGACACGTGGAATAGAAATGCGCCCCAGGCTCGCTGGAATGCAGAGGAGAGGTGCATGCCCATGGAGGTAAGCGCGACATCACCTGTGGTCCATATGTGACAGGATCAGCTATCTTCCTAACAGGAAGTAGTAAATTATGTCCCCAAACTGAAGCAGGACTTCCTTTTTTCAATACTGTTTCACCACGTATATCTGACAGAGAATGCCCTTTGCTGTCTCCACCACCAACTGAAAGAGCTACAGACAAAACCCCTAGAATTTCTCCAAGACTGAAGCAAGCCATTGGCTGCATTTAGTTAACACACAAATTGTGAAATGGCCTTGCGTGTTTGCAGTGGATTGCTGCCCAGTGTCCTCTAATACCCATAGGAGCCAACTATTGCAATGCCAAGAACTCACCATGACCCTCCACCTGCTACCAGTTTGGCAGTCTGACCCCTCCTGTGACTGTTCTCTGAGCCAGGAATTGTAGAGGGAGCGGGGCCAGTGGCAAACACTAAGGAATGCTGAGGTGGTGAGGGGAGAAATACTATTTGATGGGGAGATACTATTTGATGGTCATGATCATCATCATCATCACCATCATCACCACCATCATCATCACCACCACCACCATCACCATCATCACCACCACCACCGTCACCATCATCATCATCACCACCACCACCACCATCATCATCATCATCACCATCATCATCACCACCACCACCACCACCATCATCATCACCACCATCATCATCATCACCATCATCACCACCATCATCATCATCACACACCACCATCACCATCACCATCATCACCACCACCATCATCCTCCTTGTTATAAGATCAAGTTTCCAGATAGGAGTATTGGCTCTGTTGGTGCAATATTAGAAACAGTTCTCCTTGTCAACAAGCAGGTCGTTGTCACATTCAGAAGCCAACACTGAGTGCTCATGGTCCTAGCCATGTGGTCTGAGGCTGAAGGTGATGCTGCTTCCATTTCAGCCCCTGCTCTTTACCCCGTCTCGTTTTTCCCGGGACCCTCCTATAGGCACGATTTAAAGGGAATTACCTATGACTTCAATTATTTGTTTCTTATCAGCTGATGTTAAACTACAAGGATTTGCATTGAACGGACACAAAGAGAGAGCAAGTCACGGCACACGGCCAAATGAAAGAGTGATGTTCTGGCGAATTTAGCCGAAATAATTTATTGCTATATAAAAGTGGGGAAGTGGAAGGTACAGCCTTTGACCAATAAATCCCTGCTGCCCGTGAAACCCTTATCTGGTCCCCTCCGATATATTCCACACAAGGAAGCCATCATCACTGGCTCTGGTTTGTTATTTGTAAAGCTTGATCTTCTGCACTCGGTGTCCTAAATATGGGTAATTAGCATCAGTTTATCGCGCTTCTGCATACTTTCCCCACTCTCCAAACACGCGTGCTTCCATTGGCTGCCATTCTGCTACAGGAGATTATGAAGACAGATTGCAGAGAACGAATGTGCTAAACGAGATTAGGAAGGAATAGAAATAGCAACTTGGCCAATAAATTCCTCGTGAGAGCCTTATCATGCAATTACACGTTGACTAGCTTCACACTCTCCCGGCCTCTTAATCCAGTGCCCCCACCAGGAATAAAATTTCACTAATTTCTGAATTGCTGCAGATCCTCCTGACTTGTTACTGAGAGCGGCTGGAAGGCGGTACTGCTGAAAACATCATGTCAAACTGCGCCATAGAAGAAGTAAACTTTGACTGTCAAGGTGGGTGGCATGCGTTGGGATGTTCAAACAGCTGGGCGTCGCGGAGTGCGCACGTACAGTCTGGGTCCTCAGAGTCAGTTAGCTTCTCTTCGAGTCCCACATTCTCTCGGTGTGCCAAGTTTGGGGATTGTGTCCCTCCTGGTCTGTCTGAAATGGAGGGTTCCCTTGCTAGTCCACCAGACTATGAAGTGTCTTTAAAAGCAGGACAGTGCCCCAGTTGATGCTCCTTCCTGTTGCGCCCACAGCAGGCAGGGTGCTCCTGAGCCAGTCTGGGACAGTCCCTAGACCTCTTTAAGTTCACTTTCCTCCTTGCTCATACAGACTGTCTCATGTGTTCTAGCCCCCACTGCACATTAAGGTATATAAATAGGAAAATTCCTGCCCACTCTGCACCGTAAGAGTGCAACCGAGAACACCGTAATAGGACTTCTACAGGGGGAGCATGATTCTTGTCCCTCCCTGCCTGCTAATGTTATTCTCCCTGGGGCTTTATAACAAGTTAGGTATTTAAAGAGGCCCATTAAGCCTTTCGATCTACCAGGGTACTATTTATAGCATAGAGCCACAGTCAGACATCATGAGGCCCCCACAGAAGCGAGGTGTTACAGCAAGAACCCCACAGGACTGAACTTCTCTTTGCTGGAAGGCATACATGGACGTTCAGATCAAACACGAACCATGTGACTGTGCTCCCCATGCAGGGGGGAAAGAAGGAATTAATTAGCTAAGAAACCCCACAGCCACGATGAAGCAAGTTTTTATCTGTAGATTACAACGTGGCCTCTGCTTTCATTTCTCCAGGGGATTCCTACAGGGATTTACTGAGAGAGGAAGGGTTCTAGGTTTCCTTCCTGAAGGTTCCTCACAGGCCACATCCAGAGATGGACCAGCCAGCATCCATGCAGTAAGCACGCACGTATCTGTGCCTCTTCCACAGGACCATGGCAGGCACTATTCTAGAACCTGGTTTGGCTACACAAGGAAGAGCCCTCGCTAGATGAGCAGCCACCCAGAAGGCAGGAATTCCTGGGCCTCGAGAAGGATGGCTTTGCCTCTTGCAAGCTGCCTGGTCTTTTGTTGGCTGGCAAGGATTTTGTTTTCCAGAGAGGAGCCTTCACTCATCTTGAGTGGGGGAGAATGAGCCAGGGTCTGTGAGGCACATGGAGATACTTGTCTGAAGGATTCGACTCTTAGGAAATCACAGCACAGATGCCCGAAGCAGAGGGGAAACACCTGCAGCCCTGCAGCCATCTCTGTCCCTGGAGTCACCGAGACCAGCACAGTCTTGGAAGTGGGAGTGCCATCTTCTTGATCCTCTGAAGAGCGGCCCAGGGCACCTGTTGCCGAGGGGCCAGGATGGCAGGGCCCCTGCTGGGCCTGTGTAGAAGGAGCCAAGGCGGTTAGTGGTTTCTCCCTAGAACCTTCAGGCTGGGTTGGGAGTTCTGCACGGCTTGATCCACGGCTCTGCTCAGGCAGAGATGCGCTTCAACCGCTAGGCCTAAAGCACACGTGGCCGCTGAAGCTCATCTTAGCAACTGAGAGTGAAGGACCCTCCAGAGCCCCAGAAGCCCCCCGCCCCGGGAGTGACATCAGTTGGGGAGCTATTAATAACTGCCCTCCCCTCCCTGTCATATTTCCTGAACTGGTGAGTTTTGTGGAGGGGGTGGAGTAGGAGGGAGCCGCTTGCCATTAATCTGGGAACAAACAGCTAACCCCGGTGACTGGTATTTTCGCTTTTCTTTTCTCACTTTTCTCAGTGTGGGGAAGGCGATTGTGAGGCTCTCTGCTGGAATTTGGCAGCGCGGAGGCTTGGAGAGCAGCCCCATGCTGGCTCCTATTCAGCCGGCCAGTTTTCCTCGAGCTTTGGAAGTTTCACTCAGCCGTGCACTCAATGGCTTCACAAAGCTGATTACAAGCTTCAGCGCATTCCTGAAGGAGCCAAAAGCGACGCAGGTGCAAACGAGCTGAGGGAGCTCCTTATCCCGGTGACAGAATGGGACAAGCTGGGAAAGGCTTGGACCACACAAATCCAAGGCTCACCAGGCAGCAGAGAGCCTGCCTTGGGAACCGGGGGTCATTATCCGCCCTATTCAGCGGGGCCCGGGACCCCGGGGCCGGGGAGGCCGGCCCAGCGCAAGCACCACAGTCAGTGTACGCCCGCGGCAGTGGGGACCCCGCTGGGCGCTGCAGCCCATCGGGATGTTGGGCGCTGTGTTTGTTTCCACCGATAGCGGTCCGTGAAATCTATCTTGCTCGTGAACGCTGGTGTCCACGCTAAGGGGGATACAGGAGAACCAAGGTGGGGAAGATGCGCTGTTCCTCGAGAGCGCTTAACTTCGGTTGTCGAGGTCTCATTGAGCTGTTCCGGCCTCAGGCCACTCTCAACTCCCCACCTCCAAGTCCTGACCCCCCACACACACTCGTCTTCGTTTTTCCTGTCTGCGAGTTCTACGGAGAGAGAACCTCCGCAAAGGGCGGTGTGAGGGACAGTGGCCGGTGGCCGGTGGCCGTGAAGGGATAGTCACCAGGTAGTCCTGTGCACCTAGTAGGGCAGTGGAGAATAAGGAGCTACGTCTAGGGTAGTCAAATAAGATTCCTGCCAACGAAGAAAGGACTACCGGCTGCGGGAACAGGCTGGCCCGGCGTGTAGAGCTTGCAGAAGGGACTAGCGCGGGACCAACTGAAGTGAGACCGCTGGAGTTCAGGGGCGGGCTAATCCCACCCCGTGGGCAGCCCCTTCCCACCGTGTCCAGGTCAGCACAGCACGAGTGACACCAGCCTAGGTCCCCCTCTGCATCCTCCCACTCCCCGCCCCACGTCGCGAGGTCTCAGCCCAGTCCCACGCTTTGCCCGGCTGCACCCCGAGGTGCCCACGTGCAGGGCGCGGGCAGGCAGGGCGCGCTTGCCGACGCTCTTTTGTCTGATAACTAATTTGAGTTAATGCGATCTTTATGTAAAGCTAACAGCGGATAATTGTCTATTTTCTCGCCAACAGTCTCCATCGCAGTCACTTATCTGGAAACCTGCGGCTGGATTAATCGCAATATTCCCAAGATGAGCAGCGCGGCAATCCGCAGTGTAACACGGGTGGGAACTCGGAAGCATCATCCCCCGGGGTCTCGCGGTGCCAGCAGCCGGTCAGCTCCCTGCAGATCTGAATGCGTCACCGTTGCTAGCACCTGTTTGGGCTCGGGTGGGGATGAGCAGGGACAGAGGTGGGAGAGGAGACAGACCTTTGGGGACCCCGGCCCAGGAGAAACACAAAACTGCCTGTGGGAATAAAGCGCTTTTGACCTGACAGAAATGTTGCTGCAGACGCTTCAGACCGTGGCCTATTTAGCTGCAGAAAAATGTTCCCTCCCAACTTGCTCTTCCAACCTCACCCAGCTGCGACTTAGGCCCCTCCCCTGGAATGTCCTCCTTCAGAATCCTGGTCTTCTAAGCAAAGAACAGGCAATATTTACTTGGGAACTGTGGGCGTGGAAATAAGTCCTTGTCTTGCAGCCCCTCCTACCCACTGGAGTTAAAGGTGGTGCCAAAGCTCCAGGAGGCCCAGCCCCAGCTTTGAGGGGAAAAGCGTTTGGTGCCCAAGGTGCTGCAATGCAGCAACTCCTTTGGAGGCGTCAAAACCCGTCACCAGCTTGTGAAACCAAGCACCGCCTCTGGTCTGGCTGGTTAGTCACTTGGAGTCAAACCCCCTACATTCCGGCTTTGCTGCCCTCACCCCCACCCCCACCTTGGTGTCAGTTTTTCAAGATGCCATTTCAGGAGAAGAAGAAATTCCATTTCACACTGTGACAGCCTTGGGCCTCCATTTTGGCAGAGTAACTCAAACATCCAAGAGCAAACACCCTTTGGTCCGTCACATTTTTAGATTGTTAGACGAAGGGGTACCCCGGAATGCTCCCAACTGGGCCCTACAAGCTCCTCTTAAGAGTCCGTGTTCCTCTCCGCCAGCAGTCAGAGGAAATCTTCAAAAGCCAATAGGTGAATCCCTGCAAACTAGCTCAAGCCAAGGTTCCCAGGACAGCTCCTCCTCCTGCCCTCTGGACATCATCCCACGTCAGCTCTCACCTGAATCCTGTCACCTCTGCCATCTCGAAGTGATCTGTGGACAATGCTAAGCAGAACAGCCCCTGGTCAACCAGGCAGAACCGTCTATGCAAATGCTCAGCGGCCTGCCCTGGGAACAGTGCACCCATTGTCCCGGGCTTTTCAAAGCCCGGAGCAGCTGCTCAGACTTGCCGCCCTGGACCCGTAGCTGCCACAGTCATGTCATCCTTGCAAGACATCAGACTCTGAAAATTATACGACCCGAATTCATGAGCAGCCTTCTCTTGAGTGTTTCTGTCTGCCACAAGTCTCGGGGTCTAAAGCTGCTTCTGTTGTTGGGGACAGGAGGCGGGTGCGGGTGCGGGCTGGCGCCTGTTTGCAGCCACTTCGTACTAGGGGATTTGAGAACTTGACGAACTGTCCTTGGGCTTCTGAACTGGGGCACCTGGTTCAACCAGCTGTGAACTTGAGGCTTTTCTGTTTCCTCTGCTTGCAAGTTTAAATAACTGGAAAGGCGTCAGGACCGGGGTGGAGCAGGAGTGCCAGCCACAGGTGTGGACGGCCATAGCTTGGACTCCAAGTCTCACTTTCTAGAGAAAGCAGGCTGGCTGGCTCGGTGGGCGCAGCTCTCTCAAACCACCTCAACTCAGGGTCCCTTCACAGAAGTCTCAGTGGCTCCACTGGTTTCACTTCTATCTTCTCTCCCTGCCCCCCACCCCACCCTATCCCGCCCCAACCAGGACAGATAAGAATGCTCTTGGGTTAGAGGTTGGTAGTTCCCGGGATGGGAGATGAGCTGGGGACCCAGCAGTGGGTGGTCTGTAGTTTGCTTGCTGCCAGATCCTGGGAGTA
Organism: Alexandromys fortis; assembly: GCF_014885135.2. NCBI lineage: Eukaryota > Metazoa > Chordata > Mammalia > Rodentia > Cricetidae > Alexandromys > Alexandromys fortis. Next base: position 28,835,083 of record NW_026067909.1, on the reverse strand, counting down.
CATCCCTCGGATCTCTAGGCACACAGCCTAACGGGAGGAACTCCAGGGATACTGGGAGGCTCAAGGTTTCAGGTAAGGCAGCTTCAGCCTCTCCTTCCATAACTGGTCCCAGGGACCTCTAATGTACTGCATCTTTCTTTCCTTTCTTTCTTTTTTGCTTTCTGTCTTAGTTTTGTTTGCTTTGTTTTGAGACAGGGTCTCACTCCGTAACACAAGCTGGCCTAGATCTCAGTGCACTCCACCTGTCTCAGCCTACTGAATGCTAGTATCACAGGCCTGAGCCATGCTGCTGGACTGACATGTTCCCTTGTTCCCTGCCTCTTCACAGGACTCTTTTTCTGTTCTCTCTCTCTCTCTCTCTCTCTCTCTCTCTCTCTCTCTCTCTCTCTCTCTCTCTCTCTCTCTCTCTCTCTCTCCTCCACCTTCTCCCAGGGTAGAGGAAGTTCCCAGTAAACAACAAGAAAACTGGGCTGGTTCTAGTTCTATCGGCCCCCAAATAGAAAGCATGCCAAGCGTGTCCCCCTGTCCTGGGTAAGGCCTCCCCTGTGCACTCACCCCTCCCAAGGAGCCCTCCCAAATCTTGATAGCCTGAATGGGGAGGGCTCAGATGCATGTAAAGTTCAATAAAATATTGTTTTGTAAACCCGAGAGAAACAAACGGTAGGAAAAGAGGTAGAGAAGAGAACCTATAGACCGTGAGGCTTATTTATTCAGTCTGACTCTCTGGGCGTTATGGCTGCCCCAAACCAGGGACACCACTGCCATGGGAGGCCAGCACGATGTAGGCGCCGTGATCAAGGTGGGCTTCTCAGTTTGCAGCAGCGCCTGTCTCCCTGTAGATGCTCAGGGGGCTACTGAGGGACCGCAGAGGTCCTGGGTAGGACGGTTGGTAGGGCTGCAGCCAGAGAAGTGTCTCTGCCAAAGGACCCTCCCATTTCTGGGGAGCTGCACTGAACTTGCCCTTCCTCGCTCCCCTTCCCACACACGAGGTCTCTCTTCCTTGCTTACACACACAGGTGACAGAATCGACCCTTGACTGACTCACGCTCAAGCCCAGCCCATTCCTCAGCTGCACAGCTGGGATCCATTGAACCCTAGTTGGCTCAGCTGACTGAGAACCTGACCTTCAGGCTTCAGGCTGCAGAACCTGAAGAACCCTGGGCCAGGTTCACAGGGCAGAGTAAGTGAGTCAAAGGGCCAGAAAGTCCAGGCCCTTCCCTTCTGTTTTTTTTGTTTGTTTGTTTTTTGTTTCAGGATCTGGTTTTGAGGTGTATTGGATCACGTAAAATGCATTGTTAAAGTGAGCATCAGTGACCAATGCTCTCGGGAGTCAGGGTGGCTTTGGTAGCTCCTCCTCACTGGCTCTGTGTCCTTCCCAGGATCTTCTAGGGAATGGAAAAGAGAAGGGAAAGGGGGGGGGGGGCTGAGCCTGTGTCCCAGCAGTGGCCGCCGGAGCCCCTCCCAGCTCTTTTCAAAGTCACTCAAAGCTTCCCTGCTTTAGGGAGCGGCAGGAGGAGCTTCGCATTCCCTATTTATTGCTTAAATCATATTCTCTCTAGTTTAGCTTTAATTCTGTTTAAATACATTGTGATCTCAGCCAGCAGCCCCTGAACCCAGCAGCAACTTTGAAAGAACCTTGTTACCAATGCTGGATGGTGGAGGAATATTGATTCTCGGGGTTGCTATGGAAGTTCTATGGCCCTACACGGGGCAGCTCTGTTATTTCCAAACTTCTAGTCAGCAGTGGACACTTCCCGGCTTTCATTTGCCCTGCAGATGTGTCACCAGGTCTAGCTGCTGGCCGCAACAAAACAAGGATTTTTAAGCAGGAATTTGCCTTCTGTGGAAACGGTCTATCCCAACCAAGAATGAGTCCCTTCTAGAAAGTCTTTCCTTGGCTAAGTTGAAGTTTTAGAACTGTGTGAAAATCAGACTTCAGCCAAGGAGGCCACAGGGAAACATCTTTGTAAACTTTTATTTTACATTTATTCATTTGTGGGGGGTGCGTGCCACGATATACACGGAGGTCAGCGAATAATTTCCAGCAGTCATTTCTCACCTTCTCCCGTGGGTTCCAGGGATCTAACTCAATTCATCGGGCTTGGCACTCAGTACCTTCAAATGCTCAGCCATCTTGCTAGTCCTGGTAAACTCTAATACCAGAGATATCAAAGTACTCTATATAATATTTTAGATACTAGATGTCTGGAAGTGACGTTGTAAAAATTAGAAATTTTATTTTGCCATTTGGTAATAATAAATGGAAAAAACTGCTCCAAGCTTACTGTCTTTAATATGATTCTGTTAGAACACACCATGAAAGTTTCCCATGCATAAGGCTTGAAGTATATACAATATATTCAATATAGTTATTTGGGGGGTGATATTAATCAATATGAAATAATCCAGGAAAATGTGACATTAAGTCCACTATGCCAAAAAAACTGGAAATATCTCAGAGATAATTTTGAATAAAATTCAAATTATTTTCATCATAAAAGGAGCAGTCTTGTTATCTATTACTTGTATGTCCATTTACTCTTCTGATTTTGTCTGAATTCTATGTCACTAAGAGACAATGTATAAAATCCCCAGCACTATCAAGACTCTATGGGGAAATGAATTGATAATGGTTTGTTTGGGGAGTGCACTCCTTGTAAAATATCATTCTTGGGACTTTCCGTTTAACTAGTAAGACATGAATAGAAGCATCTTAGTCTCTAATCATGTTGTCTGTCTATTTTTGTTTGCTGGAGACAGGTTCTCAAATATCCCATGTGGGATTCTAACCCGCTGATGTAGCTGAGGGTGACCTTGAAGTTCTTTCTGGTCCTCCTGCCTCCACCTCCTGAGTATTGGGATCGCAGGTGTGTTCCTCTGTGCCCACTTAAGGCTGCGCTGGGGATGCAGCATAGAGCTTCGTGCATGCCAGGCAGGCCCTCTACCAGCTGAGCTACACTCCAAGCCCCACGCTATGTATTTTTCATCGTTGCTAAGGAAATACCTTCAAATAGGGCACATGTCTTGCTGAAAACATCAGCCTCCTGTTAGCAGCCCACAGGGTGCCTTGGACACACAGGGTTGTTGGTGCGCCCTTGGATGAGGCTTGTCCGTCTATGACAACTCGTGTTTGCTCTCTTTTATGCTGACCCACATAACTGCCAAGAAAGACACCCAGACATCCTGCCATCCTGCTGCCTCGCTTTTCCAGAACATGTAAGATAGAAAGCACCCAGAATGCTGAGCAAGGATGGAGGGAGGATTGAAGGAGAAGGAGCCAGAGGAGAAGCGTACAGATCCCACATGGTGAAATTCCAATGAACGGATTCTCCTGTTTGTGTAGCGAGGACCATCACGGCCTCCTTTGCTTCAGCATCTTCTGTGAGCAGGAAGACTCTCGTGAGCCTTCTGTTTTCCTCCCCCCACCCCGGGAGATTACAATGGTTATGCCCTTTCAAATATTCACAGGCAAGATATTGTGGATAAACAGCCCAAGATTCACTAAATTAGGTCACCTCTCATATGGGGCCAGTGTTATATGTGCCTTGTGTTGAAATTATCTGGTGTCAGCTGCATTGATTGAAAAATTGAAAAAGCACTAGAGACCAGGGGGAAAAGTCTTATTACAAGATGTCTCAAAAGCAGATAAGAAAGGAACGAGGGCCTCCTGTAAACGGGTCTTATCTAGATTTTAATATGGCAGTAAGCAAATTATAAATGTTTTTGCAAGTAAGATAAATTGCATAGGAAAGCAGACATATCTAAAGTTCCCGTGGTTCTAACTATATATACTTCGGTGTTCACCAGCTTGTATGTGTTGTATGTGTATGTGTGTGTGAGAAAGAGAGGGAGTGTGTGTGTGCGCACACACGCGCACATGCACATGTGTGTTTTCCCCACCCCAAGACACATTCCATGTAAGGGCAGAATCCTCAGCAGAGCCAGGATATGCCACCCAGACAACTGTTCTCATTCTAGAAGAGGTTGTTCAAGACACTGAGGCCAACATCACTGGGAGAGCCCATAGGCCAACCCCCCTGGCCTTGAATTGCCTCATTAATGGCTTCTGCGGCAAGAGAATTTCTTGGAATGTCTCCCCCAAGAAAGCCCTGGAATGGGCCAGGTTGTATAGGCATGGGAGGGTGTTCTCTGAGCTTTTCTACAATGACTGGGCTTGCTGAAGTCAGAGACCAGGGGCCTTTTTTCACTAGCCAGCTTCTTGGTAATGTTTTGGGAAACCAGTAACCTCAGTTGGATCTAATCCCTGTTGCCCTCCAACCAACCAAACTCAACTGGCTCCATGTTCCATAGGCATTTTAATTATTCACAATCATAGGCGATCATATTTCCCAAGACGTCCACACAACAGGTATCAGTGAGAATATGTCAAGAAGACATTCAGGTGGCCTGGAAGCTTGGGACTCTGGAGGACGATGGCACTGCGTGACTAAGTACTGCTAACCATGGTGATCTTCCCCTTCAGGTCCAAACTGGGTTTCTGATGGGAAGGTGACATTTACGTGCAACGAGATCCAAAGCACTAGAAGCTGTGCCTGCTGGGAGGCGACTGAGCTGCAGCACTGCCGGAAGGCTAGAGGAGCCGCTAGCCACAGCTGCAGTGGGTGCGGATGCTGCTGAAACAGCTGCCAAGACAGAAATAGAAAACAAAGACGCTGGAGGCTGGGGTCTGGAATAAAGAACATTTAAAACTTAGAGCACCCAATTTCCAAAGAAAAGAGATGGACAGTTAAAAGTCACCCAAGCTAGGCTTGAAGGCCTCTTTTTCCTGTCTGCTGTGAACTCGCTTCAGAGAGCCTGTGTCCTTAGGAAACCGAGCTTCTCTTCTGGGGCCACTGTGGCATCTAGGTGCCTGTGCTTAGCCACTTGTGCCCCTCATGGGTGGGGATCAGGGGCTCTGTGAGACAGGAGCTGGCATAAATCTTTCTTACTTAATGCACATTAAGCATCGTGAAGAAAGCCGTATCTTCAAGAGATGATTCCTAAAGCTCTCAGAGGCATGCCTAGAATCAAGGCCCTTACTGTCCTTGCTGGACTTCACTGGCTTGGCCCTTCCTAAGTCATCTTGAAACCTCCCAGCTGGTCCACTGCATGCAGCAAAACCAGGACTTTGTCTAAGAAGTAGGCACAAGGCGATGGGCTTCATCCAGGCTATTCACGCCTCTGCTGAAGCTTTACAGGCCTCTGATCCCCAGTCTGAAAGGTTCTCTGTACCTTCCCCCATGCCTGTTTTCATCTTGATTAGACAGGAGAAGATGAGGGTTAAGGGACACGGGAACAACTCTAATAATGAGCATTTCTGTGGGAGGCAGGAGGAGCATGGTCACCTTGTCCTGAGAACATGGCAGCTCTGAGGATCTCAACCAAGCAAGACAAGATAAAGGAAGCCATCCTAGGTAGGAGGCATGGACCAGCAAGGAGTCTGCAGGAAGCTGTTAGCAGGCAGGAGGGCAGGAAGATAAGCCTGGGAGGGAGGGCTAACTGGGCACGGCTGCAGCCAGGCAGCAAGATAGGCTGTGCTTGTGCAGGGTCTAACCCTAAAGCACAAAGCCAGAGAACAGAATGGAGAGAAGAGTCAGTCTTTCTGGAAGGGATTGGACCTCATGCTGCTGAATAGACGGGGACACAGAGGAGTTGCCTGTCTGATCCATTTGATGGAGGAAGGATATAAAGAAGTCAGGCTTGACGAGGGCGGTGTGGAACAGTGTGCACACTCGTGGGTGCCAGGCCAGGAGGGAGCCTGTGAGAGTGCGTGATACAGCGACCCCCGTGTGTGCGGACTTGACTGGCTGATTGAGCATGATTCTGTTTGCTGAAGTACTTCTGTGAGAGGGTGGGGCACGAGTGTGCCACGCTGCCTCAGAAGTGCTTTCCAGGCTTTTAATGAAAACATTGATTACCAAGGTTATTATCTTGGTAAAATAAAGTGCTTCTCCCACCGTGATGGGGTTTAAATTAAAACACTGGCACTAAAACACAAATGTGTAATTTGTGTTTTAATATTCACATATTTTTGTTGATTTTGTCCATGTGTGTGTTTGCGTGTGTGTGTGTTTGTCCTGACCAGCAGGGCATGAATCGGGTATCCGAACCCTGGAGGAGAGAAATGGAGGCTTCTGAATAACTTACTTAACTTGTGAACTAAGATGGCTTGACTATAACCAAATACAGGTCTTTGCTTCCGGCATGTGTTGTGTGTGTGTGTGTCTGTGTGTATGTGTATGCGTGTATGTGGTTGTCATAGGTGGACACTGAGTGTCCTCCTCAATCACTATCCACGTTATTTTTTGAGAAGGGTCTCTCATTGAATCTGAGTCTCGCAGACTGGCTGGAGTGGTGGGCTGTGAGCCTCCTGATTGGTGTGTAGCACCATGCCTGATTTTTCACCTATGTTCTGGGATGGAAGCATATATTGGTTGGCAAGTATTTTGCTGACTGAGTCATCTCCCCAGTCCCTCTGTTGAGTTCTTTTTTTAATCACCGTATTTCAAAAGAATGTTTGTCGTGTTTGAGTTGGAGGCAAGATGGGAAAGTTCTTCTTTCAGACCTGTAGACAGTGTCCAGGTCACATGACCCCAGCCAACACGCCAGCACTTGCTGTGCCTTCAGCTGGTTCACCTCAGCCAGACCTCAGTTGCCCACGAGGCAGCTTTTAACCTCACAAAAGCCACCCTGCTGGTTGAGAATCTGGGCCACCACTGGACTCAGGTCCAGGCTGCATGGCTCGATGCCTATTTTCACCCACCCCACTGTCTGTATTGCTTTACGAACATGGCATCAGTCAGCTTTCTCTCCTCGTGACAGAGTCCCGGAGAATCGCAGCTGAGAAGGTGAAAAGATTTATTCCTGCTTGTGGTGTCTGAAGCTTCAACTGGTGGTCACCCAGCTCCATTGTCTTCAGGCTTGTGGAGAGGCCCAACAACCAGAAATAAAAAAGGAAGACAAGAAGGGGTGGGGGTCTCAACACCTCCTATAAGGATATGTCCCAGTGACCTAGCCTCCTCTCCCCATCCCTTGTACTAAATGGTCTACCACCTTCCAAAAGTGTGTGTCACCCACTGTAATCCAACCCTTTGGTGGCATTTAGGAGATAGCCGTGTAAGAGGGAGGCTTCTGCTCCACCAATGCTGTACTGCGAAACACACAGAAAGAAGCAGCAGCTCCTATAATGTGCCAGAGACCCCAGGGGGAGTTCATTTGCCCCTAACCAGCCCAGGAGACCCCTTTCTTCTACACTTTATTATATTGTTGCTGCCTAAAAACCTAAGGCCTGTGGCTGGCGTGCTTTGAGAAGGTCTGCCAATCTTTCTGAAAGCTCTGCTAACTGCCGGCACATCTTAGCTGTCTGTAGGAGATTTTGGATGAAGCTACGCCCAGCTCTGTTTTAAAGACATGGTTGCTGCTGCACACTTGCGGTGTAAACAGGCGCTCTACACACCGGGAAACCAAAACATTGTGTGAAGATTTCTTTACCGCCAAATTCACCTCATCACAGTGGTCTCCCTCCAGGCTGCAACGTCTCTGAAGTCCACACAGAGAGATGATTTGAAATATGTGGTATTGGAATGATGTACATGTGTACAAACATACATAAGTGATGGGGCTCTGTATGGTAGCACATGCCTGTGATCTCAGCCCTTGGGAGACAGCGGCAGAGGATCAGGTCCATCTTTCAAGGCCATTTTCAGTTACATAAGTTTGGGGTCAGCCTGAGCTCCACGAGACCCTGTCTGCATAATAAATAAATACATGGATATTTTTGTCCTTAATAAACACAGATATTGAGAGAAGGGGCTCCTGAAATTCGAGCTTTTCGGTGAGGTGGAATAGGGGAGTTCTGGTTTGGTTCTGGGGGTGGCCCACAACTCCATGTTTAATTGTTTAACTGATGGTATCGTCTATTAGAAGATGGTGGAAACTTAGACAGTCAGATCCAGCTGGATGAAGTAGGTCGTGGCAGGGGCATCCTTGGCCTTGGCCTGTTCCTCTTTCTCTGCTTTCTGGCTGCCCATTGGTGAGCATCTCTCTTTGTTCACTACTCCGCACCACAGCTATGAAAATCTGCCTGATCACAGGCCTAGGATCACCAACAGAACCGAGTGGCCTTGGGCTGAAAACATTGAGATCAGGAGCTGCGCGATTTCCTCTCCTTGAGGCCGATTTTCTCAGCTCTTCTATCCCAGCAGCAACCAGAGCCCTGCCCCACTCCCGCCCCCCATGCTGTTTTATCCAGACACAAACTCTGCCTCAGCTCCCTGTAGGGACAACCCCAAAAGGAGGGGAAGGAGGGGAAGGTGAAGCCTGGGCAATGCTGTGAGGACCAGGGACTTTCTCACACAAGAAAGGACTTCCAGGCTTGGAACTAAGAGAGCAGCAGAGAAAGGGAGGGCTGGCCTTGGAGCTTTGACTGGCAGGGCGGCATACTTCCGGTTGATTGCTCCACACTCAGACTAGGGAGGCAGAGGCAGGTGGGTCTCTGTGAGTTTAAGGCCAACCTGGTCTACAAGAGCTAGTTCCAGGACAGGCTCCAAAACAATGCAGAGAACCCTGTCTCTGGGCAGGGGTGGGGGTGTCTCTATTAACACCACCCCTAAAGTTGTAATTAGTCTAGGTGAGATGTGGTCCCTTCCTAGCAGGCAGCGCTGAACCCCCCCATGACTGACATCTTAAGAACAAGAGAGAGAGCCCGGACAGCGGCTGGGTGATGGAGGAAGGTCATTGGTTAATTAATAAAGAAACTGCTTGGCCTGATAGCTTAGGACACAGGTGGGTGGAATAAACCGAACAGAACGCTGGGAGGAAGAGGAAGTGAGGTAAGACGCCTCAGGCAGACGCCACGCCTGCTGCTCTCCGGGGCAGACGCAGCTCAGCGAAGCTCCAAGCTCCGACCCAGGCTAGAATCTTCCTGGTAAGTGTCGTGGTGCTACACACATGAATAGAAATCGGCCAAGCAGTGTTTATATGAATACAGTTTGTGTGGCGTTATTTTGGGGCATAAGCTAACCAGGCGGCTGGGAGCTGGGTGGCAGGAATGCAGCCCAAAGCTCACCACAACAGCTGGGGAGACTAGAAAGCCAGAAACTGCCTGCAAAGCCCGGGTGGTGTTTGAGGCCAGCAAGACACCTCGGCAGATGCATTAGGCCTGGCTTTGTCCCCCTAAGCTAATGGTGAAGACCCAGTCTCAGTACTGTGGCCTGGCGGCACTAGGCTGGGGTAGCTACAGGCGCTGACTCAGAGCCCCAAAGAGAAAAGGAGCGACAGAGAGCAGGCAGCACCTTTAAAAAGGGCATTGCAGGGAGGCTGCGGGGTGGCAGCAGGAGTGGGGGGATCGGCTCCAGGAATAGAGGCAGGGTGGGGGGTCCCAGGACAGAAGGGAGTCATGTGTCGTGTCAAGACTTTGCCTGGGAGAACTGGCTTATGAAGTGGCTTCACCCCCTACAACCTGCCAGTGAGAGGTTCACCAAATCACACCTGGCTGAAGTTCCTGGGCAGGGAGTTCTCAGGCAGGCTGATGTCCTTAACCTACTGGATGAGGTGCTGAACAGGCCTGAAGTCCCCTGCAGTGATGGCAGGGCACACCTCTATGCCAACTGCAGCTAGGCATTGCCCTGAGGGATGCAGACAGTGTGAAATGCCCCAGTTCACCTTTGAGAAGAGGCCCATAGCAGGCAATGTGGGTGAGCTAGGGAGGATGGCCCTCCACCACCCTGGGTGCTATTGACTTTAGAATACAGAAGCAGCGGGGACTCTGAAGTTCACCTTTCAAGAGGCTTTAAGAAACTCCGCACAGGCAGGTGTTGCAGGTGAGGCTCGTGAAGTCCAGGCTCAGAGCCAGGTGGTACACACCCGCTATCCCAGAAGGTCAAGGTCACTTTAAGCCACCTGGTGAGTTCAAGGCCCTGGGAACAGGAGGAAGGGTTGAACTAAGGCTGGGAGGGAAGGGGAGGAGTCTTTGATGACAGAAAGCTTGTAGCTCTCAGCGCTTACTGTTTTTGCATCTACACACATAGCACCAACACCCTTTCCCTTGTACCCAGAGCCAGCAGGTAAAACTTCAGCTCCTGACCCTCCAACTCTGTCGTCATTCTTGGTGGTGGGCTTTTAGAATAAATTGGACGGAATGGGCCACCTATTCTAAGCCCTCCGTTCTGGCGCATCGCGGGCCGTTGCTCCAGGGGTGCGAGGCAACTCAGTGACAGGCAGAGCTGATTTCAGATCTGATTGCAGCAAGCAGGGCAGTGTAATTGCCAATCAGGCGGAAGAGATGAGATTCAGAACTGCATCATGGGCAGCCCCACCTTGGAGTCATCCGGAGCAGGCAGCACTGGCTACTGCCACTCAGACCCTGAGCCCACCACTCACAGAGCGGCGAGGCTGAGAAACCCCTGCATTGTCACACTGAGCCACTGGACCCCTGCTGGGCCCTGCAAGCCCCAATCAGGGGCCTCTTGGGAAGCTGCCCCTTCCTGAGATTGCAGGGGAGGCCAGGAGGGCCTCGGGGTCTTTAATGAACTCGACATCAGCTGCAGACTCAAGACTCAGCTGACACCACAGCACCAGGGCTGGCCGCAGGCCTAGGGGCTGCTGCTGGCCACATCTGCCTGGTCTTGCAATGGGTTCAGACTGGGACACCACCTGAGGTGAGAGGCGTCCCGATGCACTCACAGTCCTCCGCAGATCTCGGAGTGAAATCACACACTCTGAATTTGAATATGAAGGCTAATAAATGAGCCACGAAATCAAAACTCCTCGTATATCAAATGCGAACTGCACAGCAGACGGGACTTTAAATAGATCTATGGAGACACGCTTCAAAATGGGCAATCTGGTTATGAAAACTCAAGTGGTAAGCGTGACTTTGGGGAGCACATGGCGGGGCCAGCACACGGCAGATGGACTCTGCTCCCGCCTGCGATGGTCGAGCCTATGTGGTCTGTCTTCTTGCTCCGTGTTCAGACCTATGACAGGGTCTTTGCTTCTGCCTCCCACCTGACCCGTTTAAAGGCTCTGGCTGCCTTCCCCAGGATTTGTCAAAGGGAGTGAGCATGGGTTTTTTCTGTCTCTCTGACCTGTGTGGACATGTAGGAACTGTGTCTTAAGGTGGCTGGTGTCTCCCATCCTGAGGGCAATGCTCTGTACAGCTTGATGGACTTGGCTGTGCGGATAAAGAGGAAGAGAGACCTTAAGGGAGAGAGGGGAAAGGAAGAGGGCAAGGAGGAGGGAGACGGGAGAAAGGAGGAGGAAGGAAGGGGAGAGGAAATTGAATGAAGGGAGGCAAGGAGGGGAAGGAGAGAGGGAGGGGAAAGGAGGAAGGGAGGGAGGGAAAAGGGGGAAGGGAGAGAGGGAATGGGGGAGGAAGATGGGGAAACCTATGAGTAGCCCTAATGGTGAAATGACTTTTATTTTTGCCATCCCTCACTTGCATTCTCTAAGAGATAATGAAACACGTCTTATTTTAGGGGTGAGGCTCCAAGGGGCCTACCTGGTACCACAGGACATGTACAAGCCTGATTTAAGCCTAGCTATACAGGTATGCAGGCAGACAGACAGGCAGACACAGGGTCTGTGAACTTGAAAAGGCAGTGTATTCCCTTTGTCAATGTTTTGGGAAAAATAAACTCTCACTTCATCCACGGACCTGCATTTGTCACAGGCAGGAACTACCTTCTCATCTGTGATGCCCGTGCCAAGAGCGAGAAAGTCTGGGTTCTAAAAAAAGTTTTTAGATTTACTTATTGTGTGAGCATTTGCTTACATAAATGAAAGAGCACCATGTGCTTGCCTGATGCCCGGGAAGGTCAGAGGAGGATGTCTTGATTTTGTTTTCACAGGAAGTAAGAGGTTGTGGATTCATTCTGTGTAAAGAAAATTAAGTTTTGATCAAAAAAGACCCCCAGAAAAAAAATCTCTGATAGGAACAGATGGCCCAGATGATCCAATGTCTCAGAGCACCTCTGTTGCAGTGTCCTCTGAGCTCTCCATCCAGAGCAGCCTCAAGACTGCTGGCTGAGATGGTCTACCCTCAGAATACTCCAGTCAGGACTTGACCATAATCCTAAGTTTTCTTTGGATCCCCATACGAAAATCAGCAGGAAGTAACCTAGAAAACTACACCCACATCTCCCCCCAAAATGGATTATGGATGTTTGTCTTTGTTTAGTGTGTTGGTTATAAGTTACTCAGTTAAAATTATTTCCTTCTTGGGTCTCTGAGGGAGTTGAAGACTAGATAGTTATAGTTTTTCTTTTCTTTTCTTTTTTTTTTTTTTTTTTTTTTTGGTTTTTCGAGACAGGGTTTCTCTGAGGTTTTGGAGCTTGTCCTGGAACTAGCTCTTGTAGACCAGGCTGGTCTCGAACTCACAGAGATCCACCTGCCTCTGCCTCCCGAGTGCTGGGATTAAAGGCGTGCGCCACCACCGCCCGGCTATAGTTTTTCTTGTTTACCTGACGCAGAAAGCAAGTTATGCTAGAAAGTAAATTAGGTACAAGACTTTGGACTCACCAAGATAGGAGAGATATGGAGTATTTTCTCTGAATTTGTCAAATGCAAATGAACTAGACAGTGTTGATGTATTTATTGCCTGTATATATTGTATATAGTTATTGCACTTATTGTATATAGTTTTTCCTTATTAGTTATAGCCTTCTTTTTTTTATTTTGGACAAGAAGGGTAAATGTAGTGGCATTTCATTTGTATTTTAATAAATAAAGCTTTCATGAAGAAAATAGAGTAAAACAGGTCCACTGGTCAGCCTTACAGACCAGGCAGTAATAACACACACCTTCCTGTAATCCCAGTTGCCACACTAGTTGCTATAGAAACTGGAAGGTGCATACCTTTAACCCCAGCCCTAGAGAGGATTATAAAATGGGAAGAGACAGTCACAGTCTCATTCTGAGATTCCTGGAGACAGGATCACCATTTTCAGACTGAGGTAGAGGTAAGAGACAGTTTTGTTTTCCTGCTCTTCAGGTTGAGCCCCAATTTCTCTCTCTGAGTGTTTATTAATTGTGCTTCAGTGGGCCTTCCAGGAAGTATGAAAGTAACATGTGTAGCCAAAGACTTTGAAGATAGATGGGTCCTGGGATTTTTTTTTTTTTTTTTTGGCTTTCTACTGTCCCTCCATCACTAATTGACATCTCTTTCATGTTTTCAGATACCAGTCACCATTCTATGCCACACAGGTGCCACAGGTACTGTGATTGTTCTAGAACCCCTGCCCCATGCAATGATTTGCATAATCATTGTTAGAGTCTCTGAAAACATTTACTTAGGAAGAAATAGAACCACAGCGCTCTGTGCCCATGCTCACTCGAGGCATGTGGAGGTGCCACATAGTTGCTGCTGGCTTCTGGGTATTTGCATTAAGTAGCAGAGAGTTCATTTTGCAGCTGTTTTAGGAAATAGCAGGAAGCGATGATAGATATGACATATTCTCATGACAATTCCAAGAACGCAAGCTTTGTTCTGTTGTGTGTGTGTGTGTGTGTGTGTGTGTGTGTGTGTATGTGTGCGCGTGCGGTGTAGGTGAATAGGAACAATGGGCTGTGTCAGCAAGCACAGATATTTCTGTGAGTGTGCTTGGATGTGAGCATGGTGAAATCAAGATTCTCACACTCGGGAGTAGTTCCTGGAGGGATGAGAAGAAATATCTTCTCACCCACATAGGGAACTACAATTTGTTTTTTTGTCAAATTGACACAAACCTAGATGTATCTAGGAAGAGAGAAGCTCAATTAAGAAATTTCCTCCATCAGATTGGCATGTAGGAAAGTCTATGAGGCATTTTCTTGATTAATGATGGTTCTGGGAAGACCCAGTCCATTGTGAGTAGTGCCAGCCATGGGCAGGGGATCCTGGGAGGTACAAGAAAGCATCTGCTTCAGTTCTGCCCTGGGTTCCTTCCCACCAATGTATAGGTGGACTATACATTGTAAGCTGAAATAAACCCTGTCCTCCTCAATTGATTTAGGTCATGTTTCATCACAGCGCTAGAGCACAAAGCAGGACAGGCACCAATGATAAGCCAAGGTGATGGTGGCAGCAGCACCCAACACGGTGAACCAGTGGGTTTATTGGGATTCCTCACGGAAGCATCGGTGATGGGTGACTTACAGAAGCAGAAGACAGCTGCATGGCCAAAGCACACCCGGGCATAGGTGGCAGCTCATGAAAGCTTGAGTCATAGAGCTCACGGTATGGTCTGCAGGTGGCTCAGGTTGGAGAATGAGTCCTCCATGAAGCTGGACTTGTCTGAGGATGTCTCCAAGCAGTCCCTACTACATACACAGGTTTGGGGAGGTGTGTGTCTAGATGTTCTGCTCAGCTTCAGGGACTTCCTGGAACTTCTGAGTTGTTTACTCCCCATGTCTAATGAGCCTCCCTTTAAACATCCTGAGTCTTAACGGCTTCCCTCCAAGATGGAATGTTTCATCTCAGAGGACACACACATATATACACAGACACACTTTCACGCATACTTGTGCACACATATACACAAATGGATGGGCATGTGAACAGCCTTTAATTTCCTTTGTCTTGTCTGGGAGGCTGCCTCACTCACTGAGTGCACCCCCTCTAATTAGGTTTGTGTCTCACCTTGACTCTGCTAGTAAGGATTTTGGCAGAGCTTTAATTTTGTAAATTTAAACTTTTTCTTTATAGATTATAATTTTCACATTGTGTTTAAGAGCATTTTATCTAACCAAGAACACAATGTTTGTTTTTTTCTACATTTTCCCTAAAATTTTCCCATTTGGGAATATTAGAAAATGTTTTAAATCTGTTGGCTGTGGTGGTGTACTCCTTTAACTGCAGCACTTGAGAGGCAGAGGCAGGCAGTCTCAAAAAACGAAAATTTAAAAAAGATATATATATCATATATGATAACTTTTTAAAATTTTTGTTTTATATATATGTGTGTGTATGTATGTATATACATACATATCCTCATTTCTTCTGGTTAACTTCTGGTTATATAGTTTCGAGACCACAAGCTCTTACAAGATTAATTTTAATTTCAGAAGAATTCTGGAAAGTGTTTTCAAGACACATTTTGCATTGTGTGAGAATTCTGGTCACATCATAACCCCACTAACACCAACACTTAAAAGTGCAGTGGAGAAAGTTCGCCACCGGTAAGCAGGCTCTGAGTATCAGAGGCAGCCATGCTTCACCAATGAGCAGTACCCGAGGGTTGTGTAGGCGTGGCTTGCTCTTCTGACTCTTCTTTGTGAGTGTGTCTTTAAATATTTAGCTGACTTCACCCCCGGGCAGCTTGGTCTTATTGACGGATTTAGACAATTCTTTCTACACCTTGCATAGCTGTCAGCAGTGATTTAAAAACATCTTGGGGGTAATCTGCATCTCTCATCTTTATTTTCTGTTAGTAGTTATTTGAGCAGAGACAAACTTTTTAATTATAGATTGTGATTTTCACATCATATTTAAGTACAGTTTATACAGCTAAGAACACAATGTTTTTTCCCCTACATTTCTCCTAAAATTGCTTGTCTTTTACATTTACATCTGTATCAATTTTCAACTTGAGATGGTTTATTTTCCATGCAGCATCCAGTGGCTGAGGAGCCCCTGGCCAGCAGGACCTTCTCTTCTCCATTTCTTTGAATTCTTGTCAAAAATCAATTGCATGCATCTCTTTCTAGACTCCCTCTCCCTGAATCGATCCCTGTCTGTCTCGTTGTATTGTCTTGGTTGTTGCGGGCTGCAGGACTGAGTTCGGGGATCAGGTCATCTTAGTTCTGTGCTTTTTCAAAACCATTTTTATGACTCTAGTAACTTCTTTCCATGTAAATTTTCAAACCCGCTTGTCCGTCACAAGGAATCCTGCCAGGGATTGCTCAGAACCAGCCTCCTGTCTGCAGATGGATTTCCACAGAGGTGACAAGCTGCTCTCACCTTCTGATCCACAAAGAGATACTGAACTATGTGCAGGCCTTTTTCATCATGCTAGGATTTTTAACACGCATGTTCTGTCCTCTATCCTGTGATATTAACATCTAAATATTTCATTTTTATGATCTGGTTGAAAGGTTGTGTAAACGCTAATCCCAGTTGTTTTTTGCTAATCATATATGCACGTCTTCCACGTTGCTATGTGTATGCTCTTGTTAAATGCACCATTAGCTTTAGGACATTTTATGTAGATTCTGCAGGATTTGTGTGCAACAATCACATTTGTGTGTAGCGGTAAAGAGATGTGTAGTCTCTTCAGTCTATGTTTTCCTCTTGCCCTTATCTCCTCTCACAGGGAAAGACTCTTATGGATATTGAGTACAAACAGTGGTGAGGTTAAATGCCTTACTCTGCTCTAGTCTTGTATGGCTTGTTTGTTGTTTTTTAATTATCACTAATTTTTAAGACAGGATCTTGCTGAACAGCCCAGACCCAGACTGGCATTGAACGCACAGCAATCTCCTGGCTTTGGTGTCTCCCACGCTGACATCACAGGCATGTGCCACTGTATCCCACTCACTCCCATTCTTCTAAGTTAGTCTTCCAGTGCCTGCAGAAAGATAGCTGCAGCTTGCGGGACAGACTGGCTTTGTGGGGTACAAAAAAAAATCCTGGTTTGCTGAGGTTTCTATCAGGGGTCAGTGCATTGGGCCCAGGGCTTCCCCAGCCTCTGCTTGGACAACCATGCCAGCTTTTGTATGGAGCAGAAGCAGCATGTATGAGGGATACATAGACTCACAAGCACATAGAATAATAGACACTTATTCTAGAAAGTAAAGATACCCAAGAAGCTTCCCTTCCCTTCCACCCAGTTTCCACTTATCACTTCTTTTCCCTGCTGGGACCAAATGTCTAACAAGGGAGGGAGGGAGGGAGAAGTCCTTTTGGCTCTCATGGATGCTCCTGGAGGAAGACCACAGGGCACATGAGGCTGCTGGCTGTGTTGCATCCACAGGTGTGGCTCCATCAGCTTCCTCCTAGTTACTCTAGGATCCCAGAGGGCACTGGGCATGCTCAGGGTAGGTCTTCTCAGTAGGTCTTTCTCAGTTGATCTGCCTGAAAACACCCTCGCAGACTGCCAAGGCACAGGCTGGAGTCATCTGAGAGGAGGGAACCTCAATGAAGAAAATGCTGCCAGAAGATCCAGCTGTAGGAAGGATTCTTAATTAGTGATTGATGGGGGAGGGCCCAGCCCATGGTGGGTGGCGTCATCCCTAGGCTAGTGAGCCTGGGCTCTAAAAGAAAGCAGGCTGAGCAAGCCATGGGGAGCAAGTCGCTAAGCAGCACCCCTCCATGGCCTCTGCATAAGCTCCTGCCTTTGGGTTCCTGCCCTGACATTCTTCCAGGATAAATTGTGATAGGAAGTGTAAATGAGATAAGCACTTTCCAAGTTGTTTGCGGTCCTGGTGTTTTGTAGCGGTCAGTCATTTCAACTAAAGCACAGGTCAGCCACACGTGTGTTTCCGTGGTGATTCCAAATGTCGAGTTGGCAAAAAAGGGTGACCATCATACAGCCCTATCATCCACCTGCTACAGTGGATAGATATTTCTGCTTATGTTCTATTTATCCATGCTGTCTTCTTTTATTAAAATATGTATGTGACCTTATTTCTACTTTCGGAAAAGGTAGTACAGAAACATAGTCAAGCATCATTAAACAAACAAACCTTGCCTAGAAAGCTCTCCATGTTAGGTCTCAATGTGTCATTCTGTGGGGGCTGGAATGCCAGGACGATGCCCCAGCTCTGGGATGTGTGGGTCCCTGTCTGACCTGTCAGCCTGGCCAGTTTCTTCCAATATCTTCTCTCCCCATTGAGAATCTAGTTTCTCTAGCCATCTCTCCTTTGTAGATAGAATATTACAGCCACCCCAAGAGAGTTACTTTCTGTGGCTAGCCCTTGACCATTGCTTAACCACTAGTCACCCAACCAGAAACACAGGCTGTCCTGGCCCTCTGTATCCTGACCATATCCCTCACTGGTTGGTGCTTGCAGAAACACAGGAGGCATTGCTCCAGTTCAAGTGTATCTTCCATGCTTCTCATCCTAACCCCTCTGAGCTGGCTCCTTGTCAACAAGGCCCTCCCTATAGGCAGGATGCTGTGCCTTCGAGGCACACATAGGAGATGCTGATGTGGACTGTGCTGTTGGTACGCTCACAAAGCACTATAGTCATGAGGACAGCATGGCTTCCCGACATGCTAGGCTCCCATCTCTGCACCCCAGCCTCAGGAAGACCTGGGCTGAAGAGGCCTCAAACACCCTGCTTAACCTTGGCAACAGGACATGGAGCAAGAAGCTGTGAAGCAGCTGGGGACATTCCACCCACTCCTTTCTGTTTCCTTTCCAGTTGTCCCCAAAACAAACCATCCCCTTGTTCATAGTTATGAATCCTGTAGTTTGTTTCTGTAGTTTGTACTGAGTTGGATTGTGGGGTCTCCAAATGTGATGGAGATGGAACTTCAGGGTGCAGCTAGGGCATGGCTCAGCGACTGTCTGGAGTGTTCTTCACTTTCCTTCTCCCTTGCTTCCTTGTCTTCCTTCCACTTGCCAGTCCCACTCCTCCCGCTCTGCCTTCTCTAACCGCCTTCCCTTTCTCCAAACACATCCTTTGTCCCTGTTGCTCTACAACTGAAAACCTTGTCCCCACTGCTCTGCCACAACACTGATACAGATTATTTAGACCAGCCTCCTACTTTGTTTATACAGCTGGTACGCCTTATTAATGCTCTAAAAACATCTTAATAAATTAAAATACTATCTAGGGAGTGAGGAGAACATGAAAGCAGAGCAGGAACTGTTCGGAGGGGGGGGGACCCTCTTGTCTATAGTTGGCAGAATGCGAACAGCTGCTATAGAAAACACCTTACACGTGGTCCTGTGAAAAATCAAACATTACTAGAGCATTCAGAAACGCAGAATGTTAGAGAGACACCAAAGGCTCACCCCTGGTTAGGAAGGAGCTGCAGCCCAGGTTTGGAATCACCTGATGGTTCAGCAGCAGATGAATAGATAAAAGATAAGATCTGGAAGCCTTGTCTTTCAACACCTCCTTCTGAGTATGGCCACTGGCACTGAGTAAGAATTAGTTACTGAGGGTAAACCCAGTAACTAGGGAGGTGCAGCTTCTACAACCTAATTGCCACTTAAGGAAAATGTGGTATATTTACACAATGGAGGACTACACAGCAGAAAAAAATGACATCTTGAATTTTGCATGCAAATTGACGGAATTAGAAAACATCATCCTGAGTGAGGTAAGCCAGTCCCAAAAATAACGAATATGGTTATGTACTCATAAGTGGACTCTAGTCATAAACAGGGCAACGAGCCTCTATAGTTCAGGATCCTAGAGAAACTAATAAAGTGAACCCAAAGGAAAACATATAGACCCACCTGGAAATTGGAATCAGACAAAAATTTGGGAGCAAGGGGGTGGGGGGTTGAGAGAAGGGGGGTTGAGGAGAACTTGAGGAAATGGGATGGTCGAGATGGAGGAAGGACAGATATGAGAGCAAGGAAAGAGTTATCTTGATTGAGGGAGCCATTATGGGGTTAGCAAGAAACCTGGCTCTAGAAAAATGCCCAAGAACCCACAGGGATGACCACAGCTAAGACCCTAAGCAATAGAGGAGAGGGTGTCTGAACTGACCTTATCCTGTAGTCAGACTGATGATTATCTTAAATATCACCATAGAACCTTCATCCAACAACAGACAGGAACAGAGGCAATGACCTACATCGGAGCACTGGACTGAGCTCCCAAGATCTAGCTGAAGAGTGGAAGGAGGGAGAGTATGAGCATGAAATTCAAGACCATGAGGGGGTCATCCACTGAGACAATTTGCTTGAGCTAATGGCAGCTCACCAACTCCAGCTGAACTGGGAGTGAACGAGCATGGGAACAACCAAGCTCCTCTGAAGGGAGTTGACCGCTGATAGTGACACTGGGATGTGTCTCTTGCATATACAGGCTTCATGGGATCCTATTCTCTTTGGATGTAAACCTTGTTCAACCTAGACATAGTAGGGAGGGCCTTGGACTTTCCATAGGTCAGGGTGTATGGCACTCCCTTAAGTTTGAACGGGTGGTGGGGAGGGTCTGTGGAGGACACGGAGGGGACTGAGAAGAGGGGAGGGAGTGGGTGGGAATTTGGATTGGTATTTTTTTTAAGTAATAAAAAAATTATTGAAAATACTGCTGTTGGGTCCCGCCCTGCTTGTTCATTCTCGCTTGGGGGGAGGTGTGTAGATTGAGAAACTGCAGATAGAAATAGCAGAGACAGAAGAAACACATACATCGAGTAGACTCCGGAGGGCAGCCAGTGAACACTGCAGCCCGGAGTTCATGTTTCATAGCCCTTTTATACCCCAAGCCAAAAGGGAGGGCAAAAAGACCTTTTTATCCTGACACCAGGAGCAAACAAGAGTTCAAAATATTGAAGAGCAAAAACATCCAGTTATCTAGGCCAAACCTGCTATTATCTAGGCAATGTGTGTAGCCTCTTCACCTTAGGTCCGTTGTTTGACCTTGAAGGAGCAGAACAAGCTTGAACTCTCTAACCCTAAGGCAATACTGTGTGGAGCCACTTCCCTTGGCTCCCACAGGGGAGCAACTGTCACCCGTCTCTCTCATCTTGGCATCTGCTGCTCCTTCCAGTCCTCAGGAAGAGATTCCTGTATGACGAGCTGAAAAACCTCTAAGTACCAACTGTACAAAGGAGCATGTTTCCTGAGTTTCCCCATGGCCCGTAAATATTCCACCAACCTACCCAGGGGTCAGAGGCCGGACAAATGCACACCCTCCTCCACCCCAGACTCATGGACCTGTGTGATGGAAAGTGCTCTTTTCCCACACCCTCCTCCACCCCAGACTCATGGACCTGTGTGATGATGGAGAGTCCTCCTTTCCCACACCCTCCTCCACCCCAGACTCATGGACCTGTGTGATGATGGAGAGTCCTCCTTTCCCACACCCTCCTCCACCCCAGACTCATGGACCTGTGTAATGATGGAGTGTGCTCCTTTTCTTTCATGGCTGTGGCAAAAGTCCTAACAGAAACGATCCAAATGGCAGAGCTGTTTGTTTTTGCTCATGGCTTGGAGATTTGGGTCATAACATTTGGATCTTGGTTCTCTGCCTGTGGTGAGGCAGAATGTATTGCAGCAGTATGTGGCTCACATCTCGACAGGCAGGAAACAAAGAGGAAGACCCAGGGACAGGAAGAACCTCTGAAGACCTACTCCTGAGTGACCTACTTTTTCCAACTAGTCCCCACCACCTGAAGATCCTACCACCTCCCAAAATAGTGCCACCAGCTAGGGACCGAGCTTTCAACTCCTGAGCCTGTAGGGGACACTTCATATTCAAACCATCTCAAACCCTGCTGGGAGTCAGGAGATTTACCTGGCCCACTGTCAACCTCAAAGACTTAGGCTCTTTTTAAGGGAAAAACAAGAGCTGCAGATCTCCCAGGTGTCTGCACAGGGGAAAGCTATCTGCTCCATCTCCCTTGAGGCTTATCCGCAAGCAGACAGCGACCCTGACCTTTCAAGCAGCTTAAGGAGTGTGGCGGGGAGGGGGGGGGAGCGTCTTGTGCACGCAGGGGG